>NC_044274.1:6859489-7459489 GCF_003957555.1 Calypte anna
CCTTCGGCACTTAGATTTGGATGTTGAATCCATAAAGACTAATGAGTCATGCAGGCTGGAGCTCAAGTCTGTTATTCCTCTTGAATAGCTCTTGGGCATTTTGTTTTCATTGCAGGTGAACTTAAGCAACAAGCATGTTTTTATTTGCCTAGCAAGGAAAATACATCTGCTAAAGATGTGTGCATCTTTTTTTAAGTGTGTCAATTTATATGCAAAACAGCCGTTAGCACTTGTGCCCATGGAGAGGTGCCAACACAGCCCTTAGCATCTCAGGTCTGGACAGACAGGCCCCAGATTCTTCTTACTTCTTTCTTTTTGTTTCTCCCCTTTTTCCTCTACCTCTGTTGAACTGACTTGGAAAATAATGTTCCCAGTTTTACCGAACAATATTTAAAACTCTTCCCCTGCAGATGGCTTTTTAGAGTTCTGAATAGAAATTACTTGAGACATCTCAGAACAGCCATTGTCTATCATAAAGAGCAGCAGAAGATACCTAAGATTTTACATAATGTGGTACGCTTGGCTTTCTTAGTGAAAAAGAAGCCAAGTCTTGCCTCAGCTCTGAGAAATTCTTTCTCTTAATGTGATAAATATTGGTCCCTTTGGGTCAAGGTAGTGGTACATTAGGTGGGAAAGAGTAAAACCTACCTTCTGCCCATCTATATTTAACCTGTCCTACAAATGAAATGAAGATCTTATTTTTCTGTGTTCTCAATTTTCTCTCCTTTCTTTTCAAACACTGAATTTATCATTTAAATGTTAAAAGAGAAACCAGTTGTTATAGTTATTAACTTTTGGAATCAACTATAATCTTCCTATTAAATCCTTCCATCCAGGTATAGGCAATTATTTGCTTGATCTAAAGGTGCAGAAAATGTAGACACACAGGGTTTCAGAAAGTCCAGTTTAATAAGACAGGTGGGTAACTAATAATGTGGAAAATTACCTGCAGATTGAGGATATTGGGAATGACTAATGGCCAAAACTAAGCGAGTAAATTAGTTGCAAAATGATACCATTTGCAGTAGTCGTGTGAGTAGGGGACTGGATGGCACAGTGGCATGTGGCAGTGATCTGAGCTTGAATATGGCCCAAATTCAGAAAAACATGCCATCAACTTATAGGGGTTTTTTTTCTCTTTGTCTTTTTTAAATTTTTTATAGTTAATGTTATTCTTTCTATGTGCTTTGTGCTATTTATGTAAGTTTTAATAACACAGGCACAGGAGCATAGCTAGCTTTACAAAGTTTAACAACAAAGTTGTCATCAAGGTCAAATGCATTGAAACTGAGACTTCAGTCTGCTTTACAAGCCAAACAGAGTTCAGATAGGAAAAACATTTGGTTCATTGGGGAAAAGCTGGAAATGCAGAGAAGGCAAAATTTCAGAGAGGCTTTTTTGCCCCTAATTAAAGATATCCCGTAAGTTTCTAATTCCACAAGGTACTCAAATGTTGGATGCAATGAGATCATTTATGTACTTAGTATTAGCCACATGCCATAGTACTTGGGGTTTTAATTACCTACCCCAAATTACATGATTTGACAGTCTGGTCATGAACAATATCCAAATGATTTGAGGAAGAGATTAGTCCATGAAGGGACAGATGGACTGATTTCCTTGCAGACAAAATTATCTTCTCCAAAAATCTAAGTACTACCACGCTACTCATCACTTAGAGATCTAAACACATCCTAGATCTTTATGAATGTATTTTCAAATTCTGTAAAGAAAGATGTTATCTCTTGGCTGCATAGGGAGAATTACAGAAGAGAGAATTATCAACATACTTAAGGTCACACAGGAAGAAGGTGGCAGAAGGGAGAACTAAATCTGTGTCTGTGTTAGTGTCTGACATTGTGTCTGCCCACCTGATCTTAGATTTTCCTTCTGTCTGAGGTACAGTTTGCATAGAATTTCTGATGGGACTAGTAACACGATGTATGATTTTGTAGTACCAGCTTACTTTCAGAGAGCATTTTTAAACAAAGTCTGGTTACCTAACAATCACTATATTAGATTTTTCCAATATGAACAGCCTACGTTACCTTACTGACAGCTGGAATTACCCAGAATATCCTGAGAACTACATTTAAGTTTTAAAAAAATTGGTTGTTATTACAATGTTCCTGCAAGTGGAATTAAATTTTGCTTACAGTTTTCTTTGATTTTTTAATACTATAGCAATTTCTGTGGAAATGAAAGGTAGAAAGGTAGAAAAAACTTGCACTCAGAAATTTATATACAATTTTAGAAAAAAACTACCTGTTGGAATTTGGCTAGAACAAGAACACACATATCAACATGCAGATACCTATGCATTCTTTTGTAGACATCAATATCACAGACGTTTACAGGAAGGCTCTTACCATATGCAACAGATTTCCAGAAAAAAAGATGTTTTATAAAAAAAGTTAATAAAAGTAGTTCCTTGTAGACATTTAGCATACACCAATATTAACTGGTATAAGAAATAATAGTTACATTTATGGCCTCTATAAGCTGGAGTTGCAATCCAGGTATTTCTCACCTTCTCCCAGTGCTAAAATTACCTCTCCCTCTGATCTATCCTCTTTGCTCCTCTTGTGGACGCTCCCTAAGGATCCACTCTAGGTTAGCAGGGACTCACTCTTTAAGCTGGAACAGTGTCAGTGATTTCTACAAGTTCAAACTATGCTCTTGAAAATGGTTCCTAATAGTTTCTAAAGATTGAGATAATTTCTCAGAAGCTCTCGTAGCAAGGTCCACATGAAATAACACTACAATATAATTCTCAGGGACTTAACTTCCCATCCAGACTCTTTTGTGTCTCTCGGTGGTAATTGTCTCAGTGGTCTTACCTGCCTCTCTAACACTCTGCCTTCCTTTTTATAACAAATTGTCATTAAGATTGACTCTTTACTCTCGATAAGATTTTTTCCTATGGAACATTTGGGCTTTTCTGTATGTATAGGGACCATGAGAAAAATGGAGAATTTTATTTCGTAACTACAGATAAAGGAAGCAGTATCCTATAACTTCCAGCTTTCCAGGTCCCAGAGATGTGATTTAAGTCTTTTGACAAAGTGATATTTATCTAAAAAAAAAAATTAAAATTAAAAAATAACAACAAAAGTTTTAAATCTCCAAAGAGACAATTAATTACACTGAGGTCTGACCTCCTCATAAGTAGCACCTATAAAACACAGAAATATAACCCTATTGAATATACAAAAACATTGTTTTCATGTTTCAAACTTGTAAATATATTGGAGGCACAAAACCAGGAAATTATTGTCACCAAATTGTATTTCCATTGAAGTAAATTGCCATTGATCTAGTGACTACAGAATGACTGTCATCATTTATACTGGCACGCTCTAATCAGTTGTATGTGGTAGCACAGGTCATGTCTGTATGGCCTATACATTTTCCCTGAAGAAGAAAAACAAAGCAAAACAAAACAAAAATATTACAGTTGCAACTGCACCTCAGCAGTCATCTGACTTTTATACTTGCTACTGACCAACACCACAGCCCACTTAAGGCTGCCAAGAGTGTGAAGAATTTGTCTCTTTGTTCTGTGAAAGGTACAGGGTGAGGAGCTGGACAGATTCTATCTAAAGGAAAAAGAGGGGTGACAAGGTATGTGCTTCATAGGGAAGAGATGTTGCAGCTGTATCAGAGGGGGCAGATGCTACTGAAACCCACAGGGAGACAGCAGATGGGTCAGGGGTTCCTAACAGTTTGTGAGTCAGAGAAGTCAATATTGAGTTAACAGACTGATGAGCTAGCTGGCAATTGCCAAAATTCCTGCTGCAGTTTCCCAGAGGAATTGTAAATATTGTGGCTTTGGTTGGCTCAGTTGTAGGATTTTCCATCATGGACATGACTGGTTGCAAATAACAACCTTAAAACCAGCTTGGTATTTATTTTTTTTTCTTTGTAAACTGTGAGAGGAACATGTTCCTGTTTCCATATGAGCTTTCATAGAAAAAAAGCTATCTTACGGTGGGGGTGGCTGCACTCCTCAGGGCAACGCCATAGTCATGGGGTAAACAAAACAGAAATTGCCATCTTCGCCTTCAAGGACACAAAACAGGGACAAAGGCACCTGTATTATATAATTTTTATGGAAGGTATTACTTCTATCCCCTCACCTCCCATAACCTTTCTTGACATCAGCAAAAATTATTAGTTTTGCTCTTCCATGTCATGCCTCTTGGTCACCTCTAATTGAAATGGAGGCATTCTGAGTGGCAAAATCAGTTACAAATCTTTTCAAGTGCACCTTTTGTATAATTTATCATGGGATTCAGAGCTTCTGAGCTTGGATCATTTAGTTCTCAGGAGTCTTTAATACTTGATCACATTTTGTGGTGGGACAGTATTTGGTATACTTGGTGGAATATGAAGATAACTGAAAATTTATTTACTGTATCAAATGCTGATGTTGCCAGAAGAGTGGTTTGAGATGAGGATTAGCTTTCACAGCAAATTAACTGCCAGGAACAACTTAATTTGAAGAAACTATAGACAAGAAGGGAAGAAAAAAAGTAAAACCCTGTAGGTACTGAATAAAGAGGTACTTGAGCTTTCCTGTTGAAATGAGTTCTGTCATCATGAAAAAGGAAAAATATGTTTTAATAAGAAAAAAAAGTTATTAAATCTTTTGATCAGGATAGAGAATAACACAGTGAAGCTTTCATAAGAGGTTACATTCCTGATCAAGGAACAGGAAACCTGTTTTAAAAATTCTATTTTTAATTTCAGAAACAGCACATAACTGCAGGTCTGTGATCCCCACCCCATGGCCAGTATGAATACCCATTAAAGCCAATGGAAGTAGCCATGGTAGAATTTCATCTTTGTAAGTGATATGTCTCTATGAAGTATGAATTTTCCTACTTCTCTGCAACTTCTGTACCACTTAGCATTTGTTCCTTAATTTGTTGTTGTTTTGGTGTTTTTGCTTTTTTCTTTTTTTCAGCATTCCCCATGAGTAATAAACTAATGGCTATGCCATTGCTTAAGAGAATATTTTCATAAGCTTAAAAAATATAACAGCTCCTCTTGTTTTTGGGACTGGACAGACAGCACACATGTGAATAATATTAATTCCCTAAATGTTTGAAACTATATTCCTAGACTAAGCTTCAGTCAGCTCAGTCAGCTTTAGTCAGTTCAGTTTGAACATTTATCCAGGTTACTCCACTCAGATGTACAGGTGAGCCTTTCTCACTGAAGCCTTTTTGGGAAAGTTAAACAAATGGACAAAAATATTGAGATTGTTGCAAATCACATAATCACAGAAATTGCATAAAAATCATATAAAATCATTACCAAAAAAAAAAATCACATAAAATCATAGAATTATTTGGGTTGAAAAGGATCTTTGAAGATCTGGTCTAACCCCTCTGCAGTGGAGAGAGACATCTTTCACTAGATCAGGTTGTTCAAAAATTCAACCCATCATGAACCTTTTCAGCAGTGGAATATCCATCAGTTTTACAGGTGATCTGTTCCACCGTCTTACCACTCTCCTATCCTTCTTTGCACACAATCAAAATCTACACTCCTACAATTTAAAAACATTGTCTTGAATCTTGTCACCACAGTCCCTAGTAAAAAGTCTTTCTTTATCTTTCTTATAATCCTTGTTCAATTACTGAAAGGCTGTTATAAGGTCTCTCTGAAGCCTTCTCTTCTCCAGACTGAAAGACATCAACTGTCCCAACCTCTCTTCATAGAAGTACTCCAGTTGTCCAATCATCTCGTGGCCCTCCTCTGGACTCATTCTAAAGGCATGTCTTTTTTTTAATTAATTAATTTATTTATTTATTTATTTTATTTATTTATTTTATTTTTATTTTAAGACTGGAGGCTCCAGAATGTGACAGAGAGCTGCAGGTGAGGCCTCACCAGAGCAGACTAGAGGGGCAGAATCACTGCCCTTGACCTGCTCGACACTTTTCTGTTGATGCTTCCAGGACACAATTGGCTTTCTGGGCTGCAAGCACACATTGCTGGCTTCTATCTACTTTCATTACCTTAACTAAATGCATTGATTTGCTGGCATTTTATTTACAGGTATGTTACTTATATGCAGATAAACATATAAATCAATTATATTAGACTGCCCATAGAGATTGTGGAGTCTCTTTCTCAAGAGAATTTCAAGACCCATCTGGATGTTTCTGTGTGACCAGCCCTGGGTGAACCTGCTTTGGCAGTAGGCTTAGACAAGATGATCTCCAGACATCCCTTCCAACCCCTACCATTCTATGATTCTATGAATTTACTATCAAAAAATGAGAAATTGTTACAAAATTTGCACACATAATACATATACACAAGCACTTACCCACGAAATAGCAAATCTTTGAATATATAAAGATAAATGTATACCTTTCATTTTAATACAGCTAGTTGGTTTCCTGCCATTTCCTTACTTGGTCTTGTACTTTTTATCCTGCTAAAACAGTGTTTATCTCTTTCTCAAGTAATGGCTGTGAAGCAAACATGGGGAAACCATCACTGCTGGTTTTGTTTGTAAACTTAAAAACCTTTTTGAAGGTTTTTAAGTATGCAAACAGTATGCAAGTAGAGTTTAAGCATTTTCTATACAGCATTACAGGCATATGTCACCCAGAGAGCAGTGATATTGAGAAACTGGCAAAAAGACATCTTCTTCATGCTAAAATTCAAAAAGTAATTCCATGGGGAAAAAAAAAAAAAAGAAAAGAAAAGAAGAAAAAAAAGAAAAAAAAAAGAGAAATATTCATAAGTTTTCTTGGAAGTACAGTAATCTAAAACTATAATTTTTTGCATCCTTAATATGTATTTCTTTCCTTTGTAGATAATTTTATTACTATTATTTATTAAATAAATAAATATTATTCCTCAAAGCTACGACTTCAGTCCAAGTTTATCTTTGGATTTAAAGCAATATTCAGTAAGAAGAGGAAAAAAAAAAGTGAATCAATATCTGAGGGATATTTTTTCTCCTTAATGTTTTCAGTAATAATGGATGGGCTAGATATGAAAATGAAAAGCACTTTTGTGAACACATTCTGTACCGGAAATTGGTTAAGCATCTGGACTCAATAATGAGAGAATTGAGTAGTATAACTTGTGCCACTCCACCCTAAAATATCAACTCCAGTCACAGTTCAAAATTCTCTGGTTTTAACATCACACAGAATGATAGAAAATTGTTCTGGGGAAGATACAAGTTAGTTGTACAGACCAGTAACTTTCAAAGAACAAAATCAGATATATTGATTATTCCTGACAGTTATATGAATAACTTTTATAAAACTTCATCATTGAAGCCCTAACCATGCACAAGAAATGTAATGTAAACTACCTTCCCTTTTCAAAAGGCCTTCTTAGTTTTAATTCTATACTTTTTTCTTCTGTTATGTCTGGTCATATCTTGTGGGTATAAAGAGAGCTTCCTGTTTGCATATTTAAATTACTTGAAGGTTTTATCAGGTTCCACATCAATCTTTTCTTTAGTATAAACTTTGCTCTCTTCTCACTGATCATGCTTCCTAGACATTTGATCATCCTTGTTGCTTTTGAATCCTCAGCAGGTGCCTTAAGGCAGTTTTACGCCCACTTTGATGCAACAGAAGTGTAACTTAAAAGGAGCTCAGCTCTCCCATATATCTTTATATCTTTTAGGATAATAAATAATCATGATCCATATTCACATTGCACTTTGCATTTACAAGATACTCTACAAACACTAATTAATTAGTCCTCATGGCTCTCCTGTGTGATAGCAGTAATAAAGCATTGCATTAATATGTCACCTTTGAGCTAAGATTCTTAGATAACTTTAAAAATATTAATGAATATCCAATCTATTTATATGCTGCTACTCACAACAGTGCAAAGTAAGAAATATATAGTTTTGCACATACTTTGCACTTATCACAACTGAGACCAAGAACTTTTTAGAGTTGTTATCTACCTTGTGCTTGAGCTAAAATTCACTGTTTGAAGTTAGTATGTGTCCTAAGAGATTAGGCTGTACATTATTTTCTCTGAACAGTTTACTGTAATTTTCCTGGAAAGGATTATGCTTCACAGGAATGTTTTCCTCCTCCAACACCTATTCTCCATGTGTCTAGGTTTTAGGAGCAGTATGAAACAGTTAGATCACCCAACAGATTAACTTAACCAGGTTCACTAAGTCCATAACTTATTAAACTAGGACAAAATTCTGATACATATATATATATATATATATACACATAACCATAACAAAATAAGAAAATCATATAACCATAAAATGGTTTGAGTTGGAAAGGACCTTAATGATCATCTAACTTTAACCTTCTGCATGCACAGGGATGTCTTGCATTAGACCAAGTTCCTACAAACCGGCCTAGAACAGTTCCAGGGAGGTGGCATTCACCACAAATATTTTTCTACTGCTGTGAAAATAAGTAATAGAGATGTAGATATATAATACAGTTAAGTCTTGTAAAAGGGAAGCAGAAGTTTTAGAATAAAGAAATTTTACATATCCATTAGGAAATCACAGTTCCAGAGTTATACTTCAGGTACTCTTTTCCTAATTGTCATTTGTGTCTCTACCAATTACAGGTCTAGGTATGTAGACTTTCTTAAAATATGATAGGAATTCAGTAAAAAAAAAAAAAAAATTGTCCATAAATACTGGAAGATTTTCAGACAACACAATACTGACAGTAGTTGTAAATAAATGTATCTGAAATATTTGAGAGTAATATTTAGATGGAGAGCTCAACAGAAGAGACAATGCTGTTAAATGCTCTCCAGAATGAAAAGACTTTTTTCAAAACCTTTTTTTTTTTTTCTTTTTTCCCTGGGATTTTTTAGTGCTTATTTAGAAAAAATGTTAATTTCTTTTGTCTTGTGTGATTTTATTACTGCCATCTTCTGACTAATTCTTTAGAATTAATGAATTCCACCTTCAATTCCATGTTTTCTTCTGCAAATGTGAACACTCATAGGTAGCTCGTGCAGAACAAGATTTGCTCGTAAGTGCTGCTTATATGCAGTAACTTTTGTTGCTCTCCATTGACCTTTCAGCATAAGAAATAAGGGTGGAGAGAGAAAGCAAGAGAAACTTAGCAAAGACTGAGACTAGGCTAATGGATCTTTTCTGGTTGGAATCTGTAAGTTATTTTAAATTTCTTGGGAGAAGGTTTTGTTCCAATTCAGGACCAACTACAAAAGAAAACAGATGGAGAAAATTAAAAACTGAAAATTTGAAAATAAGTTGGAATAACTAAATGAACACTTCATAATAAAAACCTCACTACTCTTCTTCAGAAATAAATTACCTTTAAACAAGATCAAATCCTGTGGTATTATTTGCCTGTCATTTCCTGGTAAATCAGTGTCATTAGCATTGATTTTTTTAGAGGAGAGATTAAAAGAGGTTTAGTTAGGAGAGTAAGGCAGGAGTATATATTATCCAAGCCAATGTAGCTTTGGGTCTCAAAGATGACATTTCCCTCTCTGCTTCATTAACTTGCATAGCTTGTTGAGTTTTAGCTGCTTCTAATTAATTCTTTTACTGGCTTTTTTGAATGTGTATCATCTCTGACAAACCATATAAAATGAAGAAATCTCTCTAAGGTTTTACCCTTTTAATTATTATTTTTATTGCTTAAATGAAGCTCCGGAATTGCAAATGTTGACATTTTAGTTGACTCTAGTCATTAGAATTTTCTAAGGAGGAAAAAGAGGGAAAAGGCTAAGGAGAGGAGGGGACAGTGAAGATAAAGTAATAATTAAATAAATGAAATCACAAACTGAGCAGGATGCTCAGCAAATGCTGTGGAAAAATGAAAATAAACAGGTTTGTCAAAAATGACCTCCATGATGATTGTGCCCTTTTAAATACTAACAAGGAAGGAAGCATCATTAGTCGCTGTTCCTCTCTGTGATGTAAACAGGCTGACAAGCAAATGAGTAGAGTTTTGTGGTCTTGGCTGTCTTTTCTTTTGTTTTGTTTTGTTTTTTTTTTTTTAATTTGGATAGAGCTATGTTAGCAGATGTGGTGAGTATATGCACGCACTTTCATACACCTTCACAGAGCCATTCATGCTTTTCTTTAAAACAATGAGCATGAGAACACATGGTAGAACATGTCTAAATTTTTGGGAAAAAAGAAACAAAAAAAAGAAGAAACTAAGCAAAGCATATGTCTGAGAATGAAACCATATTTTGTAAAGCATAAGTCAGAAGTGTAATGCAGTCTGGCTTGGGTAATACAATGTTTTGCCAATTAGTCCCTTTGCTTAACAGGCTGCCCTGTCGTTGATACCCTAAGAAAGAGGAACATTTATCTTGTTGCAAGGAGGAAATTATACCAGGACTGGAATTACTCCAGTACTGGAATAATGTTAAACTTGGTATGAGTCATCTATTACCTGACCCTGCATTTTACTGCTCATCCCTTTTTTCATGTATGGTTGGTTATTTTCATCCCACTCCTATATTGTTAGTTAAACAAACAAACAAACAAATAAGTTAAGTCTTCTCTAAAAGAAATCCTCACTTTTTAAAGGAGTTCTAGCATGTTTTCAGACTCTCTCATTACTTCCACACTGATGACAGTGAAATTGTGCTAAAATCTCTCAATTACTCTTGTCTGCTAGAAAGAAAAAATAGGTTAGATTGTGCCAAGTTGTATATTTACTGGCAGCCAGGAGAAAAGCTAAAAGGACAAGGAAGAATTTTCTTATTCTGTGACCATGTTAGACAGCACTAGTACATTTATTTCTTTTGCAGATTCTTCCAAAGATCAAAGAGGTCTTCTTACCAACAATTAACTGAGTGAGACATGGGTGGAACCACAACAAATTAGTCTACAAAGCCATTAGGTATTAGTGCGGTGAAAACTTGTAACAACAATCTAATACATATAGAAGAAACAATTTTTTCTGAGGACATTTTTTTTCCCCTGAAATGAACCAGAAGTGGATAGATTACCAAGGGAAAAGTACTTTTAATTTGCAGTTTGGTACTTCTATTGCAATTAGGTAAAACTGACTTTCTTATGAATAAGAGAAAGTGACCTTGTTTGATTATGGTAAGAATAGAGTCTCAAAGACATGTGAATAAATTCTTGTAAAAAAATATTAATTTTAATACAATTTTTGAGACCAAGATTTCTGATATATTTATCCAGGAAAGAAAATAAATAAAACATGACTTTGATCAATCCAAAATTATGAATGTTTGCTTTGGTAAAGGACGCCATGTGTGTGTGTCTAAATGTAGATGTATTATCTTTATATTGTGAGGATTATCAGCATAATATATTTTTATTTATTACAATAATTTGCATCTGTTGAAATCATGGATAGTCAATGGGTTCTTCCAGGTAGAAATGGCTCCACTACCTATTGTTTTATTATCACTTCAAACATTATTAAGAATATGATTGCTGAATCAGGGCACCACTGAAGATCATGATTTGGGCAAATAAATATCTAAAGAAACTTTCTTACAAGATAGCTGTGTTTTGAAGCTCAATTGTGTAGATCTGGAGGGTGTACAGATTTGGATCATATTCATGTGTGATACTCACACAAATACAGTACCACACATGCACAATGGAAAATGGACAGCCACTTCTATAACATTTTACAGCAAATTTCTACAGATTAAAGAAAGGGTAGAAAGGTCATGGTAAGGCTTCTATAATTGTATCACACTGGTTTGAAATTAAATTCCATTTGTTCTATATCTTCCCTTAAAATTCTACCTTAAAATTTATGGAAAAACTATTAAAAAAAAATGAAATAGCTTTTCATCAGAACTATCCATCCAGCATTAGGAACCTCCTGTGACAGAGACTGAATCTGATCACTAGGTTCAGTAGCCAAATGAAAGACTGAACCTCTCATGTTAAGAATTCAGTAATCCAGTTTGAGTTAGAAAGTTGATTGATCAAACTCTGCTTCTACCTAGAGAAACATGAACTTGGAGTAAAATCAGATTCCATGTATAAAGTCAAGCAGATTTTTGGCCTTAGGAAAAGAGAAAACAGGAAAGCAATTCACCACTAATCAAATAAAACAACCTGAAGAAAACAGAAGCAGCTTTTCATCTCGCTTCTACACCTTTCTTCAAGATGGGTTAGGTCAACACACCCATTTACTGTAGTATTGTATTTTTTCTGTGATCGGTTGGCTGGCTTTGTGCGATTAAGATATAATGTGTGCAGTTGACCTTTCTTCATTTAAATGCTAATAGAAATCTTAGGAAAGGTGCTGCTGTGCAAAAGGCCAACTAATTGTAATAGACTGATGACCTTTTGTTTGTTGAGCTGATCAAACAAAGAAAGGGTTAATTAAAACTTATTCAAAATGTTTACAGCTGAGGAGATAAGGTCTATGCACTACCTGTTAGGCTGACAGCAAAAATCCTGTTCCAGAGATAACTAACCACTACGAACTTCCAACCATAAGCAGTGATCTTCTCTGGAAAAAAATAAAATTTTATTGTGAGGATCAGTTGGAAGAACAGAATATTCTGGGCACTCATTTAGCCTTGATGGTATTCTGTGGGCCCATAAGGACCAGAAAGTGCTTCATCCATTAAAGTTGCAGCTGATAAAGGGTACAGACAAAAAAGATTTGCACTAATATAAACATCAAAACACATCTGATCATTTCCACTACAAAGGTTTCCTTTGGTATTGGGTATATGAGCCAAGGTTTTGGGGACAAAAGAGGGCAAGGGCTGCTTTACACAAGATGAAGCCTTTTCCAACCAGGTCCATCTTCAGTGGACTTACTGAAGGCCACAGCTGAGCATATAAACCATGAATGTGGTTCTTCTGTGAAAATGTGTTTAAGAAAGGACATAAACTATAACAGAGGTGGAAAAGGAAGAGGGAAAGAGTGAGAAACAGCAGAAGAAGAACCAAGATCAGAGGACAGAGAGGATGAAGTGTTCCACAGTGGAGCAGGTATGTCCTGCAGGTTCTGGAGGACATACCCTGAAACAAAGGAACATAATAAGGAAGGACAATGAGGAGAAATTGCAATATAGTTCCTAACCATCCCCCCCTGCACAACCTCTGTCCTCTCTGGAGAGATTGAATGTAATTTGCTGTTATGGGAAGGGGGAGGGTATACTGGGTGATATATAGTGAAGCTGAGTCTGCAAGAGGAGGCAGAAAAATATTTTTCTTAAGCTTTTTAATGTTTTTGCTGTTGTTGCTGTGTTTGGTAAGGTTTGCTTGGTTTTTTTGCTTGTTTCCCAATACCCAAACCAGTAATTAAATATTTATATTGGACAAAAAATTGTGTTAATTCCCTCAAGTGAAGTCTGTTTTGCCTGTGACAGCAACAGGTAAATGATCCCATTGCCTGTATCTTGACCCATGGGTTTTCTCCCTTTAATTGCTGCTATGAGGATTGCAGGGCCAGCTGTGTGGGTACTTGGCTTCCAGCTCAGGTCAACACCCAAGACCTTTATAAATTATAGAGAGAAATATGCAGCCATGAAACCAAGTCTTTCCCCTGGCAAAGGGTACACCTATGCCATGATCCCCAAACATCTCTAGGAGAATGCCGTGGGAGACTGTGTCAAAGGCCTTACTGAAGTTCTCTGATAAGAAATCATGTCTGATAAGTCTCAGCTTATTAGTTTAGTCTTCATGAATGATTTTCTTTAGAATACTGACTTCCTCTCACATTGCCTGATTGTCCTTTCCAGGTGTCAAAAAAAAAAAGTAAAAAATCTTGAAAATCATACCCTGTAGTCTCAAATAATAATACAATAGTTTGGAGTGATTTAGGAGAAAAGAACATCAGATTTTATACTCAGGACAGGGCATTGTGGTGCACAGGTAAAATCTACCTAGTGCTTGAAGAAAAGTCTCTTGTGTTTGAGGCACTGTGGATCACGGATAACAGGTCTTTGTCAGGGTATAATTTCTCTTTTAAAAGTACATCTCAAAAGAAAGTGTGGAGAATCATACTACTGACTTGATATTTCAGGGCTTCAAGTTGTGAACACAGAAAATTTCATGACCTGATTTTTGTAAGATGAGTCACATATACTGTGAGGCTTAAGCAGTTCAGGTCATTTGCAATTCACAGTGCCTGTAGTTTAAAATTAGCGTGGGTTTTGGAGAGCCTTTAATATTCATAATCTGACCCAGTATTGAAATGTTCTTTGAAAAGATAGAGATTTAAGGGGAAATAATGTGAAGTGATATCAGGAGAATTAGCAAAGTAGCTTTAATAGACTAATTCCAAGTGCATTAGCTGCATTTCTGATCAGAATATATTGAAATGTGTCTAGTTTACCTAGCAATTCTAGACCAGTTGTTGTATTTCTACAGTTAACAACAGTGATCCAGGATATATTCCAAATACCTGAGGACTTTGGTAGATTTACTCCACTATGCATTTAAAATCTTCCAGACAAAAAGAGAAAAAGAGAATCAGGACGAAAAGTGGGGTTTTAATTTTTTTTTTTTTCCCCCTAGCATCAAGTGGGTGTTTAAAGAAAATGGGATAATTTTTAACCAGGTAGGATAAAGTATTAAATGTTTAATTAATGAGCATAGGTTTTTATACCAAACCTTGTCTTGATTAGGTAATCTGCTAGTTTATGCTTTCATTCAAATGGGAGTGGTCTTAACGATATGAGTCTACAAGTCAGAATAAATCCTCTTTCATCTGCTATAGAAACAGAGTTTCATAAGAAAACTAGCAGATTCCTAATATAAAGTGGTGGACAGTTACACAATAGCATTCCTTTCACTGGTACTTGAAGTGCCTTTGAGGGCAGCTAGGGTCAGAAAAAAAAACTTTAGAAAAGCTTTAAATATTTCTTTCTTATATTCATTTTTGTTTATAAATATATGAGCTGTTCTTCACCACAGCAGCTTTCATTTGAAGATCTCACAGTTCTTTACCTTCTACCATTGAGAGCAACTTCCTGGGAAACAAATGTAGTTGCTTTATTTATTCAATAAATAAAATGTAGTCAGCATAAGACGCTTGCCTTTCAAGAAAAACTGTGTCATGAAAGGTCAAACTAAATGATCAAGCAGTTGTGAACAGGTATGCTATGACTCTTGCAGCCCAGTTTTTATTGAGAGAGATAAGAAAGCTTTGAGAGACACAAATAAAAATAAATTGCTGTACATTTTAAACCAATAAGTGTGTTAAGTTCAATGAAAGTGTGATGAAATATTATCACTTTGGGAGCTACACCAACAATAATATGCCTTCTTAACTTGCAGTCACATTTAAGGGATGAGAAGGTTCTGTTAGCTGCTTTTAGTTGTATTTCTTTCATTCTGTCAGTTTTTAATTCAGAAATGCAAGGTTGATCTGTTTAGGAATCCTGTAAAAGTAAATAAAGAACACTGTTTCCTTCACTTGGAATTAATTCTTATGCCTTTAACTGAGGAGAGAGATTTTGTTCTACTGATGTGTAACAAAGACAGGTTTCAGAATGTCACTGATTTGCCTTTGATCTTCTATTCTCTAATGTGTGATGCACTTCATCTGCTTCTTTACAGTCTCAGGAAAAATTCTGAGGCAATTTAGAGACATTCAGAGTACACATTTGTGTGCTACAAGTCAGTAGCAGTTAGTTACATACCAGGATCTTTCTTGACCATAATTCAAGGAGTCATGGTCTTTATGGTATTCAACCATATAGACATTAAAGTATTCACTGACCTGATCTTTTTTAACAGTGTTTTTAGAATGATTTTGTTTTGCTCCCCAGGCTGCACCCTTTGTGATTTTGTTTTTGGTTTTTTTTTGTTTGGTTGGTTTTTTATTTTTTTTTTTTGTTTTGTTTTGTTTGTTTGTTTTGTTTTGCTTTCTGGAATAACCATGAATAAATCAGGATATTTTAAGTGACTTGAGATATCCTGCTAATTAAATGGTCTATGTATATTTTAGGGGAAAACAGTTCTGTGGTACTTAAACGCTTCTCCTTATAGGAGCATAGGAACTGAGTCATACTGTGAAATTGTCACAGAATTTTATACTAAGATTTTGGAACAAATCTATTACATTCTCCCAAAGAATTCTTGACCACGGCTCAAGACTTGGCATCAGCCCAGGACCACTTGCAAAGGCAATTTAGAAACAGACAACCCATTTTGAAGGGCAAAAGGATTTACTGGCTTGGATATGGAACTCTGTGACAGTACTACTGTCAGATGCACATCTGCACAGAGGTAAAATCCAAGGCAATCAGATAAAAAAGCTCTTTACAATAACAATTATTCAGGGCTGACCATTGTGATCTAACTTTTAATCTGTGGAGGAGTTTCTTCAAATCTAGAATATCCTTTGTTTAATTTAGTAGAACAGAAATAGCCATAGACTCCTAAATCCAGAGCAGATCTTTTCTATTCTCTATTCTTGCTTTCCAGAAGAGGAAGAGGAGGTTGTCCTGTTCTTCCGTCAGGCTTTTTCTATATATTCCACCTGAACTGTGGAGACTGTTCTACTCATGCTCAGGTAAAAAGAGATAGGTTACAGGATGAGGCTGACGTGATTTCCACAAGCACACTGCTCATTTTTCAAGGGCACTAATACTTTTTTTTTTGTCTGGACTACATTTCTGTGCAAGATACAACAGTGACCAGAGTGTAAATTCATTTAGCTGAAGCTGTTTAACACATAATAACCTAAAACCCAAAAAATTACAAATTTTGGTACACTGTGTTTGTATTTTGCTGAGGTTACAACACATCTAGCATTTGATGAGATTTGTTTTCAGTTCCTTTGTCCGATTACCAATTTCATCTGCTTCCTTCATGACCTGCTTTGTTTGGAGAAACTTAGGAAAACTCTGTGCTATGAGGAATAAAAAAGCAAAAAGTACTTGTGTCCTTCTCTGGTGGTTAGTAAGGAAAGAAGAAAAAGTTTCTCATTTCAGTCTGTCTTATTGCAATGAATCCCAAGAGCTAGGAAACAGAATGGAAAATTGTGCTTATGTTATATTTTTCCATTAGCAGTCTCCAAATACACACTTGAGATTGTAGGCCTGGAATTATGTAGGTAAAAACACTCAAAGAATGAGTAACACTGATTGCAGAGGGCAATAAATCTTTCAGTTCATTATTTCAAGTATTTTAGCTCATAGGCCATCAATTTCTTAAAATGCTGCCAATTAATAACCTAGTAAAAAATTTGAAATATCTGCATGTAATAATGTTGCTGTTTTGGAAAACACTTCACTTTTTCAAGGTAAACAACTTCTTTTTATGGTTTGCATTACAGTTCAGGGAAATTTATGCAACTTTTTAGAGAACCTTTCAACTGTAGATAACAAAGTACACTACATAAAATAACACTATTGTTGTTTTATCAATATTTCCACAATTGTGACCATATGCAAAACTATTTAAATTTTAACATGGAAATTTTTTAGTTCCTGGAATCAAGTTAAGTTCAGATGGGACTTCTGCAGGTCATCTTGTCTAAGCTCTTATTTAAAGCAGGACCAACCTGAAATCTGCATTGATTTGCTTAGAATTCTGTTTTCTTCTTTTGATTTCCTTATTTATTTCACCCATCTATTTCATTCATGAAACACTTCTCTTTCTTTTTTCTCAGCTCTTATTTATATTCTACATTTTTTCTCATCTTTTCCTCTTTATTGTTTTCTCTATTTTCTTTTCTGTTTCCTCTTTTTTCACATGTTCCTTTATCTCTTTCCTTCCTTCACCAATATTTCCTTTATTCTATCCTGCTTGATTTCTTGTCTAATCTTTTAGACTCTTTTTCCTTCACTGAAGATAATATTTCTTATTTATACCATTTTTCACTCCTTTATTCTACACTGCTTCTCTGACAGTCTTGTTCCCTAATTGTCTCCTCTTCAAATAACTTAACGGATCTGTAAGGCAACAATTATTTTTAATGGTTGTGAATCTCATAGAAGTTGGTAAAGGACAAATATTTTACCCTAAATCTGCATATCCACTTCACAAAACTGCTTCTTTTTCATTTGCTACCATCACAGTCAAATATTCCCTTGCCATTTCAATAGAAGATGGAAGGTAAGTGCAGCATGTGTTAGATTATACAGCCACAATCTCTAGAAGACAAGAGCCATTTGAATCATGCTTCCAAACTGTCTAATGGTAGATGTATAAAGTGCTTGTATGTACACAAGGAGTGTTGAATAATGGGACAACTTTCATCTCTTTGTTTAACCTCCCATCTTCTAATAATGACTGGTACTCCGGAGCTGAAAATGATATTTAAATCAACAGCAATTAATAGCCATGGTTAGATGCATCCACCATGCCAATATGTTTTAGAATTCGTGGGTACTTTCATTTTTGACAACCTATAGCAACAACTCTGTCGTCAGTCCCCTTTTTGAAAAAAAAGGATTTTTGCTTCTAACCCTTGCTTGATAATTTCTGAGAAATAATGAATGATCACTCTCTATTCACTTTTTCTGCATTAATTAAGTTGTGGAACTCCATGCCACAGGATCTTGTTGCATCTGGACATTTGCATGATTTCAAGGGGAGATTGGACAAGGTCATTGAGGATAATTACATCTGTAGAACCCATCTCCAGCTCAGAAATCTCTGAGCTGCAATTATTGCAAGCTTGAGAATGACCAAAAAAATATCACTTACACAACCCTGATCTTATTCTCATTACTGTACTTCAGTTTTTGGCCAGCTTGAGGCATAGGATATTGTACTAAGTGAGCCTTTGGTATAACACACTATAGCTGATCTTAAGTTCTTGCCGATGATTTCATCTGTCCCTTATCACATTTCAAACATACTACTTAAATTTTCAGCTAAGCTTCTGACAGGCATCACTGACATTCCTGTCTCCATCAGAGAAAGCGTCTTCAGGAAACGAGCTTGAGTATAAGCTTGAGGGAAAGCATGCTAATTATCAAATGGCAATTTAAAAGATCACCTGGCCTAATTGAGATATACAGTCCTTTGTTAAGTGTGTCGGCCATGGGTCAAGAGAACAGGTGGTTGAGCACAATTTCATAACTGCCTGTTTAATATTTGGCTCTGAAATTTCCCTGAAGTTGTCGGGGAGGAGGGACAGGATCATTATCAAAGATTGTTTTGAGATGAAGAATCTATACTGGTGGGGAAACTGCTAATTACTGTCTAATCTTTCCAATTTGGGCAGCAATAACATTTAAATAAGATTGGCAAGTAGCAAGATGGCTTTCAAAGGCCTCCCCCACCACTGTTCGTGTCCCCATAGCCTGATGTCAGATGGAAATCTTCAGTCTGTGTGTTCTTCTACTGCTTCATAAATTATGACTGCTTAGTTGTGCATAATTGCAAAGCACAGGGCTGAATAAGACTTAAGACTGAAATGGTTTTCTAAACACATTAGCAAATCTTGGAATTTGGATCAAAATGTATGGCTATTTTTTTAATACACAAATGGTTTTGTCTATTCCCAAAGTATCTGTGCTATCATATTATGCTTTATAAATAATGTAAGATTTATGAAAAGCCCCTAAGACGGTCACTGAAAACTCTTGGCACCATGAATTATAAATGGCACCAAGCAATCTGGGCATCGTGGGTTTTACAATTAGCCACTCCTACAGCATGCGGCCACTTCAAAGGCACTCATCCTCTGTACCACACAACATTCAAGCCTAAGTGCTAAGTGCTGTGCATATGCAAATGAATGCAGCTAAAAGTATATGAAAGGATTATTAAAGCTGTTATGACCCACTCCTATTTATTCTTTAATTAATTTTGTTTTTAAATAAAATAAAAACAGCTCTTACTAGCAATAACAATGTCATTTAGATTGTATGAAACAGTAAGTAAAACCATGCTATAGGTTTAGCAGAGGAGCAGTGCAGCCATTTGCATCTGAATCATGTTCAAAATCAAAAAGTAGAAAATGTGCTGTTTTTTACTAACAGTAGTCAAAATCTAACCACTCCTTCCTTCCTTCCTTCCTTCCTTCCTTCCTTCCTTCCTTCCTTCCTTCCTTCCTTCCTCCTTCCTCTTCTTCCTTCCTTCCTTCCTTCCTTCCTTCCTTCCTTCCTTCCTTCCTCTTCCTTCCTTCCTTCCTTCCTTCCTTCCTTCCTTCCTTCCTTCCTTCCTTCCTTCCTTCCTTCCTTCCTTCCTTCCTTCCTTCCTTCCTTCCTTCCTTCCTTCCTTCCTTCCTTCCTCCTTCCTTCCTTCCTTCCTTCCTTCCTTCCTTCCTTCCTTCCTTCCTTCCTTCCTTCCTTCCTTCCTTCCTTCCTTCCTTCCTTCCTTCCTTCCTTCCTTCCTTCCTTCCTTCCTTCCTTCCTTCCTTCCTTCCTTCCTTCCTTCCTTCCTTCCTTCCTTCCTTCCTTCCTTCCTTCCTTCCTTCCTTCCTTCCTTCCTTCCTTCCTTCCTTCCTTCCTTCCTTCCTTCCTTCCTTCCTTCCTTCCTTCCTTCCTCCCTTCCTTCCTCCCTTCCTCCCTTCCTTCCTTCCTTCCTTCCTTCCTCCCTTCCTTCCTCCCTTCCTCCCTTCCTCCCTTCCTCCCTTCCTCCCTTCCTCCCTTCCTCCCTTCCTCCCTTCCTCCCTCCCTCCCTCCCTCCCTCCCTCGTTTTGTGTTTTGTAGATTTTTTCTTGCTAAGTTTGGAAGCAGACATAGGAAGGTAACAAGCCTTGTCCGAACTCGTGAACTATCCTTATATTTTTTTATTTTAATACTTTGCTTTGAACATCAGATTTCTGCATTAATCTTGCACCAGTAATCTACAGTGATGTATTTATTCAAGTTTTGGTTTGGTGAGCATAGAGAGTTTTCGCAGGATATTTATATTAACAATCTTATTTTTATACTTGTGGCAAACTCTTGTTCTCTTGCAGGAGTCTCAAAACGTTCATGTCCTCGAATAAATGCTCCTGATGAGTGATTCCACTTTTGTTTCCACTAAGAAACTTCATCTTCATTCCTAATCTGGTTTCACATAATGATTTTACAGAAAATTTCTCATTTAATATTAATGGAAGAAAAAAACCTGATGGGTTGGTATTCCACTAGAGAGGTGTCCTAGTATGAGTCAGCAAGTGAAAGAGTGAAGGCATTTATTAATGGAGTTGTCATGCTAAACGATGATTATCTGCCAAATTTCTGGCAAGGTCAAGGAGGTATTTTAAATGAAAGTCACAGGACAGGTACTCTTTCATTTTTTCTGTGGTTTTAGTGTGATTGGGTTCAGAATTTTCAATTTTATATTTTTGAAAAATTATGTAAAATTGCTGCTCTCCTGCACTGTAAAATGAAACAAACAAACAAACAAATAAATAAATAAAAGGAAAATAATATTAACAAATATGTAGGGAAAAAGCCCCAAACTACGATGCTATGGACAAAAAGATGATTTCTGCTAATTCTATCTTGAGTTTCAAAGTCTGAGGGAAATTAAGTCTTCATGGGAAATAATGAAGTCAGAAGTGATGTGCTATGAAACATTCCATCTTTTTTTTTTTTAAATTATTCTACAAACATATGAGGCAGGATTTTAGAACACAACCAATTTTTTTTCAGTTACCTTTGTTCTTCAGTGTTTATGAAGAATACAACTCAAAAGGTTCTTTCTTAAAATGTTCTGAAAGATGATACCCAAAATCTGAACTATGAGATGGATTGAGTCTGAACTTTCAAAAATGTTGGACAAAATCATGGCATTTCTGTTATGGCAAAATAATGACAACAGGCTTGCTTCACTTTGTTCTCCAAAAATGAAAAAATATTTTATTATTATTTTTATGTAAATATATAGTTGTCCTTATGTCTACAGATGTATATGCAATAAATAACAAGAGGCCAAGAGAAAGAAAAAAGCTGACCAGAATTTTTTTAAACATCTCTTACTAAACGTAATGAAAACAAATGGACATTTTTATGAAATAGATATCATTAATGCAGCATGTTGTGATCTGAACTCAGAGTTTAATTATCCAATTAAGAGCAAAGGAAAATCATTAAAGTCTGCAGAATCACATAATTCATTTTAGGGGAGAAGCAGAGGAAAAAAGCAGTCCCCTTAATTGCAAACTGTCATGTAGCACCTAGGAGTAAATCTTGGTGCAAGATGTCATGCCTAGCTAGTGGTGTGTGAAGCATACCAGCTTTGTGAAGAATTCCTTAGGAAGTGAGTCTACTTAATGGGTAGTGTTTCAGACTGGGAGCAAGGTCTCCTGAGTCCTATAAACAGTTCCCTATCTGACATTTGGCAAATCACTCAGCATCCTTTTACTTTACTGTAGAAGAATCATATGCCATTTGAGCCCTTGGAGACCTTAGTAAGGCTTGCTGGTCTGCTGGAAGAAGTTGCCAGATGAAGGCAAGGAATTTTTCAAAAGCTGTCTCAGACAAGTTGGGCACAGAACCATAAAATACATTGTGTTGTAAGGGATCTTTAAAGGTAATCTAGTCCAGCCTCATGCAGTGAGCAGGGACATCTTTAACTAGATCAAGCTGTAGGTTGTTCAGAGCCCTATCAAGCCTGCCCTTGAATGTCTCCAGGGATGGGGCCTTCACCACCTCTCTGGGCAACCTGTGCCAGTGTTTCACCACCCTCATAGGAAAGAACTTCTTCCTAATGTCTGATTTAAATCTATGCTGCCCTAGTTTGACTCTGTTGCTGCTCATCATGTTGCTACACTCCGTAGTAAACAGCCCCTCCCCACATATAACATATGGAAGGTTTGCAGAGTTTGCATTCCTTTCAGTCACGTTTTTGTGTGAGAAATACTGGGTCTTTAAAATCTTTCTTCTCAAGTATGCCTAGACAGTACATAACGGGAATGCAGTTCCCTTATCAGCTGTGGAGCTGTGCACACTCTTTGGGGGATTTTTTCTGGGGAAATTTACTGGAGGAAAGTGAAATGACTGTATGTTAATGTATGTTTGAATTAATTTATTCCCCAAGAATGGCTGCTGGTATTTTTTTAACTATGTTTGCAAGAGGTAGGCAGAAAATGATGTCATTGCAGATTTACCCCCATAAGTTCATTGGATAGGAAAGGTTCCAAACATCCATGGTAGCCCTAATCAGAAGGGATGAGACATTAAAACAATGCAATTCTTTTTGCTTATAAAGATCCTGAAAAAAACCAAATATATTTCTAGTATTGATCATTTGTTTTGAGCGTGAAAACAAAAAATCCACAATTATTATGTTCAGTAACGGAGAGAACATGATTACTGTTCCTAATGTCTCTTCAACACAAGTGTTAGGTCCAGATTTCCAAAAGAAAGATCTAGTTTCCAGTTGTGGGTGTGATCTACTTTTCTGAATCTTGACATACATGTATCCCCTACCACATCCCACGATTCTATATATGAAGTTGGAATTCTGATAATGAACTGCAAGACATTGTGAGGAAACCTGCAGTACAGGGAAGTATGACCACCTCTGCAACATCTTGAGTCAAAAAATAGGTTTTGTGGTTTCTAGTTGATCCTCAATCTACAGTTTAGATCTACTTAGTAAATATATCACGTCAACTGCTGTAAAGGAATTCAGAGTAAACACAATACATTATGCAGAAGTGTCAAATAATGGGTAGCAGAAAAGAAAAATTTAAAACTTGATTCTAAAGATGACAGGTCTAATGAATGAAGATAGGAGACTGGAGAATAACTTTTTTTTTTTAAATAGTAGCTCAACAGGAGACCACTGAAGTGAAAACATCTGCTGGGACTATTACACAGAAAACAGCTTGAAATAGCTACAGCTGCATATCTTTGTAACTAGGAAAGGATTTCAAATGTATGGAAAAGTCCATCCAGAGAACAGCTGGAGACAGATGTAGCCAAGGCAAAGCTGGATCTGCAGAGGGAATTGGAAAGCCTGATTTGTTTCAGAAACTGAGATTTAAATAGAAGAAGTCTGTATGAATGGTCCATTATCTGGACTGAATAATGAGCCATGACTTTGGGGGCAGGGAATTTGCTGCCTAAGTATCTGAAACCAGGTGTTGCTGTTTTATTCTGTGGCTAGTACCATCTGTTCTGTGCCCAACAGAACACTTCAGCCCAAATCATTTATTTTACAGCTGCAAAGCAAAGGTGAGTGATGCCCTATGGAAGGCAATTGTAACATGGCATGGAGGGAGTATGGAGCATGACTGTGGATGAATATTCAGATAGATCTGGAGTGGCAAGACCTATTATAAAAGCATCAGACTATGTGGCCCACTTTTTCTCTATACAAAACCTCTGCGGGTGATTGGACCCTGCACTCCCAACCTGCTACTAAGTTCTATTTGTTGACTAGTGAGCTGGCAAAAGCACACTGGGAAAGCTTGTGCCAGGTCTTTGCAGATGTTTGTGAGCTGCTGCTGATTCATCTTCAGGATGTGCCACCTGCCTATGACAGTGGTTTGGAGTATGGGTTCATGAGGAAGGTAGAATGCATGGCACAGGGAGATTTTTTTATTATTATTACTTCTTTCATGCGTTCCGTAGAGTTCTTATTCCCATCGTTATCTATCACATGGAGCAAGAAGAGGTATTTTTTATGCAATGAATGATTCTGCTTATATTCCATTCGTATCCACCAACAATTTCCCTGAATTTCTTGGAGTATTCTCCATTCTTTCCATTAGACCACAGAAGCATTCATATCAGTTTTATGCACTACAGTTTACAGCTATACCCAGCAGGAATGGCATACAGCTGGTCCAGCATATAACTTCCTAATTTCCCACTTCTGACAACTTCATTTCCACATCCTCAATCAGGCTGGTTCTCAAACAATACTAGCTAAAACATTACAAGAAAGGGAGTGTTTACAACTAACAAGCCAGTATTATATCCAAACTTTATATTTTTGTAATTCTCTCAAGCTAAGAAATCCTTCGTTAAAACAGATAAGTAACCTGTCTCGTATCAGTATCTCTTAAAAATCAGCATTCTGAAGTTAAATATGCTTCTAAGATTTTTACAGCTGACACATTTTATATCACAGACAAATTTTCTACGTTCAATTTATTGGTGGCATGGACATAGTTGACCAAATGAGAAACCAGGAGACTCCAAAGTTATGAGGGTAGAAGTACAGTTACAAGATTGGTTGGTTTTGGTTTGTTCTCTTTTCTTTTTTACTGGACACAAAGTTTTTTTTTTTCAGGATCCCAGATTTGCAACAGTGTGCTTGAAGATACAGATTTTCAGGGATCCCCACAGAAGAAATGTAAATTAACACCATAGTTCTCATTGCTTCTAGCTACCTTGTTTTTCAGTGAAGAGTTTTCAGGTCTGGAAAAACTTCCAGGATCCCAGACTTCTTCAGGCATATCTGGAAGTTTATGCTCAATATTTTCTTGGGATATTGCCTTCTATGTCTTCAGAAACAGAAGTATCAAGCACTCAGAATCTCAGACGCTCCTAAGGTGAAAACTGAGAAAAACATTAACATCTTGCCTCCTGTGAAGAAGTCATTGACCTTGAGGTCTCCTATTTTTAAGTAGCCACTCTTCTTTCATGAACCAGCTAAATCCATAGTATCTAGCTCCTCTCTAACGTTAACTCTTATTGCTATTCCTCATTTCCCATAAGATTTAGTTCAAAAGTCATATTTAGTAGTGCTAATACTTTCCTACTTAGACCACCATTGGATTAAAATCAAATATATACTATTTCTCTTTTAAATGAAGAAGCAGAAATCCTGTAACAGTACAAGTTAGTTCTATAGATGGAGATTTTTTTCCTATTCCAGGAATGTCTTAGGAATTTTTAAAGGAATATTTTAGTAATTGGGATTAAGTAGAGCATACTTAACAGTAATTTATTTCCTGAACACACTTCTCTGCAAACACATAAACAATAATTAGTTACAGTCTAATTCCCATATCTTGAATTCAGTTAACATAAATATTTCCATCTCTTGTTTCATTTTCTTATTGAGGTAGTTACATCATTGTTGTTGTCATTGACATTATTCTTCTTAACATCTTAAATTTACAGAAACTACACTCCATTAGGCCTTATATTTGGATGGTGAAAACGCAACACTAAAGTATTGAGTCTTGAAACCACTTAGAAGTCTGCATACAGTGGAGCCAAAAAGAAGACACCATTTTCATAGAATGGTTTGGTTTGTAAGGGACCTTCAAGATCATCATGTTCCAACCTCCCTGCTATAGGCAGGGACATCTCCCACTATACCAAGTTGCTTCAAGAGCTATTCAACCTAGCCTTTAACACTTCCAGGGAGGGGACATGGACAGTTTGCCTCAGCAACCTGAGCCAGTGCCTCACTAGGCTCTCTATAAAGAATTTCTTCCTTATAGCTAGTCAATCTACCTTCTTTTATTTTAAAACCATTATCCCTTGTTCTGTCACTACACCCCCAAGTGAAAAGTCCCTCTCCATCTTCCCTTTAGCCCATTCAGGTCCTGGTAGGCCACTATAAGATCTCCCTGGAGCTGTCTCTCCTCCAGGCTGAACAGCCCTAACTCTCTCAGCCTGTCCTTGTAAGAGAGGTGCTCCAGCCCTCTGATCAACTTTGTGGTCTCTGCTGAACTCACTCCAAAAGCTCTGTATCCTTCCTGTGTAGGTGGATTAGACACAGCCCTGCAGGTGCAGTCTAACTATAAAGCTAGATTCACCTCCCTTGACCTGCGGGTCATACTTGTTTTGATAGAGACCAGGACATATTTGGTTTTCTGAGATGTAAGCATACTTGTAAGCTCAAATTGAGCTTCTCAGCAACCAATACCGCCCAAGTCCATCAAGATTTTTCTCAATGCTTCCATCACCCAGGCTTTCTTTGTACTTGTTTTTGCCCTAGCCCAGATGCAGAGCCTTGCACTTGGCCATATTGTACTTCATGAGGCCCACCTCTCAAACCTGTTATGGTCCCTCTGCATGGCCTCTCTTTTCTTTTTCATGTTGTTGGGAAAAGAACAAGAAACAGCCATCTGATTCTGCATACAGAGAAATTACCCTGTGAAAGAGAGATGCAATGGAAAGCTGTTGGAACTGTGAAAGAAACTGATGATTTATGGAGTTTGTGCAGTCCCCACCCTTGAACATTCTAAAAACATCTCTCAAGAGTTGTCTGGCCATGATATTTGACCTGAGACTTGAAAGACAAACTAGGTGAGTTCTGGAGGTCAGTTCTAATGCTGAACCACTATGGTTCTATGTGTAAACATATGTGTTACCACTATGTGTAAGACACACAGAGGACACCCTGACTCTTCCAAATAAGACTTTGGCTACCTCTGGAGCTGTCAATTGGCAGCTTACTGAAGCCCTTGTACTAACAAATAGTATGCTCTGGGATCTCTTACATGTTGAAAATTGTGTTTATTCTGTTAAAGTGTACAAAGGGAAAGAAAAGAAAATAATAAACTCAACAAACTTTCAACAGAGTTTGCTTACACACAGTGAAGAAATTGTCAACCACAGTTATTAAGAAACAGAAAACACATCATCTTCTGGAAAACACTCTTGAATTGTTGAATCACTCTGTATTTAATGTGCAAATTTGTTCCTTGGCTTTTTGTTGAAAGGATCAAACCATTTGGCATTTTGTCTGAAACATAAATGCATTATGAAGATACAGTATAATTTATTAAAATGTATAAAGGGAACAAAGAATAGGATTAATTTTCCTCTTATTTTATTTATTCCAGGGGCACCACTAGGGCATTTAATATGGGTTAAACCAGATTCAAAGAGCTTTTCATTAGCCATTTAACATAAATGACTAAGAGAATAATCAGCACATACCATTTAAATGCATTGAATAGAGGAATTGGACTGTATATTGCATTATAATTTATAGAGTTTTGGTTTTGATTACATAAGGGAAATAAATTTTTATGCCTTAAAAGCACTCTTTTGTGATGTCAAAAAAATATGTATAGCATTATTGTTAAGAAAATGGTGTTTCAATTTGGTAGCAAAGCCTAAAATCACCCAAGTGGAGAAGATAACTAGCAAATTCCTCAAAGTCTTGTAGTTTGCGGGTTTTCTCTTGAAAACATCCTTTTCTTTTGGGCCTGATAATGAACATTGCCTCTACATTCCACCCTATGTCACTTGTACATTCTTTTTAATAGCCTTGAAAAAAATTGAGTTGTGAATACTTCTGGAACGCAGTTTAAACAGAGTGAGAGAGAGCATCACTGTGCTGCGCTGGCAGCATGGAAGCAGAGCAATGCTGAAAACATGTTTTGCTTCCTTTTTCCAATCATTTAGTGATAGTATAAAAGTAATTCAGTCCCCACTTAAACAATACCTGGGGTAACTGTGTGTATCATCTGTTCCATCAGAGATGATTATAGGAAATTAAAGTGCTGCAGAGGCAAAAGTGGCTCCCATTTAACAGAACTTTATCAAAATGTTAAGGAAGGATAATATTCTAAAGAGCTTACTTTTTAGTTTCTGTTTGCCTTCAGCAATACTGTCTATTACAATCTCTCTTCAAATTGCAGTTAGTTTCCTTTCCAACAAAAGGCATTGTTTTATCCCCTCTCTTCTTATGTCTTTGTGGAAGACAATGAAGTATCTTATCCAGAAACACTGAGAGCTCTTATCAGCAGAAAGGTAAGAAAAAGGAAATATCTCAGCAATGGAGATTTTTTTTTTCTTGTACTGTGTTTTATTTTGTTTTAGTCGGTCAGCAAAAGAAAAAAGAAGTCCCATTTTCTGAGATGCTATTCCTTATTGTTAGGAGAGCTTGAAATCATGATAAAGCTCTTATTCTCTCAGAATGCAGTCACCCTAAAATGCATACCTCCATCTCACACTGGCTCTTTCTTTTTTCTTTCCTTTTTTTTTTTTTTTTCTCCTGACTTTCTTTATCTTCTTGTCTTTTCTCATGCGTTTTTTTTCCCTTTTAAAATCATTTTATCATCATAGCTTTTGTTCCTCCTGACTGATCTTATCCATAGTACTGGAAAAACGAGAGCAATTTTATGCATAATATCTATTTATGCATATATATGTGTATATACATATACAAATGTAACTATATACATTTAAGTATATATATTAGTAGATGTTTCTTTATATGTGTATGAGAATATAAAGAGGGGAATATGAGAAAATTTAAAGATGCTTAGAAACAAGAATTCATCTCTCATTATATGGGTTGGAATTTATGGTATCAGAGGTCCTTTATGATATCAGAGGATTATTCTGTGTGTTTGATTATGGAGGCTAGCTGCATAGGGCTCTCAGTGTCATCCATTTGCCTATATTTAAGACAGTAATGAATTAAGTAACATGATTGACATGGTTTGCTCATCTCTCTCATCCTTTTTTCAGTCAGAGTTTTACATGCCAAGAATATTAGTTCATTTTGATAACAGTTTATATTCATCTTTTGAAAGATTACCCAAATTGACACGGTGGGGCAAAATAAACTCATTTAATCTGAGCAAGCAACATAGTAAATTTTGTGTAGATTCTTAAATTCTATCAGAGTTTGTTCCATTCTGTCAATTGTTCTCTAAAGAATCTTCATTTTGTAAAGAAGACATGGTGGAAGAAGCATGTAGTTGCACATCCTACTTAGTCTATCCAACCATGAGGCAATCATGGAATAATTAAGGTTGAAATGTACCTCTATGATCATTGAGCCCAACCATCAACGCAGCAACACCAGACAACTAAATCATGTCCTCTACTGCTACGTCCACATGTTTATTGAACATCTCCAGAGTTAGTGACACCGCCAGCTTGCAAGGAAACCTGTTCCAATGCTTGACCACTCTTTCCATAAAGAAATTTTTGCTGAGAGGGACATCTGCACACATTTTCCACACTGACAGTACATATTCCTGTTCTGTTCTTTGCATGGGGGCTGGGAACACCAGCACAGCAGTTAAGCCAGGTCAACTTGCTAAACTAATGGAAAATTTCTGCCTTCTTTACTCCTCCAACCCCCAAATAATAACTGTCTATCAAAACAAGAATTTAATATAATGGTCCAGGGGGAGGTGTCCCTGCCCATGCAGAAACATTGGGCTAGATGATCTTCAAGGTCCCTTTCAAACATTCTATTATTCTATCTCTAAAAATTAGTTATCAATATCTAAAACAATTATAATAAAGATTATTTTTAATAATTGGGAAGAAATATTTCTAGATAAATTTTCTTTGAATCTCTTTTAAACGCTTGTTCTGGAGTTAGAATATTTACTCTTTGGAGGTGTCAGCTTTCATTTGTTGTTTCTAAGGCACGACTCTCAGAATTAAGGCAGATGAATCCCACCTTTTGTCTTTACAGACAGTACCCAGCAACTGAATCATCCTCACTGAAGTTATCAGGACATGTTTAAATCTGTTCACAGAATACCAGGTATCACTTTTCTAAGGAGAAATTAAGGTGAAATGTGAAAAAAGTGCAGAGTTTTGAATATCAAAAGATAAATGCTCTCTTCTGTCACATCCAAAAAAACCCTGGAATCAAATTAAGCCACTAACACTTTCTTCATAGTCAGCTTATACTGGTTCTAAACAAAAGCTACTGTACATGTTGCAAGTGTCCCAGAGAGACAAGTACGAACTAGCCAGCACCTTATGTCTGCTGAGAGGGCAATGCCTAAAATCTCAATGATGTGTTCATCCGTCTACATAGTATCGTAGAGTTGTTTTGGTTGAAAAAGAACTTTAAGATCATCAAGTCCAGCTTAACGCTACCAGGTCCACAACTAAACCATGTCCCTAAGTACCACATCTAACACCTTTTAAATACCTCCAGGGATGATGACTCTACCTCAGACACTTCCTCTACTTTTCTTAACATCACTGATGCATTCACTGATATAGTAGAAGGAATATAGAAGAAGTGAAGAAGTTCCCTATAGAGACAACTCCATTAAACTTTACTTATAAGCCTTTGCTCACTGCTCTGGTTCACTTTCACCATATAAATACTAATGTCATATAAATGCTCAGCAGAAGCTGAATCCAAAAATCAGGCCATGGAAATGTGGTGGCCTTCACATATACCTAGTTTCCCCACTGGCAGTAACTGACAACCTTAGGAAATTACCTAGGTTATCTGAATTGTATCTAAATCAGACATTCAATTTTAAAGTGATGTCAGAAATAATATGAATACTTTTGTTATATCAATAGTCACAAAAGCATCAAAAAGGGGCTAATCATGGAAGTAAATATTTGTATGATTACATGAATAATTAGAAGAAATATAAAACCACAACATGTAAAAGCAATACGTGTAACTGGCATATCTGATTATATTGTTTTATCAATTGGCACATGTTTGCTGGGGAGACTTGGCCCAGAGTTCTTTGAATTTACCAGGACTAGTGTCATTAGCATGAAAATCACAACTCACATTGAGCATGAACATCTTTTATATTCATCAGCCTGTCTTAGCAAGTCTCACCTACCAGCCCTGATCAAGTCTTCACCAAGACATCACCATTCTGATAAAGGGCAATATAGCCATGGGCTTCATTAAAAGAAAGGCATGCCTCCTTCTCAGATGTGTGGTGCTTGTATGGCTGTTTTGATCCTACCCCATCACATGAAATCAGAGCCTGTCTCCACAGGGTGTTAGATATGCAATCACGCACCAGCATATATGTATAGAAATACACACAGAGGCTGCAAAGGTGGCCTCTCTGAGGCCAGGATGGGGTTTTCTTGTGCCAGACAAAACCATTTCAAGCTCTTTCCAGATGGTTCTAGCCAGTTTCACAACAGTCCCACCTGCAGCTGAGCCTGCCAGTGAGGCTGGTGGTGCCTCTTGGGAAAAAATATCTAAGAAAGGGTAAAAAAATGTCAGATGGGCAGAGAAGTGAGTAGGGAAAAAAGGTGAAAGACACCACATTGTGAACACCATAAAGAGACCAGGAGATGGGGCAGGAGTTGCTCCAGCAACCCAGGACAGGGGTTCTCCTGCAGCCCTGGGCACAGGACAATGCAGTTTTCTACACTGAAGCCTATGGAGGACCCCATGTAGGAGCAGATGCATATTCGTGGAAGAGACTATAGCATGTGGCAAAGAACTACTTCAGAGCAAGGAAGGAGCAGCAGTGAGAAAATCTCGTATAGAGATTGCAATCACCTCCACCCTCCTGCTGCACTTAATGCAGAGGCTCAGAGTGAAAAAAGGTTGGTGAGGTACTGTTTTAATTTTTTGCATTAGTCTCTCACTAGCTAAGTCTATTTTAATTGGCAATAGACTAGATTAATTTTCCCTTAACAGGGTATGCAATGGTAACTGATAAATGATCCCCCTGCCTTTGCTTTGACCCACAGGCTTTTTCATCCTATTTTTCCCCCCTGTCTCACTGAGGAGGGGAGTGAGGGAGCATCTGGGTGGGTGTTTGGCATCTGGCCAATGACAGCTCACTGCAAAGACATACATATATTTGTCTATCACACACTGGAATGTATCAGACTTCTTATGATGACCATCTCTATGTATTTAAGAAATCAATGACTTGTGTACGTATAAAAATTTGCCTAAGAATTCTGTTCAGGAGCATTTGAAATTGTGAAATACATCTGAAAACAATACTATTTCTGCTAAATTTCTTGAGAGGCTCAACAGAAATTTATTTCCAGCAAATGTGTTACAAAATTTGACCTTCTGGTATTAAAGGCTGTTTTGCTTGTGAAACACAATACCAGATTTTGAAATAATGAAATTAATTCTAATAAAACATTATTGTTGTGTGACTAAGCCTGTAAACACTTGCTTTCAACTCACCAATAAGACAAGAATTTTCAAAATCAATCAGCTTTTAGCTGATTTTTATGCTGCTTATCATTATTTGCTATAACCTATAGATTTGGGTTGTGTTTTGTTTATTAGTGGGCATATACCGAGTGTGTGTGTGTGAACATGCATTTTTGTCTTTGCTTGGGTCAGAGTTGATTTTCCCACTTGTGTATATAAATTATCAAGGATTTCTTTACAAATATTCTCCGTGTTTCTCCTCAGCAGAGTACTAGTAAAGGTTTTTTCATTAAAAAGCACCATGGGGGAAGCACCATATTTTGTGATTTCAAAGTAATGTTTCCCTTTTCTGCATATTTTTCTTGATCATTGCCTAGATTTTTCTTACTCTCATGTAGCTGTTTTGTCAGTGATGACAGTATGGTCATACGTATTGGTATTCCAATAGAGATTTGCCTAGCCAAACAGAAGCAAAAAATTATGTGAATACAAATGTATTAACTACTAAGATAAACCAAAACCTTCATTCAACTTGAATAAGATGGGAAAGAGAAGAAAAGATGTGGGGTAGGATGTGCAGCTTGAAACCAGCTGGTGTCAGAAGATGGAACATCACACACAGAAAGCAGGAAACATTTATAAGTACAACTTTTTAGTATCACAGAAACAGAAAATAAAGACTTATTGAAAAGCAAGCAGGCCCACAACTGCACTGCACTGGAGAACTTTTATTGTCTTTGAAAATCATCTGTTAGTCTTTTTACTACTCTACCTTGGTTTGGGGGTCTTTTCCTTTCTTCTTCTCCTTCTTCTTCTTCTTATAAAAAAGTTTAAAAAATATGAACTTAGGAAAAGCCAATTTCATGTGCTGTTAATTTAATTCCCAACATAAAACCTTACTTCTGATGGAAAATGAAATTACCCTTTCTACATCCGTTTTATCTGTCAATTAAATTCTTTTTTTTTCCCCTTTCCTCCCCTCAAAGTAAAAAGAACATGCACATTATTGGTTGTATTTTCTGTGCTTGCAACAAAATGAAAATAGGAAGAGGTGGCATTAACTACAGTAAGTACACAAAACCTGCTTGATTATCATGCAAAGATGCTGGAATGACAACCCTGGAGACTTTGAATCTCCTTTGTGATGCTGAAGATGTCTAGGCTAATTTTCATTTTCCATTTGTCCTGGTATTGCAAGGCAAAGCAGTTTTAATAATGGAACACTTAGCAGCGTTAACTATTAACCTTTCTATTTAGTGGTATCTTAAAGAAATGGCTTTTGGAGGCAGTTTTCTCTGCCTGAATCTGTATGTGAATAAAGATAGGAAAATAAAATGCATCTTTTGGGCAGAAAGGACATTTGCTGTGATCCATTCTGTATGATTAATTTCGGGATGATATTTGTCTCTGCTTCTTGTTGTCATTATTTGACAGTTATGGAAAAAATCACCTTCTTTGATTTTGCTTGGGTTATTATTTGTATAGCCTTAGAGCTGATTGGGAAACAGTCTTTGGGGAAAAAAAAAAGCTTTTCAAAATAGAAAAGAAAAAAAAAAAGGCAGTTTTATTTGTTTTTTCAGTATCTGAATTAAGACTTAAACACCTTCCAGGATCAAAACAAAACAAATCCGATCCTTTTAATTTTTCAACAGTAATGATGAAAAGAGCAGAAATCAGATGTCATTTGTTGAGTAATAGAAAGCCCTGTAGCTCACCCACAACAGCTAGCCTGGCATATGAAGACATTAAGAGCAAGGAGGCTCTGAAGGGATCCAGCACAAATCCTGTGAGGAAGAGCTGAGGGAGCTGGGGTTGTTCAGTCTGGAGAAGAGGAGACTCAGGGGAGACCTATTCACTCTCTACAATTCCCTGGAAGGAGGTTGTAGCTGGGGGCAGTCAGTCTCTTCTCCCAGGCAGCTACCAGTAAGACAAGAGGGCATGGATTTAAGCTCTGTCAGGGGAGGTTTAAGTTGGATATTAGGAAAAAATTCTTTACAGAGAGCATGATCAGACACTGGAATGGGCTGCCCAGGGAAGTGGTGGATTCTTGTCCCTGGAGGTTTTTAAAAAGAAACTGAATGTGGCGCTCAGTGCCATGGGCTGGTAACCAGAGTGGTACTGGATTAAGGTTTGAACTGATAGTCTCAGAGGTCCTTTCCAACCTGCATGATTCTGTGATTCTGTGAACAACTGAAATGTTCTAATCCTTATTTGGGTAAATATACCATAGATGAACAAACTACAAGGCAATTTTGCCCTGCAGATGTTTTGCAGACTTCTTGGGGATTAGTAAAATACCAGTGTATGGGTGCTCAGAAGCATGTCCTGATGAGCCTTTTCAGTGCAGCTTAAGATGTTACCACAACCCAACCTACCCACCTTCCCCCTCTTCTTACTCCTACAGAGCAGACAGCAGAAGTACAAACTTTTCAGCAGTGAATTGGAAGTAAGTTGCACTAAATTACATGACTAGGTTTAACTGTGAACTGAAGTGATGAAGTGCAACAAGACTTTTTCTGTCACATTTTTAGAGGCAGAATAGCTTAAAGGCTCTGAGCCAGAGGGCTGAGCAAATGTGTGTCTTAAAAACTCTGCAACCAGATTTGCCAGAGGACATCTTCTATCTGCTCCCTTAGAACAATTTTCAAGAAAGATATTTTACTTTACTTTCCTTCATCTTTGCTGACCCTGAGAAGGACAAGTGCCAGTTAAACACTTTCTGCTTACACCTGTTAATGCTAGATTCTGTACATTGCTCAGGGATGCACTAAGAGATATTATCTGTGTGAGTTTCCTCCTACTTGGAGAGTCTTTGTATTTCTGAATGTATCTGATGTTCTAAATAAATAATACTGAATTTTACATTGAATGGCATAGACATATACAAAGAGAACTGGTTGAGTTCTGCCACAGCAGAGGCATCAGATGCATGCTTCTCCTCTCACTTACTTCTGTAAAAATCAAGTACAGTTCTGCTAAGGTCAAAACTAGAATTATACCAGAGGAAAGCTAGAGTGATTGAGAGAAAAATCAGGCCTACAACTGATGTTAGTGCAAGTATAAACAACATCACTTTTTTTTTAGCTTGACTAGAAATACCTGGAAGGCATTCAAAGTATATACTTGCAGTTATTTGTTACTACTCAAATGATGAAAGTAAATCACATTGTTTGATATGAAAAATATGTTGTACATTCACTTCTATTTTTCTCACTGCTTTGCCCTCCATGCTGCATTTTGTAGCATAATCAAAATGCAAAATACACTTTGAAAAATTAAATGAGAGACGCATGTGTGAATCATGAGGTTTATTTGCATGTTTGGCCCTTTGGTTCATTAGGGATTCTACTTTTTTCCAGGAGGGAAACTGTCACATTTACATATTCTCAGACAGGCATGCAAATCTTAGTCAGAACCTACAGTTTATTTAATGCATTACAGGCTCCTGGGCTGCCAAACAGTAATTTCTGTTCTTGAGTAATATACATTTTTTGAAACCTGGCATAATAACACTCGATTATGGTATTGCCCACTAGGACCACTTATGATTTTGTCAGGTTTTCCATTGTCAAGCGTTACTTTCTGGCCCACGTACATTGTACGCCAGCCATTTAAATTTGTTATCTGACACACATGGTCTCAGTCCCAGAACAAATTTCTTTTGCAAGTCTCTGAAATAAAAATCTCAGAAGCTTACTCATAAATTTCAGCTGGACCAAAGGAGAAACAGTACCAGAAGAAAGAAAATCAGGTAGTGTAAGTCTTTTAAGTCCATTTTTTGTACCTCTGTGATCTAATGTGTTGCAAGGGGTTGCTATTACATATGCAAATACTTGTGCAGTGAAAACACAGAAATACTTGCCAGTCAGAAAGGAAGTGTCTGTTACTTACCTGGGAAAAGGGTGGTAGTCTTTTATATACCCTCATTGAACATAAATTCAGGAATTTGTGTACCTGAACTGAGGTCACTCCCATGTGTACTGAAGAAAATAGTTTACATCTGCTGAGTTCCCTTCTTTCTTTCACAGATCTCAAGTGGAGGCTATTATAGCTGTTAAAAATCCTCATGGGTAAATTCAGGCCTGGTTAGAGACAAGGTCATTGCTAAGGTCAAGAATCCACTGGAGCAAAAATAGCTTACCAGGCTGATACAAGCCCTAAGGGTTTATGTAGTCAGTGTCAGAGGAACACTGAGATTACTATCACATGAGGCTACCTTTGGCTTTCAGCCTGGATGCCCCAGGACATATTTACACTTACTTAGTCTGGCCTTAATTTTGAGTGAGGCTTAGAGTCAGGCTTCTGGCTTTTTCCACAAGTGAAGAAAGTTAAAACCTTTATAATGAATAGCTTAACTCACAGCTGATGAAGACAGATACACTTATAGAAATTCATTGGGGGAATATATTGATTGAACTGTGGGGACTGAATTAACCAATACACTCTTCCAGTTAATACTGAGTGGGAAAATTTGAGCCACACATAAATTGTTTTTGTTCTCTGGACTATAATATTAAGGGAAGTGGTTGAGTCACCAGCCCTGGAGGTATTTTTAAAAAGTGCAGATGTGATACCTAGGGACATGGTTTAGTTGTGGACTTGGCAGTGTGCTAGGTTAACAGTTGGACTTGATGGTGTTAAAGATGAACAATGAAAATGATTTTATGATTCTTTGATTCTAAGGATCAAAATATTTGGTACCAATCATCACAGGAACTTTGTGCTGCATGCAACTGTTCTAATCCCATTTTCACTATACTGTTTGGGATACCCTCACCAGGTGATTGCATCCATTCATAAAAATTATCTAATACCTTAATATGAAGTCAACTTTATAGACTTGACACTCTTGTTATACAAGTCCTGACATGGCGAAAGGGGAAAAAATTGATAGTTTATACACATTTGATACATGTTTGCAGAAAGAAATGCTTTTTCCAAGCAGAAGAATTATAATGTTTCTGTTTTTCATACTCCATATCTTCTGTCCATTAAGACTTCATAAGGTTTCTTAATATGCTGCAGGGCTATGAATGTGGAAATATGCTGTTTTCTAAATCAACATTGGTAGAATAGATGGTAAACTCTTTGGTGAGACTGTTATAGTCTATTATGTTTGTGATCCATGGATTTAGGACTTCTAAATGTACAGCAGCAGAGTACTCTAATGATCCATTATACTGTATCAATGGTATGCAGATTATAGAGTGAATGTAGATGTTTGAACTATGCCCTACCATCTGTAGTGTGTTTCTTTTAGGATTTATTAAATGCACTGAAAATCAGTGAACTTTGACATGACTCCAAAGAGGGAGTCATTAATGCTGGCCAAAATTTCACTGTATGAAGGGTATGATCATGCTGTCATTATTCTGATATAATGCAAATGCAGCTTATACAAAATAAGCTTCTTTGGGAAATGATCTCATCCTAGGCAAGCAAAACTGTCAGCATAAAGACTCAAGATGTTTCATAGAGTTTTGGAGGACCTAACACACTGGTTTCTGTGCTACAAAGGCTAGATAGTTACTGAAGCCTCATTTATTTAGTGTATGCTAGTGCTACAGAGATTATATACTTTTTATGAGGGAAAAAGAAAGGTAACCAAAATAAAGTATCTGGATTTAAGGATTTCTTTATTTTATATGATCAGTTTACTAATAGCCCATAATACAGTCTCTGAAACTCATACATTGATTAAATTTGCGTAAATTAAAATAACACAAATTTTAGAGAGGCAATTCTGTGGAACATTACCGAATCTTTGTATATCTGTTGCACTCCTGCTTTTGTTGCTCTTCATCTGCAAGGTAACTGTAGACTATTCATCAATGCCACTCCCATTCCTGTCTTGGTTTTTTTACATTTTTATGTTGTTTGTGATGAGCTCATGAAAGCTTGTTTTTTTCACTAACTTCTGAGTAGACAAGTGTCTTCCAGGAAAGCTATGTTGGACGAGACATTTAAACCCTGATGCAGAAGAAATAGAAGTCAGGGTATTTTATATACTTACAAAAAGATAATTGTCTATTCAGACAAGCAGGAAATACTACCCAGGATCCCAAATACCATGCTTCTCAAGATAACTTACTAGCAGAATTTTGCCATCAAATATAGACTTTCTCTCTTGTTCTTATGTGGTGGATTTATGCTCATCACATGTGCAAGTTGAGAAATACACAAAAAACGTGCCTTTCATTAAGATTAGAAAGCTGCAGCTCTTAAATCATGCATTTATGCAATTTTTAACTGTTTTTAACTAGCACAAAATGGCTCATTGGAATTATGCAAGTATAGATCATTTTAATTTGAATCATTGTGGAATCATAAAGGACTCCGTTCTTTAATTTTGTGCCTTCAAGTCAGCCACTTTGATTAAAAAATAATAAAGCAAGAGAGCTGGAGGGTCCTTGCAGGTTCTTCCAGCTATCATGGATCCCTGATCTTTGGTACTAATTCTTCTCATTAATATTAATAAAGGGCTGATAGGCCATCTCAAAGCATAGTACAAAAACCATGCAATTAATTGCTTGTAGTGTTTTTATGCTTATTTTGCACAATGAGAAGCGATGCCTTGGGAGTTTAAATATCAGTTAATCAATAGTATCAAATCCCCTGAAAATGAGCCCTTCAAGTCCCTTTTTCATAAATCTTCCTTAGTTTTCAACAGGATTAAAACCAATTACATATTGTTTGTTTTTAAATAAAAATAAAAAAAAAAAAAAAAAAAAAAAGAGAAAAGAAGAAAAAAGAAGAAAAAAGGAGAAAAAAACAAAAAGAGAAAAAGAAGAGGCAATACAGACAGTTTTTTACAAGCTATTTTCCTTCTCCTTTCAGTACTGCAATTTTTAGTAGGGAAAATTTTGGAGTTTAAATTTCTTTTCTTCTCCATTTCTAAATAACAGGCAAGGTAACCACAGAAAATTAGACTCGAGCACTATCAATAAAGTCTTCTCAGCATGTTTCCTCAAATTTGGATATATTAGCTGTGTTGAGCTGGATGGCATTCCTTAACTGAACAAGATTACACATAATATTTTGGAAAGAAAAACTTTTCAGAAAACTGAGAATTCCTCTCTCATTCTGAACTGACCTACACAGACATTTGACGAAAGTGTGAAAAAGGCACAAGGTTATGTACTCACTTTTCATTGTCCTCAGACCACATGTGCAGTAGGGCCAAAGACTGAGTCCATTTCACCTCACCAGTCTCAGCCCTGATGTTATACATGAAGGCAAATTGCTGACACCTCAGAACAAAATGGGAAATAGGTAGGGTTTTGTTAATTTGTTCATACAAGTATGATATTGTATTAGGTTTTTGTGTTGGAAATAGCTCACATCATTAAAATAACAAACTGTGGATTTGTAAAGCTGAATGACCAAGAAGATCCCTCTTTCTTGTCATTTATATTCAAGTGAATGTTTAGAAACCATTGTGCGTATTGGTATGGATGATATTTAAAATATAATTTACTGGGAAAAAGACTGAATCCCTGAATTTTTTTTTTTGTTATTTATTGCTGCTTTGCTATTACTAGATCTTGGTATAAAAATGTATTTGGAAGGAGGCAAAGCTATTTCAGATTCCAATGTTGTGGGTCCTACAACAAAGGGTTGGTCTGCTTCATATGGTTTACAATAATTGGTTAACTCCTGAAACAGTTCCTCTGGGCTTTGTACAGCTGGGTGAAATATTTTAGCAAGAGAAAAATTACATTTCTATGCACACCTTTACCTGTATTGTTCTATCAACAAGTATGAATTTATAAGGTCAAGTCTCATCCTTCAAGTGGTCTTCATATACACATGCACACATGAAAGAAAATGGTTTTAGGAAATGTCAGAATGCTTTACATCAACATTTTTCAGAATGACCTAGACTGTTTCATTTCAAAATGTCATTTTCATTTTGAAATTGATCTTTTTAAAGGGTAAGAAAAGAAAAAGAGAAAAAAAAAAAAGAGACTTAAATAACTTGAAAATGAAACACAACATTTTCCAATTTGAATGAAGCTTCCTGGTGTACAAACCCAAACTTATTGATTCATGTCTTTTCTCTTTGCCATTAAACTCCACAGTCAAATATTTTCCCAGGTAGAGCTTTTTACTGAGATTCCTAATCTGTGGTCAACTAAAAGTATGCTTTCTCTTTTCTCTCTGTCCACACACCAGATGTATTTCAGGTGTAGCATGAGTGTCTGAATAATGCACAGCAAAGCAAGAAACTCCAGGCATTTCAATATGTTGAGCCATATAGACTTTCTTCTGATTTTTTTATCTTGAATTCTAGAATGTTTGGATTCCACCTGACTCATGTGGGGAGCAGACATCCCAGGCATTCCTTCTAATCAGGATGTTGACAACAACCAAGAGTTAACTACACATTACTACCTCCTTCTGGTTCACTGTGCATTCTAATGAGGTCATGAATATGAAATTCTTCTTTTGCTATTGTTAATATGTAAAGATCATTTTTTACAAGACTGACATAATGTATGATATTGCAAAAAATCTGAGGCGATGATGTAGGGAATAAAAGGCAAATCAGTCTATTTTTTGCTATTCAAAATAAAGAAAACTGTAAGTTAAAAATTAACCCTAAGTTTATGCCTTGTGAAACTACATACCCTTTAAAAACCTTCAGATGAAATATTACATCTAACATCAGTTCTAATTCAGATCATTGTAATTTGATGTAGCTGATTATAAGAGCCTGAGCAAGCCAGGCAAACAATTACCTTTCTCTCACACTTACTCACAAACTCTTTTCTCCAATGTCATTTACCTACCCTGTTATTATAAAGGACTTGTCACTGCTCTAAACTCTAACTTAGATATGTTATTCATCATACCCTAAGAATATATCAATGAAAAACTAGAAGTTAAAATATTACTAATAGCAATTAGAGCAATTTCATGCAAGACCTTGAAACACATTTTGAATTTCTGACAAAATAAAGATATAGTTTTTCAAGCCTGGGAAATGTTTATCAGCTCACAGTCTTAGCACCCCATGACATTATAGTGAAAAAATAAAACCCTCAGAGATTTTTTTCCTTCATTTGAATTCAATAGGAATTGGCTTTCAATACAGTGATATTATTTACTTCAGCCAAAATCAGTGTCTGTAATACAATAGACAATAGGAAAAAAAAATGGGTGGGGGTTTTGACAGGAGGCCAAACTATAATATCCAGTAACTGGATCTAGTCAGTAAAACTGGATCCCTATAAAACCCTGAAGTAAGTTCCCAGAGGACCCCTGGAGCTTTTTTATTGGTAATTAAGGGTATGTACAGCTTATTTCCAAACAGGGAGAAGGTGCATAAGATTAAAAAAAAAAAAAAATTTTCACAGGAAAGTATCTAATCAATCCCCCCAAGATGACATCTTGACATCTCCAAGGCTTTCAGCAAATCATTGGATAAAATTAATTTATGTAATATTACATGACTCACAAAGATCTTATTTTACAACAAAGGTTTATCACAGAAAGAGGCTTTAGAAAGCTTTAGAAAACCTTTAGAAAGGTTCATCCTTCTGTGAAATTAATATCAGAAACCCATTGTGCTAATATTTGTATGATAAGTCCTTTCCTCAACGGGTTTTTAATTTAAACAAGTAGGGACACAGGAATGAGGATAGGGAAAATTTAAAGAGAAATCCCTGAAACAAAGGAATGATTACACACTTCACTTGTGCTGTGACACAAGTGCTCAGACTTGGTAGATATTTACCTGAGATATATGAAGAGATTACACTTAATTACAATTATGGTTGCCTGCCTCACTACAACTGAAGAACTTTCCCCACCTTTAGCAAAAACAGCAGAGAGGGTGCTGTGGTCATCATCCCCAGACCAGTGTATTAGTTGAAAGTGAATTTGCCCACAGCTTTAGCTAATAATCAGAGTTATGATTTACAACAGATATTTGAAAGCACCATACACTCTTCCATCTCCAGCACAAAGATGGGACGGACACCTATGGCTAGGCAAAACTCCTCAGATCCTGCAGTGCAATTCCCAGATGCCATTATGTCAAAGTCCACAAAAATTGTAGTGTAGTGATGAATGAACAAAACTCTCTCAAGTCCTGAGGCAGAGCTTCAACAGAGAAAAAGACCTGCTTTGCCACTGGCAAATTTGCCCAACCTTATTTGGGAGATTTTCCCATCATTAATTTAAAGGTATTAAATGAAAAAAAGATCAGCAGAATTTATAATAAAAGGCAGTGGCAATTGCTGAAGTTGTAATTCGCAGTCTGCCATACTAGTTGAAAAATTGGTATAGTATTTTAAGCAAGAAATCACAGCCTAGCTGTGATTTAAACCATGCTTCTCCCTTTTAAAATAGTTATTTAAATACAAGTTAATTATTAGAATCATATTTCTTGAGGATTAAAAGCATTTATATCTGTGTGTATTTGTCAACATTAGCATTAAAACAGTTGGAAATTGTGAAGAAAGTGCTGTTAAGACTGTATGCACTGTATCCTAGACTTCTACTTGCAGCTAACATCACTCACACCATTTCTATTGGGTATCCCATCTGTTTTACACCTATAAGTTGATAGGCAAGAACATGAAGTCTCGGTAGTCAGTGCTGATGGTCATACATATCTTGTATGTTCAACTATCAAAATACCATGGGGTAAGGAGAAGGTGTAAATTACCCAGAAGCTGTCTGACCGCTGGTACATGCTTGAAACAGCTGTAAGGGGTCCTGAACAAAGTGTGACAGTTGTAGTGAGAAAACTATTAGCATATGCATGAATAAGTGGGTGTGAAAATGCTGGCTTATCAACATGCAGTGTGTACTGTATTCCAGCTGAGTAGGTGTAAAAAACATCCTCTTGACATAGAAGTGTGAATTTCAGGGAGACAAGCCTGATGAAAGGCAAAGATTTGTATTTGTTTCTTTTGTTTAGATAAGGGGATGTGTACTTTCCTGGTGTTATTCCATTGTCATTAGATTAATTTCGCCCCATTTTATGGTAAACAAAGCAAGATGGTAAACAGTACAAAATAAAAGGATGACAACTGGGTAGAATTAAGGAATCACAACAGGTTTTGAAGTATCTCTCTGAGGCAACAGATGAAACTGTCTCACTGGTAATACTCATCAGAACTTCAGTGCTTTCACCAGGCTACACAGAGGTCATGTCCCAGACTTCTCTATGGCTTTTTATTGTGTGTGTCTGTTAAGATTAACACTAAAAATCAAAAGAGAAACCGAGCCATTCCTTTGCTGAAGAGCATAAAACCTGTCCACTGAAAAAGGACACTTGAAATTCCTGCTCGTGGGCACTTGAGGGCATTTCACACTTCAGCCATTCACAATTTATATTTATTTGAAAAATTGTGTTGCTTGGCAGTCTTTTCTAATAGCAATATAATGGTATTGCAGCTGGAATTTAATGGTACACTATTACACTTCAGGGCAACCACAGCACAAGTGTATCAATTCTGGGATGAGTCAATGGTGAAAGAGCAATATTGAGGTAATATTTTTTCTCTTTCTGTACATCAGTGGGACAGAGGTATAGAAGTTTTGGCAGAAATGTAAAATATTATTTTTTAGTGGTCTAGTTTTATTCCAGACAAATTTCAATGTCTCTTACTTGAAGCTTTGCAGTAGTTTCTTGTTCTATCCTCTGACTGGGTTTATCACACTGATATCAAAAGAACTCCCAACAAAGCATTAGATGGCATGATCATCTAACTTATTTACCTTTCTTTTATATAGAACTTTTCAACAGTCCTTGAAACTTATTTTCTGTCATAGACATAGTGAAAATGTGGTTGACACAATGTGTTGTGGAAAGCAGTAAGACTTTTGTTGTCTCAAAAGGGTGCTTTTAAACATGTATCTGTGAAAATGCTATCCCTTTTGCTGTTAAACCTTGTTTTTTTCATCTGATAGACATATCAGTTTTAAAATGAGATCAAGCCAGACATATTCCATGTTTTGCCTCACTAATTCATAGAGGGAAAAAAGCATCAGACCCTAATAAGACTGGTCATGCTGGATCAGACAGGAGGTCCACCTAGATCAGAGCCCCCTTTTCACTGCTTGCTATCACTTGTTAGCTGAAGTAAACCAGAATAACAGGCAGGTCTGCAATTGCCTTCAGTGTTTTGTGCGTTGGAAACTTCTTGACCTAAAACCTACATGCTTGTATTTAGCTGCCTGAAGTGATTTTCTTTTAATTTCTAATCATTTCTTGAACCCAGGTAAACACTTAACTGTAAGACTAAACAAACTTCCATTGCCTTTAGTGAAGCCATGTTGGTTGTCACTAATCACATCAATGTTTTCATGTACCTTAGTACAAATGATAGGAGGATCTGCTCCATGATTTTATCTGGCACAGAAGTGACACTGGTTTGTAGTTCCCTGGGTTTTCTTTGTTTCCTTTTTTAAAAACGGGGGTTACGTTTCCCCTTTTCTAGGAACACATTAAGTGTGTTTCACAACAACACAATGGGAACACATCTCCTCAGACTGCCATGACTTCTCAAATATGACGGCTAATGGCCTAGCAACTTCAGTTGCCAGTTCCTTCAGGACCTGTGGAGGTATCTCATCAGGTCCTATGGACGTGTGCACTTTCTGGTTCTCTAGGTATTCCCAGACCTGATCTGCACTTACTCTGGGTGGTTCTTCACTCTCCCAGACCCAGCCATTGCCCTCTGTGACTTGGATGGTGGCTCAAGCAGTTGAGCAGTTGAGCAGTTCAGCAAAGACTGAAGAAAAAAGTTGTTGAGTATTTCAGCCTTCTCGTATCCTCAGTAACCAGTTCATCTGTATCCCTCTGGAGGGGACCCACATTCTCTCTTGTTTTTCTTTTTTCCCTGACCTATCTTTAGAAACCTTTTTTTTTTTTTTTTTTTTTTTTTAATCCTTAACGTCCTTGGCCAGATTTGATTCCATCATGGCCTTAGCTTTTCTAACCTACTTTCTGGTTTCAAGAACAATTTCTTTGTAATAATCCCAGGTTCCCTGTCTTTGCTTCCCCCCTTTATGGGTTTCCCTTTTGCATTTGATTTTGTCCAGGTGTTCCTTGATCACCTATGTCTTGGGCATTTTTTTCTGATTTCTTCTTTTAAGGGCTGTAGTTTAATTGGCCTTGAAGGAGATGATCCTTGAAAGTCAATCAGCTTTCCTAGGACCCCAGTCCCTCCAGTGTCTTGTGCCATAGTACCCTACAAAGGAGGTTCCTGAAGAGTCTGAAATCAGCCCTTATGGAGTTGAAGTTCTTTGCTACCATGAGGATTTTAAACTCCACCATCTCATTTTCACTGCAGCCAAGGCTGCCCATGAGCTTAACATTCCCCACCAGTCCTTCCCTATTGGAGACTACAGGGTCTACAATGGCACCTATCCTCATTGGTTCCTCTATCCCTTGCAGGAGGAAGTTATCATCAAGGCATTCCAGGAATCTTGTGGAATTTCTCAGCCAGTCTCTATAAGCATTTATATATATATAGATATAGCTATAGCTATAAATCATGGAATCATCATGGCTGGAAAGGACCTTCAAGATCATCAAGTCCAGCCTTTAGTTCTATACCACCTTAACCATTAAATCATATCCTTAAGTGCAACATCTACCCATTTTTTGAATGCTCCCAGAGATGGCAACCCCACCACCTCCCTGGGGCAACCTGTTCCAATGCTTCATCACTTTTTGGTGAAGAAACCCTACCTAATATCTAACCTGAACCTCCCCTGGAGCAACTTGAACCTATTATCTCTTGTCTTATCACTAGTCTCTAGGGAAAAGAGGTCAACACTTCCAACACTTCCAACACTTCCCTCACTACAACTTCCTTTCAGGTAGTTGTAGAGAGCAATAAAGTCTCCTTTTCTCCAGGCTGAACAACCCCAGTTCTTTCAGTCTCTTTTTGTGAGACCTGTTGTCCAAATACCTAATTAGCCTAGATGTCTTTCTCTGCTCCCTCTACAGCATTTTAATGTCCTTCCTATACTGTGGCATCCAAAACTGTACACAACACTCCAAGTGTGGCCTCACCAAGGCTGAGTACAAGGTAATTTCATCTCCCTGGCCCTGTTGTCCCCACTGTTCCTGATACAGACCAGGATGCCCTGGGGGACACACTGAGCCCTGGGGGACATCACTCATGAGCAACCACCATCTGGATTTAATTCCATTGACCACAACTCTCTGGACTCAGCCATCCAACTAGTTTTTTTCCATTGAAAGGTGTGCCCATCCAATGCATGATCAGCCAGCTTCTCCAGGAGAATACTTTGGTAAACTGTGTCAAAGGCCTTGTTAAAATCAAGGAAGACAACATACACAGCCCTTTCCTCATCCAATAAGCAGGTCACCCTATCAAAGAAGAACATCAGGTTAGTCAAACAGGACCTGCCCTACGTGAACCCATGCTGACTGGGCCTCATCACCTGGTGGTTCTGCATGTACCCCATAATAGTATTCAGGATGATATGCTCCGTCAGTTTTCCTGGTACTGAAGTAAAACTCACATAGACAGATACCCATAAAATAGCAGTTATATATGAAATAGAACAAGATTGTATGTTATTGACATTGCTGCACTAAGCACCTTCCCGGAGAGTGAAGAGTGCTAAAATATCAAGCCAACTTCATACCCACAAGGATCACAAATATCTCTAGTGTTGATAAACTAAATTACCTTGCACTAGTTTGCATGTAGGTGTTTGACTTTGGAAAGCAATCATCACAGATTCAGAGATACATGGAGAGGATATATTTTTTTGCAATCTAGAGATTAAAGTCATTATCTGTGTAGCTGAAGATCTTGGGCTACTATCAACATAATTCAAATTAATTATATTTTTTAAATGTGTCACTGGATAACATAAACTAACACCATTATGAACAGATAAGACAATGTAAACCTTTTCTTTTTCAGATGAATACTTAAGTAAAAGTCTGATTTCTTTCCTTTACACACTGCAGAATTTGCTGCCCAATGACTAAACATCAAAGATGAGGACATGTAAGTACTGAACTATAGATAATGGTATTCCCTGATTTATCCCAGCAAGTATGTTTTTTATTGGTACAAAGACACAGGGATTTTACTGACCACCAGTACAGGTTGAACTGAGTACATGTCATACTTGTTTAATGAATAATAGGTTGAGGTTTGGTTTTGGTTTGTTTATCTGGTTGGTTTTTTTAATGGAAGCTATAGTATATTTTCAAACTCCAGCTGAGAACCCACAAGGAGGACCAGATCATGCAAAGAAAATCAGGGGAGGGAGCGAAAGAGATAAGTGAACTGAAAGATGAGGAGAAGGATTTCACTACCATGAATATCATATGCCCCTCTGTATCAGGACATGGTTGATTTGTAACTCCATCTCTAACACTCCTCTTCAGGAGTTCTGAAGTTTTCAACATCATTACTCAAAGGCACATTGTAAGTGTAATCATAAAAACAAAGAGAACTAGTAAGCTTTAGTTTTAGCTTTAAACAGATTTTGCTGCATTAATTTTCCAAATGTGGATTGTTTGTTACCAATACTAATAAGAAAAAAATATTGTTTTTGTTAAACTATTAGATATTAATAAAATAAAAAATATAGTCTTATCTCTAAATACAAGAGATAGAGTTCCCTTTTGCACCAGCAACAGTTTGAGTGTAATACTAACAAGATACAAGATTTCAGATAGACTAAGAAAAAAACAAAAATTATAAGGAACTTTCCCCACTAGGTATCAGATTGACAGTACTGTAAGGCATAAAGCATACACACAGACTCACTCAGTTTGGTCATATTTACTGACATCCTGGAAGAAACCGGAAGAAAACTTCCCCTAACTGCTGTACTATCTAATTCCATGGATAGATAGCAGGTGAGCTACAAAAATGTCTAATGATTGAGACACCTGAGGGTAGTGGGGACAAGAATCACTGTTTACCATAGAAGAAAAAGCCAGAATCAGGGCTGCTAAAATCTCCATTTCAGATTTGAAGAACTATAAATAACTCTAGGTAGGGCAAAGGTGGCTGCCACTGGAACCAGGTGGGGAAAAAAAAATAATAATTAAAAAAAAAAAAAAAAAAAAAAAAAAAGTATTCCTAGGTTTATATTTGAAAAAAATAGATTTTTCTACCTCTACAGAAGGTTTTAAGTGCTGGTTGAAGACCACTGTCTTGGAAATAAGGGCATAAATTTTTCATAAAGGTCATTTTTATTTCCTTTTGGGATTTGGTTTCTCGTATATTATGCACTAACAAGAAATGTAAATGACTCCTGTATGCACTAATTAGAAGAATAAATTGATAATGATAAAAAACAATTATAAAAACTTTAACAACAAAGCAGATTGGATATGGAAAAATGTAGGATCCCTATGGGTAGAAAATCAATTTCATGCTCTGATTTAGATGGAGATGGTGAAGGGTAGCTGGAAGAAGAAAAAGAACACAACAGTGAAGCAGAACTTTTAAAATTCAGAGCAAAATCTCTTAATAGGAAGACAATTGAGAAGATACTGCATGGCCTTTGAAAAGAAAGTTTCACCAGTTACTAATCCTTTTGCCACAATCCTTGGTTTGCCATAAGTCTCAGTTCAGAAATACATTTGGTATAAAACAAGATAAAGCATCAAAAGAAAACCAAACAAAGCAAAAATCAAGTAATTAAATTAATAAAATAATAAAATACACTATAAGTATTGATGTGTCTGGGTTTCTGATTTTTGCCATAAAGGTTCCACTTTTCCCCTTTCTCAAATGTCATCCCTAATTCTGTATTATATCATGCCATCACAAAGGCATCCATTTAATCAAATTCCTCCTGCACCTGGAACACTATTATTCAGTATGTAGTAAACAATGTGTTCCAGTCTAAAGTGGGGACACTATGTTTCAGAGATCCATTGATCTCAAAAGGCAGAGTTAGTCTTCTTAGTGAAAGGATGTATCAAATAAAGCTTCTTGAGTGTTTGAATGTGTGAGTACTTTGAGGTTTCAAAGCCTCAGTTATTTAGGTACCACAGAGCTGAGCATTGTGTATCTGTCGACTTTTAAGAAGCTCAGATGGCTGAGATGTCATGGTCTGTTCAAAGTCTTCTGTTGACTGAAATTAAGAGAAAAGTCCTTTAATTTTAGTGACTCCTAAGGCTCTCTCAGCATCCACTCTGTTGTGCTTCAGCATGACACCATTAAATGCTTGTTTGCAATTTGAGTACATTTTCAACAGAGCATATGGATTCTAACTAAGCAAATGGTATTTATGCTGATAGGCTGTGGTGAAAGCAAAACAAACAACTCCCTCCCCCCATTTTCTGGTATCTCTTAAGGGACAGGATTCAAGTGCCTGTCTGAAAGCAGTTGTGCTGATAGCATCAGCTCTAATTTTAAATTCAGTCTTTGTCTCCAGGATTGTGTAAAGTCAAGTGTTCACCTGTCCTCAATTTATTACAGTTGAGGAGAGAGTAATTTGGTCAATCATTCTGTTTTGTCTTATTACTAATCTTTTATTGATTGCTTCTAGGTAGACTCCTGAACAAAGTTGCATTACAACAGGTCAGAAAGATCTGGCCCACAGAGCAAAATGTGGTATCCAGACAAAAGCAAGATCACCCCTTAAACAAAATGGTTGAATAGAAATAGCTGGTTGAGAGAGGCAAGATACTATATACAGGTTAATTTTTGGGTGTGAAGAGGCAGGCTGAATCCAACTTTAGGCTCATAATTGAGTTATTCAGGCTAGAATATTTTAGATAAATTACTCTTTGTAATTACTCTTTAGCTTCTGGAAAGCTACAGGAACCTCCAGGGTGATCCAGTTGTAAGCAGAGTAAATTGCCACTTCAGGAAGTATATTTTTCTTTGTTTATTATATAAATAAACTAAGCTACTTAGAAAATGGTCCTAGCAAAGAGGGAGAGACTCAATGGGATTAATCTTTGCCTTTCCTCCTGTTCATGAAATAAGATGTGTTCCCTGATTAAAATCAGGAATAATGTGAAGAAAGAAGTAAAAGACAGGTGGAAGGGTTAAAGATTCAATGTGCAAAGAGGGAATAGACAAAAGTCCCTCATATATCACTGTAATTTGCCACCCTTTAAGGTTGAGTCCAACTCCCAGTCTTTGGTAAAAGACAGAACAAGTTCCAAAAAGACAGATTATTCAGTTACTGCCTGGAACAGTATTTTTGGTATCTTTCTTTGAAGTAGCTTGTGAACAGTCACTAGATGGACCACCAGCTGTAGGCTTGTGAATTGTCCTTTCCTGCTGTCACATCATCACTCAATTTTCACACACTCAGCACTTCACATTCGTGCTGATTGAGTACACAAATTGTGAGTGTAGAACTGAAGTTTGAGGCATAAGCAGGTGGACTATTGCAACTTGGCAGCTGCACCCAGGTGCATAGACAGACAAGTCTAGATGTTAATCAGGTGAGAGTCTTCCACAAGACAGTTTGCCACAAGTGGTGCTAAGGTGAACCATTAAGTAGTCTTCTGCTTGGTCTGCTCAGATGATGATACTCATTGCAACAAAACCATTACCTGTTGGCATTTGATAAAGCACTTATGTACTGCTATGCCATGTAAATACAAACTACTTATTTTTTTGCTGCTCTTCCCTTGAGAGAAGAATAATGTCAACAGATAGTGATTTTAGACTCAAAATTGTCATTGTGCTGCAATTACATCTCATTTTCTTGCATCAAGAAACAGTTTTCAACTTTAGGGAGGTTAAGACATAGATACACAGGTACTGGGCATAGAGGTTGTTAATGGAAGTGATTTTGGACAACTGAGAGCTGCAGTATTCACTACAAACACCCTAGGGGTTAGAAGCCTGATGCTAGGGATTGTGATGTTAGGGACTGTAAACTCTGGGAACTGCAAATCTAAAATGGATTACTTTTATTTAATCATTTCACCACCATCTTCAGGTAAAAGATATCTCAAACTAAAAATGGAAACTTCTAACCATGCTGACTGTGTGCTGATGTTTGTTTTGGGTAAGGAAAAAATCTTCTGCTATCTTTATTTGCCCTTTCCTTATTTTTAATGAAAGCTTATGTCTTGCAATATGTAAATCTTTTCATATCCTTTTTCATTCACAGGCACTCAGGAAAACTGGTTCAATTCACTTTCTTTTGCCATATTTGAAAGGTAGAAGGCTCGGGAACCCAACCACTTTTCCCTCATATTTTAAGACCAGGACCTGACTAGGTTTTCTGTTCAAACAACCATATAAAATGTTTGACTTTGTGAGAAGCTGAGACTTTGATGACACTTCAGTCCTTTCACAAAATTATGCAAGAAGTTACCAGGAGAGAATCGTAGAATTGTTTTGGTTGGAAAAGACCCTTTAGATGATCAAGTCCAACTGTTGACCTAGCACTGCACCAAGTCTACCATAAACCATGGGCCTTAGTATCGAGAACATTTTTTATTATTTTTTAAATGCCTCATTGTGACACGAGTGTAGGACATTGCACTTGGCCTTGCTGAACCTCATACTATTAGCCTGTCCAGATCAGATCAACAGTCCTTCCCAATCTGGTGTGTTCTGCAATCTTATTGTGGGTACACTTGATCCATTCAGCCAGATTACTGATAAAGGTATTGAGGAAGAATGTTACACAACCATGTACACAATGAGTTTAATTTGTTTGAGTTTCCAGATTCACTAGCTATAATTTACTTCTACTTGAAAACAAAAGCTGGGGAATTTAATTAGTTGAACTTCTTGATTTCAAAGGAAGGGAGAGACATCAAAATAATTTTGACTCAGTTAATGTACAGTGGATATCAATCAGGAAGACAAATAGACACTTCAAGTCCCTCCAAGCGTTAATGCTGAACAAATTTACCAATTGTCAGTGCTTTGTGGAGCATAGACAGGTACTCACACCATTATGAAGCAAATTTGAATCATAGAATCATAGAATGGCTGGAGCTGGAAGGGACATTAAAGATCATTCTCCTTTTTTCCAGGCTGAAAAACCACAACTTTTTTAGCCTGTCTTCATAGGGGAGGTGCTCCAGCCCTCTGATCATTGTAGTGTCTCTCCTCTAGAAAAGTTCCAGGAGTTCCTTCTTATGCTGGAGACTCCAGAACTGGACACAGTATTCCAGGTGGAGTCTCACAAGAGCTAAGTAGAGGGAGAGAATCACCATCCTCAACCACTATCTGTGCTTCTTTTGATGCAGCCCAGGACCTGATTGGCTTTCTGGGTTGCAAGTGCACACTGACAGTTGATGTTGAGCTTCTTGTCCACCTACACCCCCCAGTTCTTCTCCTCAGGGCTGTCCACAATCCTTTCTCCTCCCAACCTGTATTTTTCCATGGGATTGCCTCAATCCAGGCACAGAACTTTACACTTGGTCTTGTTGAACTTCATGAAGTTTGTATAAGCCCACTTCTCAAGCTTGTCAAGGTCCCCCTGCATGACATCCCTCTACTCTAATGTGTTGACTTCAACACACAGTTTGGTGGTGTGGGCAAATTTGCTGAGGGTGAATTTGATTCCACTGTCCATGTCTCCAACAAAGCTCTGTTAAACAGCTCTGGTCTGAGTTCCTACCCTTGAGGAAAACCACTCATCAGACATCTCCATTTGGACACTGAGGCATTGACCACAACCTTTGGATGTGACCATCCAGACTATTCCTTATCCAAAGAGTGGTCCATCCATGAAATCCATATTGTTCCAGTTTAGAGATCAGAATGTTGGTGTGGGACACTGTCCAATGCTTTGCAAAGGTCCAGGTAGATGACACCTGTTTCTCTACCTTTGTCCATTGAGGCTATGACGACACTGTAAAAGGTCACCATAACAGTCAGGCAGGACTTCTCTTTAGTGATGATGAAAATACAAGCTTGCTTTTCAATTCAGGACTCCCTTTAATAGTGGTCTCCTAAGTCACACTGGTCAGCGTTTCAGTCTTGCCCCATATCATGGCTTTTACTGTAGAATGCCTTCACTTCAATTGGAGAGGAGTAGAGCATGGCCAAGGGTGTTGTCTGTTCTGTGTTTATACATTTACACTACTTGCCTTTTAGGTATAGAATTTAATACATAGAATCTGAGATCTGAACCAAGCACATATGCTTCACTTTTTATACAGGTGCTACAATAGCTAGACGTTATGTTAAAAGTCTATTGCACCATCTCGCCCTCTTCTTCCTCAAATAATGGAGGTTCAGTAAAAGGCAGCCCAAGGGAATACTATACATAGTTTATTTCAGAAAGCAAGTTTATACCCTGGAGACCATTCTCCTAGAGACAGCCTTTTCAAAGGAGTGCTCAGATACTAATAAAGAGAGGTATTTTCAAGCATGTTGCTGTCCTCAGTGTCTGCTTTTTTCCTGACACAGTTGTAACTCATTAAACACCCACCTTTCCCAGCACCAAGGAAAAAGAAATACAATAACTAATTTCCAATCCCCCTTTTTATCTGCTTGCCTTATCAGAGTCTTCAGGAGGATCCGCTCCAGGATTTTGCCAGACACAGAGCTGAGACTGCCTATTACATGCTCTAAAATGTGTGCACCAAATGTCTCATTTCAGCTTACTTACTGATAATAATACCAAGTTGAGAATGGAAATATGTCTGTTGCCTTTAAGGAGAAAAGAAAAACTCACATTTTTGTTACTCAGATAATGTTGCAGGTCAATATAGTTTTAATTACTTTTTAGTAGCAGTTTTAAAATATAAGGGAGAATGAGGGAGAGAACTAAGCAGCAAGATTAAAAAAAGGGAAAAAGAAACCCATAGGAAATAATAAAAATTGAAAAAATCTTAAGATAACTAGTAAATTGAAGTCAATTTAATTTTTCTGTTTTAGCAAATTCAAGTCTTTCATGGTTTGTGAAATCTGATATTCTATCAATTATGATCTCAAAAGATTTCTGAAGCATTTTTTAAGCAAGAAGTAAGTAAATTATGGGTTTGTCTTTTAAAATGTGTTTTATTATGTCATTACTTCAAATAATATCAGTAACTCTGTACCAGTTTGAATGGCTATGGAACATTTGTAATTCAGGGGGGTGTGATTATCAGTGTATATTCTGGTATAAAAAAGACTTTAGCCAGATTACTTTTTATCGGCTCATGAATTTAGATGCAGTTCCTTTAGCTCCATAATGCAGCTGTCTGGGGGTAGATATATGCAGTCCTCCAGATTGGCTGCTATTGAAAACTTGTAATGTGAAACTTGATAGTTTATATTGGGAGGAACTCTACCGGTTCATGGGTAAAACAGGAAGAAAAAAAAAAAAAAAGAAAACACAACACTGAAAATCAGCCAGCCATTTCACAAACTGAGATCTCTTTCTGAAACTCATCCTATGGACAAGATGTGCTGCTCAGTCACCTGGAGGCATTCAGTAGATTTAATGTATGTTGTAGCATCTTCCTTCAACAAACAAAACCTGGACTATCTCTGACATGAAACCATTAATTTAAATGCCGAATTCATTTTTTATATTTAATGTGCTTGCATTTAGATTCTAAAACCATTTGTGAAGTGGAAGAGGGAGCAGAAACAAATGCCGGTAAAATTCATAGTGCCAGCAATTTTCCATCCATTGAAGATTAAATGCAGCATATTCTGTATACATCTACATGACTATCACACACAGCACAATAACTAAGCTACTTCAAATGTTTTAATTGGCAAGCTGTATGCCTCTGAAAAAACAGCCAGTGGAAAAACACAGGAGTAACTCACTGAACTTGGTGAAATGGTTTTTAAAAATGACAAAAAAAAAAAGCTTTTTTTATGTAAGAAGACACAATTCATGCTTCTGGTTAATGCAGATTAACATGTGGTTAACATAATGTGTACGTTTCTGTCAGGACATAGCTGAATATAGGCACAGCTATTGACTGATCTGTTGGACCTGGACTTTGTCAGCTGAACCTGATTAATAAACAACTCCCTTAGAGAGATGAAGATTAAGAAGTACAGGGCAAAGTTTAGGGGAAAAATACCAGGATATGTTTCAGCAAAGGAAACAAATTTAGGAAATATTAGACCACTATGATGGAAGAAAAGGGTAAGTTTTAATGGTTCCTTGGAGATTTGGGGAATTGAGATCCTCAATATTTTGGGACCAAGCTTGGACATGACTCCATGTTGGTGATAACTGCAAGACTTTGAGTTTTTTTAGATGAAAAAAAAAGGAAAGCAATAGAACGTCATTATTCCTTTCTCCCCAGGCATGGGTAAAAGGAGCTGTAGAAGAGCTCATTAGTTCATATTCCTCACAAAAAAGCAGAACTAGTTTAATGTGTTGCAATACAGAAATACTGGGGGACGAGGGAGAAATAACTTGTGGTTAATGATGACTGTAACATCTTTAACAGGATTAATATGGTCAACAGTTTTTGTTAAGTGGAATAATACATATTTAGAAGAGCTGACTTTTGGGGGTTAGACTTGTGAACAGGTGTCTGTTGGGAGGTCTGAATGTGTACTACAGAAAACTTTTCATCCCCCTGCTGTTAAATGTTGTTAAAATTGTTTAAAAATAAATTATTTTGTCTCAGGTGAGCACAAAACTGTGCTGATGCTAAGTGCTTGGAGCATTTTGACTACAGACTGCAGGGATCTACAGAACTGAAGTCCAGTCCAAACACTGCAGTGATGCTACTTAAAATAAATATATCAATCAAGAGAAGAATTTCTGTGTCTTTGTTGTGGGCTTTCGGTTGGTGATTGGTTTTTTTTTGTTTATTTTTATTTAGTGTGGAAGAGGTATGGATGTTGTAAGCAAGAACCTGACCTACCAGGAACCCAAGGGAAAGACTAGTTTGGATTACACTCTTAGAGCAGTAACTGCGGAGGAGCTTTGTCCCTATTCCTTGTCCTCTAAAACCTGCTTTGTAACAGCATTAAAAGAAATAATACAAACTAGGGTGCAGTTTATGTGTTGTTGGTACAGCACTTTGCAAACATAAAGTGCTATGCAAGTGCCATTATTAGTATTATCAAGTGAGTTTCTCCTTGCATAAAAGAGAAAAATTGTATCAATATAATTGCTGTGTCCTGAGTCTGGGAGTTTTAATTAATACGCTAAGACTGAAGCTTAAGACAAAGTACTGAGATCTTTATTAACTATACCTACCTTTGCTGGTGGGTTAGCCCCATTTCTTGGCATGTTTATAATCCCTTAGAATATGCATCTCATGTCTGCTGTGCCTCGACATTTCCTTTTTTAGTTTTATTTTTCCTGTTTAGCAAGTATTTGGGTATAAGTTTAAATGTAATAATACACTGGTAACTCATTGTTACCAGTGAAATTTAAGCATTTTCCTAAAATTCAGTAGTTTGCTGAGAAAGAGTAATCTACAAGAATATAACATCCTACTTGTATAAAAAATAAGAAAAATGGTGTGAAAATAGAATACATTAGCCATTAATTATATTCACTTACAAGTGACAAAAAATGTAAAACAGCACCATGTAAAATCAGGTTTTCTGCAAATAAATCTCAGTGTCATTTGTGGTGTAACATATTAGCTAAGAGCTAAGTACTAGAACATGAGCAATGTACACATAATCTCCCTAATAACTACTAGCTCAAATGCTGACTATTTTTCAGAAGACCTTCAGTTTTGATGTTGGACTTTTTAGGTTATTTGGTCATGGGCTTTTTTGTGTGTGTGTGTGTGTGTATCAGATTTTTTTTTGTTCTTCTTTTTTATTTGTTTGTTTTGTTTTATTGTCACTCAAGTGGTAGATTGACTGAGGAGACTCAAGTGATTTGCCCAGGCTTGCCTCCCAGTGAACAAAGGTGCACACCTATTAAATGAGCAACTGTAAGTAACCTTATTCATTAAATATCAAATATTCCCCCACATTTTGTTAAATGCTCTGTGCAGCCATAGTTAAATGACACTAAGAAGCGACTGAACCTCAACACTGATTGGCAGCAAGCATCAATCATTATTCTGGCAAGGATCTTCAGGAACATATCATTTTGTAGAATATCTGGCAGGTTTGAATGGGATTTTTCGGATTGGTTTACCAATAACTGTCATGCCTAAAATCTCAACACAGTAAGAACTCATCACTGGTGCCAATCACATACTTTATGCCAACCTCAATTCTCACCTTCCCCTGGGTAGTCTTGATCCACACTAATACTCCAAGCAGAATGACATGGCTTCAGGACTCAGGAGGAAAAATTAGTGCAAAATAGCAAGAGTAGGATTGGAGCCTGTCCTGTTGTTTTGGGAAAGGAAAAATTGTTTTGTACTAGAGAACCACCAGTTCACAGGATCATGCCATCATCACTCCATAGTAGTGTAAATAGCTGAATGCAGCAAACAAATGTGGGCAGTGACATTTAGTGAAAATTATTGTGGGGACAATTATTTATACACATCAATCTATGGCAATAACAGGGTCCAGGGTACTCTTATCATCATATCTGAGCACTATTGGGAGGTATGAAAAGGTAATATGTCACAGAGTGAATAAAAGATTCAGAGGTCATACAGAAGGTTTCTGTTAAAACAGAATTGAAGTATTTTTGAAGCTGCCATGCTAGATAAGCAGTAACCAGTGGATACATTCCAGAAAAGGACAGAACTGATATGCAGACATTTAGCATAGCTTTCAGGGTCAAACTGGAGAGCCGCAAGAGGAGGAATAGAGCTTATGGAAGTAGCTGGAGTATAAATTAACTTTAAAGTTAGCTTAGGTTAGCCCTACATACCATAGTAAAGATAGAAATTAAGAACAGGATCTATAGAAGAAAGAAAGGGAACATGGGATACAAACCTTACAGATATTGGTGTGACACTATTTCCCAGAATTACTGCCTAAACTGAGACACTGTAAAGTACTTGGGCAATAAAGGATTCAAGTTACCTGGATTCCACTAGACCTGCCTAACCTTATAATCTGATTTTCCATTAGCTTCACCTTGTGAATAAGATCAGAAGGTTTTTTCTCTTCTAGGTCCTACAATGAGATGGTATCAACCCTAAGCTGCTTCAGTTTTTTGAACAAAAAATGTTCAAAAAATGTTCACTGATCAGAATAGAAAAAAGGTTTGCTAGAGAAAAAGAAAGTCAGCTGTGTACAGAAAGTACTGAAAGCAAAATTTTCCTCTGAAGCTCTCCAGTGATGGAAAGAGCTGAGAGTGATCAGACTCACAGATTTCCACCATCAAGAGAAGAATCACAGAATCATACACAATGTCAGACTGAAAATTATGAAGTTCAACCCCTCTGCCAGAGCAGGATCAAAACTAGGACAGGTCATTCAGAAATGTACCCAAACAGGTCTTGAAAGTCTCCAGAGAAGGACACTCCACAGACTCTCTGAGGAGCTAGTTCTGGGACTCAGTAACCATTAAATAAATTCTTCCTCATGAACTTCCTGTAGAACTTCCTGTGTTCTATCTTGAATCCACTGTCCCTCAGTCTATCACAGGGCACAAATAAGAAGAGGTTGTCTCTTCTTTCTTGATGCCCAGCCCTCATATATTTGTACATGTTAATTAGATCCTCTCTCAGTCTTCTCTCCAGACTAAAAAGCCCCAGATCTCTCACCTTTTCTTCATAAGACAGGTGCTTCAGTCACTTAATCAGCCTCATAGAACTCCATTGTACCCCTCAAGAAAATCCCTGTCCCTCTTGCTGGGGAGCCCAGAATTGGAGGCATACTTGAGGTGACCCTCCCCCGCAGAGTTGAGGGGGAGAAGAACCTCCCTCGGTCTTCTGTACACACTCTTCTTTATACACCCCAGAATACCATTGGCCTTGTTGATCACCAGGGCACGTTGCTGTCACATAGATAACTTGTTGTCCACCAGGACCGCAAGGTCCTTCTTCATTGGACTGCTCTCTAGCAGATCACCTCTTAACATGTAAGGGTGCATTATATTATTGCTTCTCAGGTGCAGGACTCTGCACTTTTTCTTGTTGAACCTCATTATTTTTCAAATGGCCTAGCTCTCCCGTCTGTCCAAATCTTGCTGAATGATCATACAGTTTACAGATACTGGTGAATCATCCAGTCCTCACAGTTTTGTATCATCAGAAAACTTGCTGAGAAGACATTCTGTCACAGTGTCATCAAGGTCACTCATAAAGATGCTGAACAGTACTGGACCTGACTTCACTAGTCACAAGTCTCTAGCTGGCCTCTTCACTACTGATCACCACTCTTTAAGATCTATTGTGTTTCCAGTTCCTAATACATCTCGCTGTTCATTATTGCATCCCACATTTCCTGAGACTGCTCACAAGGATGTTATGAGAGACTGTCAAAAGCCTTGCTAAGGTCAAGGTAGACTACATCCACTGGTCTGCCTGCATCTACCTATTCAGTCACAACAACATAGAAGGTTATCAGATTAGTCAAGTGTTCTTTCCCCTTGGTAAATCCATGCTGACTACTCCTGATAATCTTCTTTTCCATATGCTTAGAGATGACCTCCAGGATGAGCTGTGCCACCCTAAAATGACTGTGGGCCGTTAGGTAACACTGGAAACGTCATCGATATTATGCATCCTATCTAACTCAGGGTTTCATTAAGGAATTGAGGAACCAAGTGTGTCTCTATAATGAATAAGGGTCTCTCTATAATGAATGGCAAAAGTGAAAAGACAGTCTTCAGTGAGCAAATAACTTCTTAAAGCTCTAGGTCTTTGGAATACAGTGGAAGTCATCGCAACATGCTTATATATTTGTATATAAGTAGACACATACTAACAGTGACAAAATTGGAAAAAATGTTCAAATAAAACCTACAATGCATCTAAATAGCATTAGAAGCATTTTATAGATTAACAAAGAGATGCAGGAATGTGTGTCTTGGGTTAGTGCAGCGGTGCTTTGGAAGCAGGTGGCCACAGGGGTGGCTCCTGTGAGAAGCTGCTGGAAGCTTTCCCCAGTTCCAGTTCTGTCCCCACCTTTGCCCAAGGCTGAGCAGATATGAGAAGCTGGATGTGCCTCTGTGGCTAAAATATTTAAGAAAACAAAACTGCAAAAATTTAAAAAAAAATTACCTTCAGAGCAGAGGAGAGAAGGAGGTGAGAGCAATGCCAGAGCAAAGAACCAAGATTAATGAGGAGGGAGAGGGAGAAGGTGCCTGAGCAGAGATTTCCCCACATCCCATAGTGAGATGGCAGCTGTCCCACTGCAGGGTATGGAGAAGCATGGTGGAGCAGTTTGTGTAGGACCATAGTGAGGCAGCCATGGATTTGTAACCTCCAAAGGATCACAGTGTTCAGATGTGAAGCTGCTGCCTGTTTGGGATCATGAAGAGGGGCAGATGTGGATCTGCAGCTGTATAGAACCCCAGAACAGAGGGGGTATAGAATACCAGAAGAGGAGACTGTTCCTAAAGCAGACATGACTCTGTGACTCTCAAGCAGGAGCAGTTTCTGAGGGACTGCACCTGGTGGGAGGGATTCATGTCTGAGGGGTTCATGAAGCACTGGAGCAGGGGAAGGCTGTGAGAATCCCTTCCCCTGAGGAGGAAGAAATGGAAGAAACAGCGTGTGGTGAACTGACCTCAATACCCCACTCCTTGTACCCCTGTGCCACCTGTGTTGGACCATAATGGATTGTGGCTGTAGACTGGGCTTCCTATAAGCCCTGTAAATCTTCTGGGAAGATGGTACAATAGTATTCATATATCACTAAGGAGCAACAAAAGGAGAGTATTGAGCAGGAGAAGGTGAGCCCGGACCTGAGGTTGACAGGAAGTGTTGGTTTAGTGATGGTACCCAGGGTTAGCCACAGGGAGTGCTTTTCAGACAAGTGCTGTGTGATGAAAGAGGTCTTAGGACAAGCCAGGAAGCCAAATCAGTAGGCCATGGTCAGCATCAGTGAGGACTGGAGCACTGGTTTTCAAGGGATGAGTCTTCTCACTGCTTTTTCTTCTCAAAAGAAATTACCTACCAAACCAGTGCTCCATAATGAAAGTTCATTGTGCAATAGAGTCTCTCACCCTTTTCTTTTAAATTGTACTCATGTGATATTAGTATGTATCACAGTAAATCATGAGGTTCTTTGTCAGGTGGCAGTGGAAAATGTAATGGTTTCTACAGAAAAGGAAAATAAGAAGTTAAACAGAAAGTAGCTCTGCACATCTCAGATGAAACAGAGACTTACTTCAGTTGTTTCATTTCCTATTGCACTGACTGACAAGTATCACATCAACTCACAGAACTGAGAGATAAAGTAGTAGAAAGTGAAGGTTTTTTTTTACCTGGTTAGGCCCTCTGTATTTACTTTGTGATATGTGTTCAACTTCATTTCACAATCTTGGGATGCGGACACTGGGCCACTGAAAGTTGTCTCCCACACCATATCTGGTTGCAAGCAAGAACAGTCTTTTTGGATGATCAGTCCTCAATTGTACAATTGATCCTAGCCCATTTCAAATGAAACTATTGAAAAAAATTTACCAATGTGAAAAAATGCAGAGTAACTGTTAGGTATAGAACTGTGAAAAGAAATCCTCAGAAAATTTTCTGGCATCATCTGGCATAATTTCTTGTGCCAGAATCTATTTTTCCTCTCTCCTCTTCCATTTTCTCCTAAAACAATAAACAATAAAAATTAATTAATGAATGAGGAGACAATTTGCTATTATTTTAAAGAGAATTTCTAAAACTGACATAGGTTAAACATTCTGCTTTTCACTAATAGCAGTGATTTTCCTGAGACAACATATATCGTACATATATATATATATATATAAACTTATCTCCTTGAAATGTTAACAAACAAGAAGAAACAGAATTGAACATAATTACAATACTTTGAAAAATCTGTGCCAGTTATTCTATTACTAGGTAAAGTTGACAACCTTACTCATTCACCTGAATGTATAATCATTTATGGGATCAGTTCCCATACAAAGCCAGGGAAGTTGTAGTTGATAATAAATAAAAACTTTCTACTTTACCAGAAATTTTCTGGATACTTTTAATAGAATTACTCCCTTCAGGTCTAAATGCTAATAATTGTTAATATAAAAAATATAATTTTTAATCTTTCTGGTTGAATCTAGGAGAACTGTGAAGTCAAGTAGTAGTCCCAGTGATGTGTATGTGGATATTATAAGAGTAAATCAGATCATGATAGTGAGGGATAGGGCAAAAATTTCTAGGTTTATATTTGGGATGTTCATAGAATCATCGAATCATAGAATGGCTGGGGTTGGAAGGGACATTAAAGATCATTCGGTTCCAACATCACAGCATGGGCAGGGACACCTCCCACTAGACCAGATTGCTCAAGGCCCCATCCAACATGTCCTTCAACACTTCCAGGGACAGGGGGAGCCACAACTTCCTTGGGCAGTCTGTTCCAGTGTCTCAGCATCCTCAAATTAAAGAATTTCCTCTTAATGTCTAACCTAAATCCTCCTCTCACAGTTTGAAACCATTTCCCCTTGTCCTCTCACTACACATCCATGTAAAAAAGCCCTACCCCAGCTTTCTTGTAGGCCCCCTTCAGGTACTAGATCACTTCAGAACTTCTTTTTCTCTGGGGTGAAAAACCACAACTTCTTAGACTGTCTTCATGAAGGAGGTGCTCCAGCCCTCTGATTGTTGTAGTGTCTCTCCTCTAGAAAAGATCCAGAAGTTCTTGATTCTTAACACTTCTTCCAATATCTAATTGTCTCTGTACTTCTACTTTCCTAACCTGATGTCTTGTTTCTCTGATGACTTCTCTTACCAAGGGTATCATTCTTGACTCCATTGTTGTGGTCTTCCAAGATGAAGGGTCTGGCATGTGAAGCAGTGTCAAAGAGAAGCTCTTGTTTTGCATCATTACATTGTGTGGAGATGGAAAATGACTACAAGAAGTAATTTTTGTTGGGTGAAATGATCATGATGCACCCTTCAGAGAAGTTCTCAGAGGGTAGAAGGTTCTGCTGACAGCTTGTTGAGCTTTCTGTCTAGTACATGGTCCATGCACATGGAAATTTAATTCACTAATAGTGATGATTAAAATACAAGCTTGCTTTTGAGTTCAGGTCTCCTTTAAATAATGGTCTCCTAAGTCACACTGGTCAGTGTTTCAGTCTTGCCCCATATCATGGCTTTTGCTGTGCAATGCCTTCACTTCAGTTGGAGAGGAGTAGAGCATGGCCAAGGGTGTTGTCTGTTCTGTGTTTATACATTTACACCACTTGCCTTTTAGGTATAGAATTTAATACATAGAATCTGAGATCTGAACCAAGCACATATGCTTCACAAGTGTTACAATAGCTAGACGTTATGTTAAAAGTCTATTGCACCATCTCGCCCTCTTCTTCCTCAAATAATGGAGGTTCAGTAAAAGGCAGCCCAAGGGAATACTATACATAGTTTATTTCAGAAAGCAAGTTTATACCCTGGAGACCATTCTCCCAGAGACAGCCTTTTCAAAGGAGTGCTCAGATACTAATAAAGAGAGGTATTTTCAAGCATGTTGCTGTCCTCAGTGTCTGTTTTTTTCCTGACACAGTTGTAACTCATTAAATACCCACCTTTCTTCCTACCAGGGAAAGAGAAATACAGTAACTAATTTCCAGTTGTACTGAGCACCTCAGTCTATTTTGAGATCTAATGCCCATGCTACCTGCTTCACTTCTGAGAAACATCCCTCAAGAGCTTTTAAGGAAAAGAAAGAAAATGAAACATATACAGTTACACAGTTGATGCTGCTTCTTACACAGTGAGGTTACACATTTACAAAAGATTGTGTAACAAGTTCCATCTCTTCCTTGGGGTATACTGAGACCTAAAACTGCCACTATTAAGAAAATGTGTAATGTTATGAAACTTTTTCTTTCGTGTTTTTTTTTTGGGTTTGTTTTTTTTTTTTTTTGGTGTGTGTTTTTTTTGTTGTTGTTTTTTTGTTTGTTTGTTTTTTTTTTTTTTTAATTTTTTTGCCTTTTGTGGGAGCTGGAGAACAAGAGAAATAAAGAAACAGAGGCAGATGGTCAGAACATGCAGGCAGTCACAGAGGCACATTTCCATGGCCTAGATACTTATCTGTGGGACATGGGCGTTCCAGTCTCTTTTGCAATAAATTATAATTATGTGTAGGCTGCTTTCCTGTGGGAATGAGGAAACATGATCAATTGGTCTGTAGGTGTATGTCTCATAATATCTTTCTGAACTTTTTGACTCTTTTAAACCCATTGGGGCTTAGGAGTGATAGTCTCAAGATAATTAGGCACTCACAGATTTGAAAAATAATATAACAGAAAGAGAAGATGAGCTATTTGCAGTAGCTATGTAGAACATGAGCATATTTTTATCTCGTGAGGTCCTCATTTTGGAGGTCAAATACAAATGTGAGTCAAAGAAATTAAAAGTCCTGGTCTTCTTAAATGCAAATAAACCATCGACGCAGATGGTCAACATCAACTCGAAAAAAAAATTATTGCAGAATTGTCTGGATAAAAAAATACTAACATTTAATCGAAAGAATGCACAAAAGGAGGAATACACAATGTCTCCTTCCTGAGTGCAAGAAGCTCAATGGCTACTTACACTAATATTTTTACTAAGAAGTATAAACGACTATAGATTATTAATTGGAGAAGAAGAAAAAAGAATATTATCAGTAAATGTGGAGCTAACAGTAAATTCCAACATAATCTCACAAAAGGCAATCAACAAAATCTCACAAATACGTTGGAAATCAGACTGCTTTTGCTACTGTGAATATGGCTGTCATTGGTGTATCTTCAATGTTTTCCTTTCCTAATACTATTGCCAAATTTTGGTCCATTTTTCTTAAATTTTTGTTTGTTTGTTTGTTTATTTATTTATTTATTTATCTCAAAAAGCTATGAAAGCTCTCAAATAGACAGATGTGAAATAACCTATGAGCTGATGTAGTTTCTTTCTAATAAAAGTCATGATCCTGTGGACTTGAAGTCTTCTGTCTTTGCAAGATTGGAAATATAAGTGCTGTTCATTTGGTTCAAAAAACTGCACTTTAAATGCTTTTCAGTTTCATAGTACATAATGAACTATTTGAATTATTTGAACTGCAAAATATTTTTTAATTTCAATAGTAATTAAGAAAACCACCCTGTTATCATAAAATATATGCTCTCCAGTATGTCATTGTCACTTAATACAGATGGTTAATGCAGATGGTTTTTGTGTTAAGTATACTTGAGATACACATATTCATATACACATGTATACAAATGCATAAATACACATAAACATAGTAGCAAGCACATTTACATCACATAGACATATATATATTGTATATAAACATATACATACATACATATCTTAAAATTACATCTCTAAAAATGAGAATCTCTTTTCTTTCTATTCTGATAATTTACTATTATGTTGCAGGCCGTTTTCTGCTGTGAAGGAGAATGGAACATAGAAAACAGAATTTCATTTTAAAGATGAAGAAAGAAAAACAACTGGTTAATGTTTAGAAAAAAAACCCATAACCAAATAAATTAATCTTTTCAGCTGTCCAGATTTGAGAGGCTGCTGGTTATACTGATAGAGGAAAGAGCTCATTATACAGGGAACACATATGGTGTCCTTAAAATATAGCTCCTGAAATACATTATTTTAAGAACCATTATTTACTGTGCATGTAATATGCTTTTATTATTTATGGTCAGGTAGATTTTAATTGGAAGTGGGCTGGGTGCCTTCCAAAGGGGTTGGTACCATTTCCAATGTCTTTGATTGATAATCAAAGAACATGTATTTAATTATATTCTATTATTTTGTGTAACTTTAAAGGGATATCTGGGGAGGAGTTAATCAACATTCTGTGGGATAACTCCTTAAAATGTTCTTAGCATCCCATTCTACAGAAGCATCTCTCTTTTGCAGTAGAGTAAATGATTTATAAGGCTCATGACTCTCTTTTTTAAGCTCCAAATATATAGGCCATATGATGATGAGGGTCATGATGATGATGAAGATGATGATGATGATAATAATAATAATAATAATAATAATAGAAGTATTAGAATCTAATTACTGTTGCATTTGTGAACTTTAAATACAGGGTTTTTTAAACACTGTTTTTTTTTCTCCCCACTTTTCTGCAACACACATCAAAGAACACTATTTAATCTATTTATTGATCAGAAAATCTTCCTGCTTCTGTTAAGAGTCCAGCCTTATTTCTTGTTCAGTTATTGATTTTTTTTTTTTTTTCTGGTTAAATGAATTGAGTCTTTTCTCTCAATCATTTTTGGTTGTCACAGACTCAAAGTCATCCAAACAATGGAGAATTATATGTGTTATAATAAAGACAGTAAAATAAAACGAAAAACAGGAGACAGACAGAGAACTCAAAGCCAAGAGGTGCACCTGAAAGGGGTGTTAAGCCAGGTTGGTTTATAATTTATAATTTCGCTCTAATTTGTTTTGCCCTGATCTAGAGTATTTGCATATCATAGCCCCTCAGAGTTAGAACAGGAATCTTAAGAAAACTGCTGGTCCTGTAATACAGCATTGAGGAGAGACTACAAGTGCCCACACACTATGCCTAGAAACTGAATGCTTGTATTGTATCTGGAACCAGTTAATGGGATGGATCATGAAAAGTTATTTGAACTTTTCAAGCAGTCCTCAAAATTAAAACCAAACTTATGGAATAGGGTTCCTTGCTTCACACAGAAAACTTATTCAGTATTTTCCTCATTCCACTATTTCTACATTCCAGGTCATTGTGATTTGTTAGGAATAATTATCATGATTCTTTTTTAAAATACATTAAGAAATTTCTAAAGTCTCACAGTAGAACCTAATCTCATAAATCTGACTGCTACATTCTCAATCAAACACATATCTTCCTTTTAATTTAGAGACGATGAAATTATCAAAGTGTAGGCTCATCACCTTTTCCTTTTGCATAAAACTGAGTGCCTGACTTCATTGTTCAACCACACAGAGTGTCTTATATTCTGTCCTACATACTGCCATGACTTGTTCTGTGCAGCTGGCACAGAGATTTCAGTTTCTGGGCCAAGAGAGATTAAAACTTTTATAGCTTCACCAATTTAGTTTAAGACTAGAAACACCAAGAGCTTTGAAGTACTAAAAATTCTACCTGACAGCAAGAAAGTTTAACGCAGATACTCACATGCATGCACACACACACGAAATATATATAGATGGTCGGAGTTTTATGGTGAGCCCCCGAGGAGCAGATTAGAAAGAATTCTCTTTGTTTGCTGCAATGAAAAGGCAGTAATAGGCTGTTTGCCTTATGCCAGCTTTTCCCCTCTCTCTCCTTCTCTGCACCCTCAAATCTAGCATGTTGTTCAGTAATGCCCATCAGTCCTGCAAGAATATAACAGAATAATTCATTACTTCACTTGATGCCCCAAGGATTGAAAAATAGTTGTTACATACCAAGAGATGATTGCACACTGAAAGATTAATAGGCATAGGATTCACCAACTGTCCACTCTATTCTGAGAAAAGAAAAAAATATATGTAAATCACTTTGGCTGCTGGCATAAAATGTTGTACAATGTTTGCCCGGTGCTAGGGTCACCAAAAAAGTAAAATAAAATACCCAGTTTCATTTGAACCTTAGTACTTTCCTACCTAAGGCTGTGCTCTGATAGATAGTACTGTTAAGGCCTAGACACCAAAAGCTGACTTGCAAAGGAGCTCACACCTTTAGCATTACATGCTAGTAAGTCTCTTTCTAAGTTTAAGTAGAAATGCTTCCAAACCACAAATTAAAGCAATCTCCTTCCATCCCATTCCCCTATTACTCTCTTTCCGTCTCCCTCCATGTCTGGAAATGAAAACTATAAATTATTCCATATAAATCTGTTTTTCTCTTGCTCTGTATTATAGCTGAATGGAGTGCAGGAGTGCAGCTTTCTTTATAATAGCATTGTGTGGGGATTTTGGTGATATTATTTTGTTTGGTTGTTTTTTATTTGTTTGGTTTGGTTTCTCTTTTTTTTCCTTTTTTTTTTTGTTTGTTTGTTTTTTTTTGTTGTTTTTTTTTTTTGTTTTTGTTTGTTTGTTTGTTTGTAGTTGGTTTTTTGTTTGGTTTTGATTGTTTGTTATTAGCAACATTGCGTTCCAAGCTTCAAAATCAGTTGTTATATAGATCACTAACAAAGTAATAAAAGAAAGGGAATGGGAAGAGATGCTTGAGCAGAGAATAATGGAGATTTTGGAGGGCAGAAAAGAGACAGTGCCAACAAGGTAAGTGAGCAAAATTATAACTCGGTTTCTATGAACAAGAGCTATTTTGCTCATGCGTCCTAAATCCATATGCTATTCAGTCCCCTTTTGGGTTAATTTATTCACATAAAAAATGAGAAAATTATTACTGTTCTATTCAGAGTTGGTATACTGATATATTGAATTACTGAATACTTCATGAATTCACCACATATAAAATGGTTCACAACATGAGATACAGGAGGTAAGACTATAATTTTACACAGTACATGATCAGTAAATAGAAAAATAGGCTCTGCTAGAGTGATACAATATAGATAGCTTTTTTATCCTTCCGACACTGGTAAATTGTTTACTACAGAGATGAATATTTTTAAAAGATGACACTGTGAGCATACTAACAAAAAATAAGGAAGAAATATCTGTCACAGACATGCAAGTTACTAGAGAAACTAAGAGGATATTGGTACCTTTATTTACCAGGGTGGTAAACCACATTGTTACAGGTTTTTTGTACCTGTGTACAGGTTTTTTGACAGAGAGAAGGCAATGGGTGGCAAAATTCTAGAGGAAAGTTTGGTAGTTCAGGCTGTTGGAAGTCCAAGTGTCTTTAGGTGGAGATCTTAGTTTGTAGGCAAATTCACTGTGTTAAGCAATTTTCACATCTATAAATTTACTATACATAGTCAGCAAATATGAAAATTTGAAATGGTTTAATTTGGCAAAGGAAGGAGGGTGAAAATAAATGCTTGATATCTCTGAGGACTCTTCAAGCTGATTATCTAACCTATTCAAAGACAGATTAAATGAAGGCTTGCCCAGAGCTAGAATTTGTAATACACGAAAATGATTGCTCAAGAATAAGCTTCACTATAAACATGACCTCTAATGTGTTTTTATGTTTGCTAACCAAAAAAAAGTAATCAAAATTAACCAGCTGTTGCTGTTGTTTTTGTTCCTGAGCTGCATAGCTCGTAAATCAGAAGAAAAAAGAAAAAAACCACACAACCCCTCCTCCCACAAACCCCAAAACAAACAACAAAACCAAAACATCTGGAAGATAGCTATTGCTGAAGCTGAATTTAAGGGATTTTATTCTTTTTTATTCTTGAAGGTCCACTACAGAAACAAAGCATCAGTCTGCCTGGCTGGGACAGCTGCTTTCCAAGCGACAATGTATCATCATACTGAAATCTCTGCTAATGACTGAAAAAATTATTACTGTTCTATTCAGAGCTGTTATACTGATATATTGAATTACAAAAACTAAACAGTTATTACTTCTACCTCAACTCAAAGGGGCTGCTGTTCAAACTCAGTCTATTGAAGTCAATGGAAATTTTGTGGTTACTTCTTTGTGACTTGCTGGGTTTTTTTAGAGATGATCTCCCAGTCTCAAAATGACTGAAAGCAAAAAAGTCCTGTATTCTTGTTCTCACTGTTGAAGCAAGCACCTTATGCATTGAATAGAACAAATACAGAACTATGTGAAAAAAATAATAATAATGAAAAAAATGTGTCCAGGAAGAGACAGTAAATTTCAGCTGGAAACCTATTGCTTCCATGGGTTTTTTGTGATTTTGTTTTGGTTTTGTTCTGTTGTTTGATTTTTTTGTTTGTTATGATTTGGTTTGGTTTTGTTTTTGTATTTTTTTTTTTTTAAGAATTAGTTTCAGGTAGTGCAAGGGTTTGCAATTTTATCCCAAGGAACAATATGTGTGCTGGATATACTTATTACATTTTTCCCTTTGGCTTGTTGCAAGGCATGATTCTGACCAGCACAGTCTAACAACAAATATTAGTTGAATGTTTTTCAGCTGATTGATTATGGGATAGCCTTATTTTTGAACTATTATGCAATCATATAGGACTTTCATAGACCTCAGATGGAGCTATAGATCTTTAGTGACCTCAGACCTACAGTTCTAGATTATTTTAATCCAGTTATCTATTGCTCTGCACAACTAAAGTTTGCCTTAAGGAAAATACTATTTATATTGATAATTCCTGATAATTGATAAGATCCTCCATGACCAAGTCCATGCAGGGTACACTCACGTCTCCAAGAACATGGTCAAGTCACTTCATGGATAAATGATGGAACATAAAAGCCACCTCGTCTCTCCCCAGTCACTCTTCAACTCAGCTCACATGTCTTTCTCAGCTTCTTTGCAGAGGAGCCTGATGACCCACCTGCATTCTTAAGTTAGAGTGCCAGCTTCACTTTATTTGTCCCTGCTTTTGTCCCTTAAGAAGGACACCCTAAGGCAATGTCTCCCCAGGTCTTCTCCCTTTCCACCACTTGAGTGAAGCCTGGAGCATGTTCAGAAGACACAGAGAAGACAGAAGATACAGAGAAGCATGAACCTGGTGAGCTTAGGGCCCTTCTTGAGGCTGCTTTCTCAGTCTGGTGTAGACACAGCAATAGCTCTGTGATCCCACTTCTCCACTCACGTAATGAGAAAATGATATTTCCTTCCCTTGAAGGAGTTTTACAGAGCTTAAATTTCCAGTGATCTGCAAGGGACCACATTGAGGGAGTTTTTGCAGGGATGAGTACCTCAGAATGGCCTAAATAATTTATCTTTTGCTTTTTTTATTTTTTTACCCTGTAGGCTTCACTTTAAAATGCTTCCAGCCCTTTTAAGTTTGGGAGCACATTGTAGTTGCAGAAAGAAAAAAAAATTACAAAGAAAAATGCATAATGTATGATAATGTTGAAAGTAACAAGAATTAAAGTAAATGGTCTGATATAAAAAGGGTTTCAAACAGGATTAATAATTCCACAATTTGTTATACAAAGTCAATTTTTCCACTTCCAAAGCTAAGTTGCCTGATGGGGTTTATTGGCTCACTCATTATTAGGTATATATCACTTTTATTGTTTCACATTTTTATGTGTTTATTAAAAAAAAAAAAAAAAAAAAAAAAAAAAAAGAAAAAAAAAAGATATAATTCATGAATAAAACATTTTTGCTCTAAGCTTCCATATATGAAAGTTGGTCTGAGAGACTATATCCTCTTTTATTGGAAAAGGGAAATGCATTATATAGTTGTATATTTATATATTTGCATATTTATGTATTTGTATATATATATATATGCATATTTATATATTTATACCTTTATATAACTGTATATTTATATATTTATACATTTATATATTTATTTGTTTATATATTTATGGGGTAGTCTATGCTGGGAGGTTTTGTGTGTTTGTATTCATATGAACATATATATGCATATGTATATATGCTAATATGGTAATATGCATCTGCATCTATTGTGTATCCCATTACCATACCTATACACACCAATCTTTGAAAAAAGACCTAGTAACACTAAGAACTTATGCTTTTTTCTTGCTCATAAACCTTCCAGAACCTGCTCACTTCGGCTCAATCTGACCTATTCTAGATGACATCTTTCATAAATGTCAGTTTCCTTTCCCCTGCTAGTCAGGTTTCTCAGCTGATCATATCCAGTCTGCTAAACCCTGGTTCCTCTCCTAATCTGTGGCAGAATGGCTCCTATCCAAATGTCACCTTACAACACTAGACATGATTGAACATCCAGGCGGCAGCCAATGTGCTGCTACAGATGATGTGAGGAAATGTTAGCTTGATAGATAATAGTTTTATTTTTGGTCTTCTTAATCACTCTGCACCTGGTAGGAGTTTTATATGAACAGATAAGTAGCATCAGGAGACAGATTGAAGTTGATGGGGAACATTTTTATGTATGAATGCATTTATTTATTTATTAAGAATATTTGGGTGAGAGCGTTTTTGCAGGGAGTTTGTTGGAGATTTTTTTAATTGTTATTCCTTTCGCTTATGAAAGTTAATTTCTTGTGAGCAATTTGCACTGGAGTTTTAAGAGATGATAAAAAACCCAATAAACACAATTTCAGAGGGTTTGAGGGAACTCAGTCTTATAAAAACATTTTTTAAAAATGGAGTTTCTAATGAGAGCTCAGCCTTTGACCTTAGGACTCTGTCCTCTTTAGTGGTGAGTAGTAAATTACATTTGTTAACTTCATCTATGACACAGCACAAATAACTCCATAAATGCTCCATAATTGTGCTGTGATTATATGGTTATTGCTGTACATTGTCAACAAAATGATCACCCTGAGGCCCCATAGCTCCAGTGTATGGCACATGGTAATTATCTAAGAAAGGACGAGGATGTAAGGGGCTCTGGAGGAACTCCTTCAGCAAACACACAGGGCAATTAGAATGGTGAATGGACACATCCAAAGACAGCAACAATGAAGACTGGAGTAGGGAACACATTGAAAAACGTGAGGCACAAACTTAATAGAGGGCTGAAAGAATTGCAAGTAGAGAGAAAGAAAAGGAGAATTGTGTTATGGTCCAGTGTCACACAGCAAACATTTCTGTGCTATTTTTTTCATCAAACATCACAATAAGTCCAAGGAGGACTTGTCCTGTTAAGCATTCTCTCCCTTTTTATTCTTGAAATTACTAGTTGTTTCAACTACAAAAAGAGTTAGCTCTGGAACAGAGCTCAGAAAGTTTACAGTAGCTCTGAGAAAAAGACTAGACAGTATCTACTGCATATATTTCCAGCCTATTGGGAAATATCTGGGCTGTCCAGTCACTAGACCAGCTAGAGGAGACAGACCACAGTGTCCTTGTGCTTAAGTTCAGGACTGTAACTGTTTTCAGATATGGCCGTATTTCTTTCCTTTTTCTTCTCTAGAAACTAAATTTTGGAAGCCTCAATGATCTCTACCATAACAATAGCTGAAAATTATTTTTATGCAGTTTAAGTTGTATGATTAGGAGGGTAAACATAACATGTTCACCTTTAGATGTCACTACCTGGATCCTTTCATTACAGTGCAGTTTATCTGAATCCTGTTTTCATCGAAGCTAACCACACAGATAGAAAGTGTCTGGGCCATGGACTTTGTAAAACTTTGTCCTAACCTCAGAGCTTTTAGCATGAAAGGAAGTTTCCATGGCTGTTTGTTTCTGGTTCTATTTCTTTTGTTTTGTTTTGTTTTGGTTTTATTTGTTGTTTGTTTGTTTGTTTTGGTTTTGCTTGTTAGATTGTTTTGTTTTTCCTAAAGGCTTTAATTGAGATATAGCAGTAGAGAAGTTGAAAAGCATGGGAGAAAAAAAAAAAAAAAAAAAAAAAAAAAAAAAAGCTATTTCTTACTCCTAAGAACACACTGGTGTTTTATCCAAAGTAGAACAGTTTCTACACCTGGAAGAACCCTTTCTGTCTTTAGATACCTTATACACTTGCAGATATTCTGATCAAATTATGTTTTTCTCTTACTTATTAGCTCTCTGCTTGGACTGCTGTCTCTTTTTTCTCAGACTTCCAAATCATGATATATAATTCTGAAACTTTACACTTTTAAAAGGTGTAAGAATTTCTTACCTTCCTGAAGTTAGAGGCTGCATCTTCTTTCTCTTTTTGTGAATGTAATTATAAATGGCTTGGTTAAGGTCATGTAGAAACGCTATTGAAGAACAAGGACCTGAACGTAGGTCTGCAGCATCACTAATCCTTGCCCTAGCCAGTGACTCATTCTTCCTCCCACACACCATCCCTTACCCCTTGCTGCTCTTGGCATGGCTTCTTCCTGTCCTTATGCCAGAGGAAGAGGACATGTGGAGGAGAGCCAAGAGTGTCAGACCCATGCCACTCAAAAATACTCTTGCAACGGGGGGGCATTTACAGCTACTCCTTTCAGGCAGATTTTTGGTTGCTTTTACTTGCCTCATTAGCACAAACCAGCTGGAGTTGAGGCCTTGGCTTGACCCCAGAGTATGGTCTGTGTGAGACTACTGCCAGAAGTGAACTGCTTGATTGCACATGGCAGTGAATGATTACCTGGTGGTTGTTTGGGATTTTTTGGGGGTTTTTTTTTGCCTATTATTCAAGTGAGTTGAAACTAAACCTTGCCTAGACAAAGTACTCCCAGGAAATGCAAGATTTCATCACCAAATTCACCCACGAGTCCCCAAAAATCTTTTTCTGCAAAATAAGAATCTCTAAAAGGGTTTAACTTTCAGAAGTTAAAATACTGAGAGCCAAATTCATCTGACTTCAGCATAGATCTACAGCAAAGATGAATTAGTCTAGAATGTATATATTGAATATTTAATGCAAATACAACATAAGTGCATGTCCTGCAGGTAAAATGCAATTATTCTAATTACACTGCAATTACTGTGCAGCTACAGAGTAAATTACCTGATTATTTGCATTTTGTGCTATAAAATATTTTCATTCACTGTCCAAACCCATGCAAACCTGTTTCCCTTGCATAGGAGTTCCAGGTATTTTGTAAGCAGGCATTGCCCTATCAGGACAAGATTCAGTTTTAGGGTGCTGACCCATTTTTTACCTCTTGTTCTCGTCTCAGTGTCCCTTTACACTTAGCAGTTAGTGGCTATGTTTTAACTGTTAGAAATAGAGAGGCATTCACTCCACTTGTCTCAGCAATGGGCAGGAGTGGTGCTATTGCTAATGCATCTATACTGCAAGCAACAAAGTTTATAGCATGCTGTAGCACATATTGTGGATGCTGTAGCTCAGTATTTGGAGCTGTTAACTCCATTCCATCATTTAAATGGCTGAAACAGGCACACAGTAGAATGGATTAGTACCACTGCAGAAGTTATAAGACTACCAGTGACAGAGAAAAATCAGGTGAGACAAAATAAAAGGCCATCTAGAAGGACTGTAGAATCATAGAAAGGTTCATAGTCACTGAATAGTTTGTGTTGGAAGGGACCTTAAAGAACATGTTTTTAAAATCCCCCCTGCCATGTGTAAGGACACCTCCCTCTATACCAGGATGCCCCAAGCCCTACCCAACCTGTCCTTGAATGTTTCCAGGGAGGGACATCCACAGATTCTCTGGGCAACCTGCTCAAGTGTCTCTGTGCCCTCACACTGAAGAACTTCTTCCTCATGTCTAAAATAATTCTATCATCTTTCTGCTTGAAAACATTCCTCCTTGTTCTATCAATACATGCCTTTATAAAAAGTTCCTCTCCAGCTTTACCATAGCCCCTTCAGGTACTGCAAGGATGCTATAAGTTTTTCCTGGAGCCTTGTTTTCTTGAGGATGAAAAACCTAAACTCTCTCAGCCTGTTTCTATAGGAGATATGTTTCAGGCCTTTGATCATCTTCATCACTCCTCTGGACTAAATCCAAGATCTCTGTTCCCTTCCTCTGTTGAGAGTCCCAGAATTAGGCACAGTATTGCAGGTAGGACCTCATAAGGGTGGACTAGAGGGGAGAAGGTTGATTAAAAAGGATTAAAATGAACCTCTGGAGGTCATGTCTTCTTACCTTTTTCTTAAAAAAAGTCAGACATAGCTTTCTCTACCCAAGTGCTGGAAACCTCCAAGGATGGAGATTTTATAACCTCCTTGTGCAACAGGTTTCCATACTGTACAAACCTCCAATGAAAAGACCTTTAATTAGTACTCAATTTGAACTTCAAGAAGTTGCAATGGTTCCCCACTGCCCTTCACTGTATTGCCTGTCACTAGTGAGAAGATTTTGGTTCTTTTGTCTTTGAAACTATCCCTAAAGTAGTTGAGGGTGAAATTAAGGTGCAGATAATTAGACTATGTAAAAGTACAGCAGTAGGATATGGGGAGGCAGGCAGAACAATTATAAAAAAAGATCACTTCCTTGATTCAATGTATATATGTAATGTCAAGATGCAGTACACCTATGTTCTATGTAGATTATATATTTAGACACACATGTCTACACATACTGCTGGAATATGAAAGGTACAATATAAGATGAAAAGGCTCCAGTCTATATTCACTCTTGTCATTCATGCACTCTGATGGGTCGCCTTCATTAACTCCTTTCTCTGTGCAACAGTAGCAGTGATGGAAACTTTCTTACAAGCTCCTCTGAGACCTGGTGATGAGAAGAGTTGATTAAGAACATTGTCATGTAATGACTGCTGTTATTATATGCTATTATGTTTTAGAGATAATACACATACAAATATCACATTTTGGAGAAACCTATAACCTGACTGGTGACATCTGTCTACTAAGATTGGAGAAAAGTGATCACTGTTTATTGAAAGTATCATGAATTCCCTTCACCCACCTCTTTCTCTCTGTCTGGGAAACTCTCTGAGGTTTTGTTTTCCACACACTACAGCAAAAGCAATTCAATTAGGACATCAACCCAGCCTGAAACCAAGGTCTCTAAGGTGCACTGGAGACAATCTTTTAAGAGGGCCAGTCCTGTCAAAATGAATGTCTTTCTTATTAATTTGAGAATACAATGGTTCCTCCTGACCCTTTGGACCCTTCTTTTTATTGATCAAAGTGTGTAGGCATTTTTTCTTTGGGCATATACTTGAACATGAAGGCTAACATGTTTCCTAAAGCAGGCTTATTTTTATTAGAAAGATGATGTAAACTGTAAAATTATAATAAAAAAGATAATTCACATAATAAAATTCAAAGAGTTATATGTTGTTGGGATTTCATATTTGGTACATAAATATATTTATCCAATGGTCTATATTAAAAAAGAAATTTTTAATATAATGGCTTTTTCAAAGTCAAATATTTTTTTAAATATTTCAGAGGGCTATAGTCCAAGATACAGTATCTCTGGTGAACTTCTAGAGATTTCTGAAATATGTCAGGTTATTCAAATAGAACTTTGTCATCAAATTATAAACAGTCTATGAGGTGTCTCATCAACTTTTGCAACAAAACCATTCTGTTTTCATGGTTTCAGTAGTATCAAAAATACACTATTTTTCAACAATTCATGTTTGCTTGTTTGTTTTGTTTTGTTTTGTTTTTTCCCCTTTGCTGGCTACCTGTGTCCATATTATAATTAATTTTATTTCTTTTATGTGAAATCTGAGGGAAAATTATCTATTCATCTCCATTAATAAGGCAAATGAAGGAAAGTTAAGCTGATCTTGATCATACTGAAAACTAAATAAATTAAAAAAAAAAAAACAAAAAACCCCAAGATAATATTAATTTAATATGTGTATATGTGGAAAGCCCTGAACTTTGTACAGTTTACAGCACAGTACTAAACTTAACTGTGTAACCATGATTTTGTCAAGGTTTCTCTCTTCATATTCCAGCAAAGGTGATTGATGCACTGGTCTTTCATTTCCCACATGGTCAATACGCACTGACAGAAATTGTTAGCAATTATTTTCTGAAGTTTTTGTCTGTCCCCTGCATACTCCACCCCTTACAACTCCCCTGTGCCAGCTGTCTGATGCATCATATTCCTGAAGATTTTAATACTAGGCCTGCAAGTATTAAGTAGGACTTGATATGCAATTGTTCTCCTTGACCTTCTATAAAATTTCTGCTAGGACTAACTCAAGCGAAATATCTGAGATGAATGCTTCTTTGTGAAGAGAAAATGCACATCTTCAAGTTATAAGTCCATGCCATATAGTACATTTACAAAGCAACAAAATATTTGTTGGTTAATAACTTCATGTATAAATTTAATCCTTTTCTTTTTTTAAACATACTTTAAAAGTATTTCTAGATGTATACTGTCATGAGTAAGCTAGAGTTATATGTTTTTAATAGAACAAGAGAAAGCTGTACATGAGATCACATATACTTATCAATTTTCTTTTCAAAACATAGAAATGAGACAAGAGGAAACAATCATGTTACTTTGAAATATTTGGAGGTAAACCCCTGAACCTGAAGAAGAGCTGTCCTCTGGAAGATCTCCCATTATCACATCCTGTTCAAAGAATGGTGGTTTCAGAAAACACCGAATATTTGAAACACATATGTTTTATAGTTAAGGGAGCATTTAGAAGCATTACAGATGAATTGTAGTGTTGTGGAACTAGGTTCCATTACTGCACAAAATTAGATTTAGTCCCAGCAAAAAGGTGCTCAAGCTTAACCTTGCAATTTATGCCATCAGTTTTTGAACATGACACTCAGAAATGTGAGTCCTACTTCTTTAATTCCACCATTTTACAATTCTTTAATTCAGAGACTGGTTTATACACCAGCTCTCAGATCAAACTATTCCTCTTCACAGATCTGAAAAAGGTTAAGCAAGACCTTAAACAGGAACTTTCTGCTTCTTGTTTTTCCATATTTCAGTTAATGTTTGTATCTGTAGTGTAATGATGGGATTATGATATATCTTCCTATACCCCTCTTTCCAAGATGATTTGCAATTTATGTTCATTTGTCTCATGAGATGATTAGAGCTGAATCAGATCAGATTTAATCTGCAGTTAAACTGTGAACCTCATTCCCCCAAAATGAGGTTGTAAAACTAACATCAAGCTTAAACTACTGTGTGATTTTTTTTTTTAACTTCAGTATTTCACAACCACAAAATAAGGCATATGTGTAAAACACACCAGTTGAATCAGAAGTGTGCAGACATACTATTCAGATAGAGAAACATTGTTTATACATAATTTAAATTTCTCAGAGATTCTCTTGGCATTTTTCTTATTAACATTTTATGGACCTTCTAGATTTCATAACGGAACACCTTTTACCATGTAAATTAACCAATATAATCTATCCAGGACCAATAGAGGCCACAATCTTTTTATGCCCAATGGCTGGCAAATATGTGCTAGTATTACTTTCCTTTCTGTGGACGTATGATATATTAAATTTCATATATTCCTGCCTCTCAGATGTGGGTTAGTCACATGCTTGGGTTAAGTACTCTTATGTAAGGGCCCCAATACTGATGATCACTTCTTGCTTGTTTTCCATTAAGGGTTCATGCCAGGTTAACACAACAGAATCACAGTAGCTCTTCCTTCCCTTAAGCCCTAGTTTAGTAACAGAAGAGATATTTTTGACTAATTGCACATAGCTTTATCAATGATATAAACTGATTAAGGTCTCTGCCTTCAGGACCAGATTTTCATCCATGAATTGTAAATGAAATAGCCAGGTGCCATTGCAATAGTAATAATTCATGCCCATTAATTGTTTTTAAAGTCCAGTTGGGCTTTGGGGAATCATGAGTCTTCCACGCTTTCTGCACACAGGTGGCTACAGTCAATGGTACACAAAGGGAAGGAATATGTCAGAAAAAGTACTGTTTCAGAGCAAGGGACAGGTTTTAACATCATTCTGAATAGAGGGTTGCACTCACAGTCTGACACACTAATAGCTTTAAAAGCACAATGACTATATTGTTCAGGCCACTCATAAAACCTGGCCATCAAATTTCAGTCCCTTGAGTCCATGTGAATTCTCCGTAGTATAAAGTGCCTGTCTATGAGTCCTTGCTAGAACAACTGATTGCAAGGTCATAGCCTTAAAAATCAAGGTCTTCACAAATAAATGTCTAATCAAATAACCTGAAGTAACTATATTTAATGCTGATCTTTTTGCAACATTTCTATCATATTATATTTAGAAACATAAGAACTTGTATACTATACAGTCTGCTTATCTATAGCTTACCCAGTGAAATACTATTAGTTTTCGTATCTGTAACTTTTATTATTTTATCTTTGACAAACTCTGAAATAGTACACTAGTGACATTTTTAAAAATTAGCCTTCTGCTTTTAAAGACCACTTATCATTTTCATCTATCATTGTTCTGGAAATGTCACATTGATTTTATCCTCTTTGCAATAAAAGGTAACATCCAAAAAAACAAATAATAAGTCTGACACTTCAGAATCAGCTGCCACTCTTGGATAGAGCAAAAATAAATAAAAGGACAATTTTCTTGAAGGACAGAAGAGAGAAGAGAAAAAAAAGTGAGAGAGAAAGCTTTATTTCTTTCTGACAACACTGAAAGCAACCAAAATAGCAGGAATCATAAGCAGTTTTTTCCTGTCCTACCAGTCTTACATGAACAGTAGTTGACATACTGATCAATAAAAATGCTTGCAAACATGTTTTAAGAATATTAGATAATGATGCTTCCATGTATGAACTGATGCACTGACAAAGGAAATGGAGACCCGGGGTGAAAACTGGAGTCTTCATTTACCCTCCTCTTCACCCCTGCAACATGTTAAGATAACACAGACCTTAAACTGGAACTCCAGTCTTACTGAAACTTGCAGGATTTTTGTCAGTTACATCACAGTTCTCAGACGCCAGGGATGAGCTGGATGGTCTGAAGAGATAAGCATGAACCAAGCAGTTGTCCAAAAGCTGGGCTTGTCCTGAGTCTCACTGAAGTTATTACAAGATTATGTTTGGTGTCATTGGATGGATCAGCTACCTGTACGCATATCTGCATGTGTAGAGGAATGGGAAAGTGGGAGGAATCAGGGCCAAAATCAAGACACAAAGAAAGATTTGGGTGTGCAGACCTCTACGGATAATAATGGTAGAAATGTAGGAAAAGTTTCAAAACTTAAGAAGTCCAAGGCAAGTTAGGAAGGGAATTCTTGAAGAAATATTGTCTGAGACCATGTGCAAAAAAATGGCAGGACAGGTTTGCTGATCTTAATTTGTCATGACAACAAAATTACCTAGCAGAAAATGAAGGAATTTTTTTGTTTGAATATTTTCAGAACATGGCAGTTTATGTCAGTGGAGAGAAAAATCCTCTGAGTTTTTTGTTTGCTGTCAGGATTATTTAGACCTTTTTAAAAAAATGTCATCACAAGCACTGCTTTTCTCTTTGTTGAGCTAGATTTAGAGCCTGATTTAGCATTGGTTTGTGTCTTGCAATGGCCATTTACACAATTGCAAAAAAATCTTACAGACATGTCTTGAATCTCTGAAACACCAAAAGCAAAAAAGAATGGTTTCCAATGGGCGCATGACCTCAAGCTTATTGAATTTGGAGAAAGATTTAGACTGGATCTGTTTCCCTATGCCACTCACACAACCCCTTCTGTCAAATGTTGTTCCCTAGTACATGAAAAGTCTTCCTCTTCTCTCCTACAGAAACCATGGTATTGTTCTCCTCAATGTCTTTTTGGCCCTTCACAATACATCACACCCTTAGCCGTGACAATTTATTTCTTCAGCAAAATAATCTAATTTGTCCGTATCACTTATCTCCCATCCAGTCGTCTCTTTCCTCCTGGTTGTCAGTCAGGCTAAGAGTATTAAGCTCTAGTTAATTCAATATTGTAAATGCTAGGTTTTTATCAGGTCCAAAACCTCTCTTGGGAATAAGAGGAAAAGGAAAAAGTTAAACATGCAGACAATGATGAGATCGGCTTTCTTTTCTTAGTAAACTTGGGAACAATTTCTACACAGACACAAATATGATTTCAGTTTAGCATTTCATCCTTACTCAGCAAAGAAAGTAAACACCCACTTAATTTTAAGCAAGTGCTTAAACCCTGTTCCAGTGGCACTTAATCAAGCACTAAAGTTAAGTATGTGTTTAAATGCTTTGATGATCTGAAGCCTAAACAATGAGTGAACTAATGACTTTCTGAGATTACACTGTGACAGGAAATAATATTTATTGAATAAAGGAAACTATAGTACCACTCAAGCCATTTCATGGTGAAAGAAAGGACTTTGGATTGCTTATGTGCTTTTCTATAGTCTTTCACCTTCATTGAAACAGAATAACACAAAAGAAAGGAAAAATATCCTTGAGAAAAATTCAAAGCTATAAATAAATAATGAGGTACACAATATTTCAATCACTAATCACATTTTATGGAGCTAGTGGAGACTGTGGGACAAATGTGTTCATCTGTCACATACATGAACATATCATGAACAATGAGCCCATAAAACAGGACCATAACAGTAAGAGAGCTTTAAGGTACAAATTATTAATATTAGGATACAACACTGCAAGGCTCTTTTTTTTTTTTTTTTTTTTTTTAAGTTGAACACTGAAGTTTTAAGTATTCTTGTGCAGAAAGTATATTTGGGCAAGTACCTGAAGGTAGTAGAAATAGCTGTTCCTCCTACAGAGTTCAGTAGTGAAATGGTTAATTTTGAAATCCAGATATATTTTATATTCATGAGAAAACACCTGTATGGGGCATGCTTATATCTGCAGGACAATAACACCTTGACTGATTTAGTATCAATCCACACATTATAGCTTGAGGTTATTGAAGAAACAAACATATATTTGTTGAAAATGAGAATTTCAGAAGTACTGAATAAAGGATAAGAATACTTATAAAACAGAACATAAACATTCAGGTTCAGGGCATAAGCCAGTCAGTAACTGGAAGGGTTAGAATGAGTTTATGTTGTCTGACTATTTCACAAGCCTCTACTACAGAATATCTTGCTCTCCTGCACCACCAGTAATCAACACAGATGTGCAAGGTAAATCGTTTGACAGAGGCTTGTAAAATGGAGTTAACAATATTCTTTTTCCTCAGCCATTTGATGTTTTCAGACCAGGAGCACCAAAATAATACCCTACAGTCCAATCTCAATAGCATGTAAATTTTGCGATACATATTTAGATATGCGAAGTGCTCCCTGCATTCCTGTGAGAAAAAGCAGATTATATGTATTAGAATAAATATCCTATTATTCTTTCTTTCTCTCAGGAAGGATGGGAAGCACAACCACTTCTAAACTAGGCACAGTTCAAGTTTAGATAATCTTCTCAAAGAGTGGGCCTTTAAAAATCCCACATCAGCATTTAGTTCAAAAAGAAAAAAAAAAAAAAACAAGCAAACAAACTAACAAAAGAATATCTTGATATGGGCAAGATTACTGAGGCATAGATTGTCTCTTCCTTTTGTTTTCTGTTGCACTCAAATGAACAAAAGTTCTATGCGTGAGGCCAGCAGACCATGTGCTCATGATAATTAACCTTGAATACCAAGAAATGGTTAAACCTGCCAGGCGTTCTGCCTCTGTGCTTTTTCCTGATGGCATTTATAAAAGAAGTGAATGAACCTTAAGAACTATCATGTTCCTTCTTGAATATCTCATGGAGGCTCAAATTTCATAACAGAATTATCGTAATCTTATCATCAAAAAAAGGTCTTAAAATACTATATCAGATGAAAACTTTGAGGAAGAGAAGTATAGCATAAAATTCTTGCCACCCAAACCTTGGAAATTACATCCATGACTCCGTATCTCCGGGTCTGGAAGGAATAATAATTACTATTTGGCAATTTATCAAGTTGAGGGTTCCACTGGAGGGAACATTGTGTTCAATGTGGGATATTAAATAACAGCACAAATATGGAAAGTTATGCAAGGGAAGTGATGGAACAAATCTCATATAAACATGAGGAATTCATATCAAAATAGCAAACCAACTTCCTTTTTTTGTCTTTTATCTTTTATCTTTTTTGTCTTTTACCTTTTATCTTAAGGTTCTTCAGCAGAAAGGTCTTGGTAGAATGTCAGCCCAGTTCAGCAGTTCAACAGATGCATTAGCAAAAGATCCAACTTGAAAAACTACAATCACTCAGATTTCTCTTGGCTATATTGTTACAGAATATTTTATCAATTGTTGGAAAGGAATTACAGTTTAAGTAGAGTCAAAATTTAGATGTGTGATTAAAAGCATATTTTCCCTACTGCAAGCAACTGGGACAGTTATTTTAGAAAACTAGCACCCCTTGGTTAGTACACAGGACCTGATTCCTTCTTCAATGAATAAAAAGAACTAAATTCAGATAACTTAGATTCTTTTATATCTCCCATTTCAGCTTTCAGTTGCAAGAGGACAGGAATACACACATGCATATATAACCTGCAGAATTCCTTTCCTCTGACAAATCAGTGCTACATGGACTCTAGTTATCCCCTGTATCAATGAAAAAGGAGTAAGTCCTTGCAGGATTTTCTAGGGAATTGAAGAAGCCCCAGAGCAACCTGAGGTCTTTTCCAAAATAACTTGTTCAGCGATCCTATTAATTTGGTGTGCTCTAGATACCTATTGTAGGATATAGTGAATCTCATTATGGAAGTGTACATTTCCATTGTTGAGAGAAGGAATTTAGTCCACCCAGCTCAGATACAGATGCAGGTACTGGTTAGCTAAATGTCATGCCATGACTCAACAGGAGTGCAGCAATGTATTTGGATATGCTCAGCTACTTCTGACGTAAATATAAAGAACATAAACATACATTTTCTTTAGTCTGCAAAATAATATAAAAATGAGACTGCATTATGTGTTGCCCTTTTTTGGTGTAGGCTGATGAAGGCAGGCCGTGTCTTCTTTGCTATACACAGCAAGTTTATGTTTCAAAGGTACAAAGATCTTGTGAAAGGCTAATCTTTAAAGCTAAGTTAACTACGAGTAGTTAACTAAGCTATTAATCAATTAAACAAATTTGAACTGGGACACAGGATTGTCTAGACAAGAATGCTTTAGAGCCCAGCAGTGGATATCTGAATCAGAGGCAGGAATGACACTATGAATATATCTTTGCAGTAATAAATTTAGTTGACAAATTTCCTGCATATTTGTTTAGTCTCAAGGATATTCAGTGCAATTCTCAGACTGATACATGAATTACTACAAAAATGTTTAGGCAGTGTCATGCTTTATGAACCAGACCCCTGGGCTGTTCAGTATGGGTTAAACCAAGGACAGTGTGTTTTTCACGACAAAGATATTAAGGTATCTATTATGAACCTCTGACCATCAAATTACTCACTGTTTGTCATACCATTTTTAATTTACATGGTGAAAGGGGTTTAAATGTCAGCATCTCTGTTATAACTTAGACTCCAGTGTCTTTAATTAATGCTTCATGTTCATGTTATGGTTATTTAGAATTTGCTGAAACCCAAGTCATGAATTTCTTTTACAGGTCTTTGTGGTATGAACTTTAACAAAACAGCTATAAAGAGGTAATAGGAATGAACAGTGCATCACAAAAAGTAGAGCAAAAAAGGAAGAAAGGTGGGAATAAACTCCAGACAGATTAAAAGGTTTAATCTTTTTAGACTAGAGCTTGTGAATTATTTATTTATTTATTTATTTTTATTTTCCTCAGAAGCAGGGAGGTAGAAGGAAAGAAGCAAATGAAAGAAAATCCTGCACATAGTTTATTGTGGGGGGTTTTTTGGGTTATGTTTCTTGGGGGGTTTTTTTGTTTGTTTGTTTGTTTGTTTGGGGTCTTTCATTTATTTGTTTGGGGTTTATTTAATATTCAGCTGGGATTAAATTAGCATTTCTTACAAACATTTAGCCAACTAAGTCTTTTTTTTTAATCTGCGAATACAGAGGCACATGACAGAGCTAGAATAATATCTGAGACTCTGAAAAAGGCAATGGAGTATTATGAGTAATAGCAGAGGACATCTTTGGCTTCCAAATGTTCATTCCTTAGATCAACAGTGACTTAGACAATGGCTTTTAATTGTGTGGATCATATCTCACTGTCTTCTGGATCACAATCAGTAGTCAGCAGGAGTTTAAATGGGGAACTTTAGTCAAGAATAAATTATATATTTAACATACAGGAAAATGTAAATGGACTCAAGAATAGGAAAGAAAGCCTACTAAACTGAAGTAAGCCGGAGTAAACTGCAAAACATTACAGTGGAATTGTGGCTAACGTATTATCCTATCAACAAGCAAGATGCTTTCTCGTCAAGAGTAAGTTAGAAAAAAAAAGATTGAGGCATTGACAGAGCTATCTAAGGTCCAGTGCTTAATGAGGAGAACTATTTGAGATACACTGGAAATGCTGCACTGGTATTCTGATGACACAGAAAGCAGAAATTGAATTATATTTACCAAAAAGTGAAGAGACCGGTGTCTCTAATGAAATAGTAAAGTGGCTCTGAATCATCCTGTGGTTCAAGATCCTGAGAAGTCTCATAATGAATGTGTTTGCATAGGTGTGCTACTACAGGAAAATAAATTGTGTTTTGTATTTGTCAAAGTCATATTTGTGCTTTAAAAGTCTCTAGGCTGTCTTAAGGATGAGGGCAAAAAAAATGCTCTGCTACCCCAGACTAACCTAGTTTTGTAAAACTTCAGGGGAATGAAGCTGAAATAAGAGAGCAGACTGAAGTAAAGGAGAGTTGTTCTGGTCACACACAGCCATCATCCATCCATCCATGTTTTGTTAAAGTTCATACCACATCACAGAGTGACTGTGATTTCTCAGTGTCTTCAGGACTATCTTGAATTTACAGAAGTCATTTGAAGAATGAGCAGCACTACCTTCCTCCCACCAGCTCTACCCACCCTGGCCTCTTTGCAGCTCAAGGGATGAGAGCTTTTCTATAGCTTACTTTTCTATAAAGTAGCTTATTCTACTTTCTATGGCTTACTTTTGCATGTTTAGCTGCAAATACAGGTGCGTGTGAAATTCTACATTTGTATGAATAGTGCCTCTTGCGGGTATTATGCTGAAATTAAACATTTATGTTGTAACAGAAATGATGCAATCAAGTATGAAAAAGAAAACAGCCACCAAGAAAACTATATGAGCTCATCAGCTGTGCTAAAGAAAAGTGCCAAACAGAAGTCTGAACTCAGAAGTCTGAACTTCTCCCAGGGTTGAGGACCAGCAGGTACCCCCCAGTCCTCTGCATGCTCAGTCCCCACACCCCCGTGGGACAGCAAGGAGAAAATCCACCCAAAGGCTCCTGATTTGAGACAAGGACAAGGAGGTTTGCATTCCCCAATTACAATACAGATAAAAAAAAAGATAGATTCAACTTGGGAAGGAAAAAACCTAATTTAATCTACCAGTAGAAAGAGAAAAGAATTACCAGAGCATAATATTTTCCCCCCTACTTCCTCCCCCCCCCCGGGGTCCCAGGTCGTTTCACTGCCACCTCCCCTCAGGGCACAGGGGATGGCTAGGGGGGCTTCAGGGTCAGTTCCCCACACGGTGTTTCTGCTGCTCCTTCCTCCTCAGGGGAGGACTCCTCACATTCTTCTACTCCAACGAAGGGTCCCTCTCATGGGAGAGAATCATAGAGTACTCATAAACAAATTTGGGATGGAAGGGACCTCTAAAGGTCATCTAATCCAACCCCTCCAGGGAGAGTCCTTCAGGAACCCCTCTGACATGAGTCCCTCTACCAGGTGCAGTCCCTCAGGAACAGACTGCTCCAGTCTGGACTACCCAGTCATAGTCTGCTTTGGGAACCATCACTTCCACTGGCACAGGGTCCTCCAGGGCTACAAACCCACATCTGCCCCACTCCGTGACCCTGCACAGGTTGCAGCTCTGTCTGTCCACTTGTGATGCTTCAGAGTGTCACATTACCCCTTGCTGCACCACCGTGGTCTTTCAGGGACTGACCCATCAGGCTTCTCCAGGGGCTGCATGGGCACAGCTGCCATCTCACCACGGGATGTGGGGAAACTTCTGCTCAGGAACCTTCTGCCCTGGATCCTTTTGTCCCTCCTTCCTTGCTGACCTTGGTTCTTTGCTCCAACATTCCTCTCACCTCCTCCTCTCCTCTGCTCTACAGGTCTTATTTATTTCTTTTTTTATTATTTGATTTTTTCCTAACTTTTCCAGTTTTGCTTTCCCTTTCTTGAACATCTTACTGGAAGAAGCACACTCAGCTTCCCAGATCTGCTCGGGTTTGGCCAGAGGTGGGGCCAGGATTTGAACAGGAGAGCTTCCAGCAGCTTCTCACAGGAGCAGTCCTTGTGTCTCCCCTGCTTTCAAAAAGCCCTGCACTAATACAATAAACTTCTTACTCCATCCAGATCTTGGAAACTTATCACCTAGCCTGGATTTGATACTGAGCTCTGACTGGGTACACAAGCTTGTAAGCTCAGTTATATTCAAATCCATACACGTTTAAACTTCCTTTTTGCACTCTGAGACTACCACCAGGTTTACAACTCAGAGTACTGTGAGTTGAAACTGAGAGACTTGTTTGCTGGGACTTAGTACCTCTCAGCTGATGTGGAGATTGCAGATAGGGAGATTGTGTGATTCCTCCTTGGGTGTCTTCACTCTCCACTGTTCATGGTCTTTGACTGCTGGTACTAAGATAAGTCCCGTTTGCAGCAGCTGGAGATACCAGAGCCTGGCTACACAGAGGTTTCACTTCTTGCTGGGATCTATGTGCAACAGCAGATGCTTGGAGGAGTCAACTTAGAGATTAGACAAGAGAAGGAGGCACACCACAGGTTCTTGCCTTATCTGGGAGGAAGTTTTCTGCCTTCCTCACATAGTTTGGGGTGAATAATATCACAGCGAGGAAAAATGTTGTTAATTGCCATTTTCTACATCAAACTAGAAGGAACTCTGTTAGATACTTCATCCTCGGAATAGAAAAAGGGAAAACATTGAGGACATCTATGCTTTCAATTAGCTATTTATAATTTCAATTAGCTATATAATTTCTATTAGCATCTGCTTTCAATTAGCAAATAAGGATGAAACATACTAAAGTGGAAGAGCAGCTTCTAAAACTTACAGATAAGAGAAGGCACATTTGCGATTTCCAGTACCTTGGCAACAAGGGAGATGTAACCTTTGTCTTGGACGCCTTTAGGGTATGATATAGACAGATCTGAGTAAAATATGTATTACAGACGTAATGTGATGTATCTGGCATTTAGGAAGATGTTTCATAAAATCTACATAATCCATGTTTCTTCCCGAATTTTAGGATATAATTTCAATGGTCGAAAATACTTCCTTTATCTACTATAAGTACCTGCATTTTGTTTAGTCTTAAATCTAATATTTTGGTGTCCTTAAAATAAGAAACTTCTCCTTGAAAATTTAGAAAGGAGGCAAAAATAATGTGTATTGTGTTTTTAAAGAAAAATAAGCAGACCAGTAATGTGTTTTGTACAGTTTTGGTGTTGCTTGAAGTTTCCATTTTGAAGGAAAGTGGGAAGTAATATTGCCATTGCTGTCTCTCTGCTACAGTCATCTTTATACATGATTAACATCATAAACATGATGGAATCTGGTGTACTGTTTATAATTTATATTATATTTTGCACTCATTGGTTTTTAGTCCAGAGGGGACTTGAAAACTTGGAGATTTGTTACTTATTCATTTACGTTCTTTAAAATACACTTGAAGTCCTCAAAAATTTCTGGGGATAGCATCCCAAGTCATGTACCATAGGCAGAAATTAAAGTTTCAAGGGATAGGTTTTGAAAAGGATTAGCTGAGATACATGTGTATGGCTTCACTTTTTCCCCCACTCAGCTTGATAAAACTTCAAGTATTTTTACATGCAGAAAACTGGAACTACTCCCCAGATTCCATTGGACAAACTGCTCAGACATAACAGGTGTTAAAAAAACTCCAAAGGGTTAGGGTGTTGCCTACAGGGTCATGTGGGTATTCATTCATAATCATGAATGCTTAGTAGTGAGTCTCAGTGGCTGGTCAAAATCTGGGGTGTGTGGAAAAGGATGGGAGAAATGAAAAAAAAACTAAAACAAGACAGTGTCCGTGGAGAAAATAGAGGAGGGGGAAGAAAAATTGCCACTTATGAAGAAGTACCCTCCCCCTGAGCAATTTAACTCCAACTTGATGTAAAGAGAGGGAAGAGGAAAAAAAAAAAAAAAAAAAAAAAAGAGAGAAAAAAAGGTTTTACTTTATTCTCTTCAGAATATTGCAGTACCAAAAACATTTATAGAGATTGCTACCATGCCTTGAGGAATTGCAAATGCCTTCTGTCATTATTCCCATTCACTGAAATATACATTAGACACTACATAGAGAAAACTGGGGCAAGGCAAAAATGAACCAAAACAAAACCAAAGCATAGCCCATCAAATAATTTTTTTTCATATATACCTATTTTTTTTATGGAGTTCAAAGGAACAATGTGCCCCTAAAACAAGCCAATTTCCTTTCCCTACATGCACCACACAAAAGCACACACTTGCACACACACTCACAGAGGCTTCTGGTCTCGTCGTAGGTATCCACTTTCTGAATAACCATTTCAGTAAGTAAACAAGCTGCTCCAACTGCAGCATAAAATGAGCTTAATAACAACTGAGATCAAAATGAGCCAAGATGGTAGGGGAGAATAGTGGGGGATCATTCCTAAGACTGTTTGCCCCTGAAGGGAGAATTATTATTATGACCTTGTACCACCGAGCGGGCATGTGCTCCTAGCTGGATCAAATGTAGGCCTTGGCAAAGCTCTGTGTCTGGGAATGTGGTTGCAGTATCTAGATTTTAACACTACTGGAAGTGTTGCTATGGGCACTGAGGCACAAGAGCCAAATACAGGGGAAGGGAAATAATGAAAAATGCTGATTAGGAACTCAGAGAAAGGAATGGAACATTTGTGCTCAACAATAAAATGTAATGCTCTGTTAATCTGTTTCTTGGCTGTCTGTACTCCATAGGCTTTTTAATATAATTTTTTGTATATTACTATATAGGTTATTTAATACAGTTTTACTCTATGGGATATTTAATATCCTTCTTGATTCCCTATTTAGCTACTTATAGATACCTTCTCAAAAAGCCCACAGTCTTTTCAAATGTATTTGATTGACTCTAGTGTGCACTCATGCTCTAGGAAATACAAATCAAATTCTCATTCTGACTGCTTAAGATAGCACATATTAATTAACACTCTTAGATATGCTACAGACAAAATAAAACACTTCCTTCTGTGAGAGTTTTCTTTTGCATTATCCACCCTGGAATCCTTCACTCTTTTCTTACTGGTTGATGCTAGTTTGTATCTGATGTATTCCTATTAATGCCCAATACAGTGTCAAATTAAATGAACAAGCAAACAAGCAAGCAAACAAGTTCAAAGCTTTCTGGTGTCTATCAGTTTCTCTTTAGCCAATGATGACACTGGGACATGATTCATCACTCCCATTTTTTTGACAGTAATGAAAAAGAAAGATACTGTGGACATGAAAAGGTGCTGAATCGGCAGTTGTTTAATTGCTCATAGAACAGAAGAGTCTGTTCAAGTTAAATATATCTTTGTAGTCAGAAGTATTATACATTTGCACACCATACTATTGTACTGCTATGTTTTTTTTCTATCTCCTTGGAAAACTCTAAGCTGTGACAGTCAATTTTGCATCTCCAAGTCAGTTCCTCTTGTAGGACCTCTTTCCTTAGCTTCTTTGTCTTCTGTGATCAGCCTTATAACTATTATGCTGTAAAAATTCAGTGTTAAAAATATTTTTTCTTCCCTAAACCAGGCAGATTAAAATGATACCATAACTCTTAACAAAAGTAATTATATTCAAACAAGCTGGATATCTGCCCAGGAATTTTAAGTAACTTAGAGTATTATTATATATTTTATATAAATACATACCCACCATCATACATATGTAACTCTGTATTGAAGATGCAAAGCAAAACAGTATTGTGCTGGGAAGCCTAAACTCTAATTAAAGTAAATGGACAAAGTTCTTATTCCAGTTTTAGAAAATGTTCATTACAGTGGTCGGCTGGTTTTCAGTAAACAGGGAAAAAAGCTAGAGAGAACAGATGTTTTCATCTCTATCTATGTCATTAGTAAAATAAGAAATTCCACTTCTTGCTCAATAATGTACTGTATTAGACTAGATAATCTTGGAAAATGAGATTGGTGTATATTTTGTGAGAGTTTTAAGTAGAATCCTTTTATTGTTTCTTCTACTTTGATTTTTTAAGTAATAATCTGATGAATTAATGTAACCACAGACCTGCTAACATGTGTATCAACATGAATTTCTCCTACTTGTCCTGCATAAAGAGAAGTTTTGATTCTGCATAAACATTACTGGAAAATTATTCTGTTAAAATATACCAGAATCATATCTTTAGAGGTAAAAATAGAGAGGAGCAAACCAGAAGAAGTAGTTGGAGGAGGAAGAAGCTGGGTACAGGAAGGTGGAAGGAAACCTCATTTGTTCTTCAGAGCAGATGCTTGTGTGTGGAAACTGAAATAATAACCTATTTAGCTAATCTGGCCTTGGAAATGTGCAGCGCTGTAGATTATGCAGGAAGACAGAGTCTGATGCTTTTCCAAAGGAACGAGATTGTTACAGCCATTCAGCATACACAGAGCCATATTGAGAACACTTAAAACCCTCTTTTCCTCAATTTTTTTTACCAGCCTCCCTCCTCACCCACCTTGACCACAGAGGGAAGAAAGGGGAAGGGACAGAGGGGAAGGTGAGACACAAAAATGCCATGCAATATCACTATCAGGTGTGCCGATTTAATCGCCCTGCTCAAAGCTCTTGATTTGATTTAGGATAGCAGTTGTTAAGAGCAGAAGGAGCTGCTGGCACGATTGGCAACCCCCTCAGCCAGCCACGCTTTCCAACTGTCCTGAATATTAAAAAAAAAAAAAAAAAAAAAAAAATGGGGAGGGGGAAGAGAGTCTGAAAGAGAGACTCAAAGAACAAGCTTACTGAAGAGCAGTGGCTGCAGCTCACTCAGAGGAATTCCATTAAATGAACTCATCCGTCATCTTGCCTTTTATTGATGAGTGGCATTGCTTGGCGGCAAGTGACATGGCAGAACAAATAGCATTGGAGCTCTGGCTTCCTCTTCCATTGCACACAGAGACACACAGGCCCCAAAACAATGAGTCATTACTTATTACATCCATTATTAACTCAGCTCAGGCTCATTAGGCATGGAAATTGAGGAGGGGAAAAAAAAGCAAAAACTAAAAAACCCACAACAAAAAAAACTCTACAACAAACCAGGAGCTAAGTAACACAAGTACTCACAAATTTAGGGAAAGGGTACAGTGAGAGGGGGAGAAAGAAAGGCAGTTAAAATCTGCTGCTCAACATTTGTGACATTGTTAAATCCTAAGAGGCATGGGTAGTTGATCATGTGTTTTCCTTTTTCTGACACAATTGCATTGAGGACTGTGCTTTGAAACAACAAGGCCAAGAGAACAGGGATGTAAGAACTACATCATTAACTACTGCAAGACCTTCAGATTAAAGTTCATCAAGAGTGACGGTTTTATTAGACGAATCTCAGATGGACACAATAAAAATTGTGAGAAATGGAGCTACTAGAATAATAAACCAAGTCAAATGCAAACACTTGTCTTTGGTGAAGGGAGTGAATTTAAATTCCTGTATGTCTCCCTGTCTGTAGCACTGGATTAATTTCATTTAAAGTCTGTCTAAGATTTAGATACCTAGCCCAAACTAGTGTCTTGTCCAAATTTCCTTTACAGTCAAGACAGGGTAATAAACCTGTTGCTAGGTGATCCATTTAATACTAAAAAAAGATGTTCAAAATGCATTAAATTAACTGCTATGTGCAGATGTTGATATCTTTCCTTTTACTTTCAGTGAAGTCTAGATGACCAGTTTTGGTGGAGCATAGAATTTGTAGACAGATAAAGTTAAGTGAAGTGAGTCTGACTGTAGGTGTCTTCAGTCATGTTTGACTGCAATGACAACTGCTTTCTGAATCTGTCCAAAACCAAGATTTTTTCCATTTCCTTGACTACTCAGGTCTGGAAGCATTTCCTGCAATGTGTTTATTCACTTGAAAAAAAAACAACCAAAAAACAAAAAAAGCAATAAAGGATTGTATGGACCCACTCAAATAAAATGAGACAACAGTGAACTACTTCCAGCAAAAGCAAGGCTGTCTTCATGAGTTCAGTCATCAGTTCAGGTAAAATGAAACTTGCCCTGAGTGTCTGCACTAGATTCCATCCAAGCCAAGTTTCAATTACTCTGAACTCAAATAAATTCTATTAACCATTCATAGGTAGATTTCACCTTTTCTCTTTCACTTTCCATTGTCTTAAGTCCATAGATAAAAAGACAACTTGAGTACCGAGTGAGACTGTTACTAAGCCAAGGATTAATCAAAATCAGGGCCAAGCCTTGGAAATTCTCAAGCATTTCCCTGTAAAGCAAATGGAGAGTAGTGGTAGTCTAACCTCCAAGAACAGTTACAGGTTGATTTCTGACCCTCTGCACTACTTCCTAAAACTATGTGCCATCAGATAGAGATGAAGTTTCATATTGTGAGTGCATCTAAAATAAATGAAATTAAAATGTAGAGTAAGCAGCTACATTTCTAATACAATCAGCAGAAATAGCTAATGCCACAAATTTCTGAAGCCAGGTGTTTTGAAACTGACCGATTTCTTTTGTTGCACTCAAAGGCTTGCTATGTGTATTACCTATTGTAACTCCTGATTTATACCCACTGATAACAGGAGGTGGATAGCTTGAGAGGAACTTGATCATTTATTTCCTCTAGAGGTTTACTGGGAACAGGCAGTAGAAGTGAGTAGAGTAAGATTCCTTCCAACTTCATCTTGGCAAGAACATGTGTATTAGAGGCTCTTCCTCTGCTAATTAATGCTGACAAGAAGCCCAAAAGAAAGTTGTGTTGTTTGACAGCTGCCCTAAATATCTTAGTGTCAGAGTTGGTTAGTACATGCCACTGATCATATTCTTTCAGCTCAGATGCATAAAGTTGCAGCTAGTTTGTGCTAGAGTTAAGGAAAAAAGGAAAACATGCCCTCCTTAATGAGTGAATTCAGCTGATGTTTCACTGTATCTTCTACATCCCTGTAGTTTACATGTTTACAGGTGGTTTTTTTTTAAAAAAAATGTTTTTCATTAATCACAATGGAAAGCATCACACCAATTTTCTTCTCTTTTCTCTTTCTTCCTGTTTTACTGTCTTCTGTTCTTTAAGAAAAATAATCTAAATAACAGAACACATAAGAAATAAACCTTTTTTCTAGAGACAGGAGAAACAGTTTTACTTCATCTGTTGAATTGGGATGGGTTTCATTCACAAATAAAACAAATAAATTATTCTTATATCAAAATATTTTAATAAGTATTTGCAGTACAAATATTTGTATATGCCCCGTAATAATAAATTTTAATTTTAATGTCAAAAAGTACTTTTTTTAGAGAGTATTTCAGAGAGGAGATAAGAATGAGATTATCGGCACCAGATCATACTCCTTACCAAATGTTCATATTTATTCTACCATTTGAGGCACAGAGAAGACAACATAGGAATTAAAACCTTTTATTTAAGCCTGAGCAACCTTGAGAGCAGAGGAAATAATCAGTACAGTTTTGTCAATTATACAGAATGTGTTAAAAAGCAAGAGAACAAAAAATACATATACTGGTTTATTTTTCTCCAATTAATTCTAAAGCATCTACTTTCAAAATATAAAACTATTAAAAAGAAAAATCATTGATACACTTGGCAATATACTTACCTTCCCAAAAGCTATGAGAACTGCATGAATTCATTTAGAAACACAAGACCTTCAGATCTCTTCAAGTGAACAAGTCCCTCTGGGTTCTTAGGCAATATTTAATGCTACTCATTTGCTACCTCTGGAACATGCCATGTGAACTCATTGCTCACAACTTAGAGGACGAAAGCACAGTCCATGAGAGCCTTAACGTGGCTTCTTTGGGTGACCATCCCCTCTCATTCAGAGTATTTTGTCTCTGAGGATCCAGTCTCTCAATGAGTTTTAATTATTCATCAGTTTTCACTTCATCTGAGCCCATTCCAGGCCCAGGTGAAGAGGTGGAAATAATTTCACCTTGTGTTAACTGTCTGTAGAATAGGTATGTAAAGGGAGTCCCTACTTCAACCTCCATTAATAAAGACAAATAGGAACATTTTAGGGTACATTTCAATGACCTATTTTTGACTTGCACCTTAGGATTGGATGAATTGTGCCTTAAATGTGCTTGATTCCTCATCGATTTCAGAGCCTCAAGTGGCTGGCTCAGATGTCAACAGCTACATTTGGGCAGCTGAATCTCTCCCAGGAGGTTTGCATTTTATTTAATGACTTTTCATTAAGGTACCAGAGACAAGATGCACGCGTAAATGCAGTCAAAGAAAGATCATCTTCTCCAGCTTGTGTTTCAGTGATATTTTGTGCTAATGTTTTGCAACTGTTCAACGTTTGCTTCTTTGCAGTGTCTGCAGTAGTGAGGAGGCTCGATGTGTCGTATCAGGCTGCCTCAATTCTAACAGCAGCTGCTATAGCGGGAGAAAGCCTAATTCACTACAATATGCCAGTAGCTGAGGTTAGCTCAGCAGCAGCAGCTAAAAGACAGATGTAAAATCAGTAGCTGATGATTTTACATCAGAGGAGTGAATGTAAAATCAATGAGAAGTTTTAAAATGGGGAATGGCCTAATTTAACATGGGAAATAAAGTCAAAGTTTATTTTAGCAAATGGAAAGGTTTTCCCTCTTTTAGGCTAAGACTATGATTAGCAGAGTGCTAGAAACCAGGAAAATTTTAACAGGACCTGGTTCTAAGCACAGTTTCCTGATATCAAAACCACACTCTGCATTCCACTGAATGTTCACTGATTAAACAGTTATTAATATTATAGATAGAACATAATATGTCATGGTAGTACAAAATTACGTTTCATTAGGGGAAAGCAAAAGACAGAGGTGGGGAAAATAAGATAAAATATTTTCCAAAAAGAAATATTTTTTTCTGGATTTTAATTTTTCTTCATTTACATACATTAATAAGCTTCAGTTGTAAAAAGTGGGGTTTTTCCCTTAAAATTTTAAGCTCTTTTTTTTTCCTTCCTCTGTTTTTTCTCTTCCATTTAGTCCTTCTTCCTGGGGCAAGGGCAGGGAGAGGGAAAAATGAAGAAGGAAAAACTAAAAAAAAAAAAAAAAAAAAGAAGAATGAAAAGGAAAATAGTAGAATCATTAAAGTGAAGAAGAAACATTACAGCACCGTTCTTTCCTTTTTTGTTGTTTTTTCTTTTTCTTTATTTTTCAACTTTGAAAAAAATAAGCGTGAAAAACTGAAATAAGCTACCTTCTAATGGATAGGATTTTGAACCTGAACTTCTGTTAGCTCTCTTGTTAATCAGTAAAGGTTAATCACATGATAAACTTTAACTGTATACTCCCAAGGAAGTGTCAATGACGTATTCTTGTTCGTACAGAAAGATCCTTTAAACTTCTGGATTTAAAAAGTTTGCACATCTATCCCTAAGTAAGCCAGTACTTACTGTTTTGGTGTACAGGCACTCTTTCATAACATTTAATATTCTGTGATCCCGCTGAACTCTGTCCCCTGTCCATACATAATTCCATACAGATTTATGTATACCTGTATAAGAGTCTCATTTCTAAGATGTTTTATTAGACACGAGCTGGTATATTAAAGTTCAGGTACTTGCAGTGTTGTCACATTTTCTTTTATCAGCTCCTCTGTTCAGATTCTCGCAAATTCTAATTTGGGAAGATATCTTAATTTCTGTTGTGTTTTTATTTTGCCCTTTTACTCAGAAAATACTGAATATATATTTGAACAAACATTCATATCTATCTATCTATCTATCTAAAATAGACATGTATGGATGATGTAGATGTATATCCCAGCTGGAGATCTAGCATCTTCTCACCCTGCTGATGTTAGAAGCCAAAAAACCTCTGGACTGTCTTCTAAGCATTATGTTATGTTTTGCAGACCCTCGTTTAATGTTTTTCAGAACTTAATTCTATGGGGAAATTCTTTCTATGGTTACCAGGTTTTTCATCCTGAACTGCCTGACATCAAATTTCAACCAACTTATAGTGCTTTAGAACCAGGTGACTAAATTAAATGTTTTTTTTTCACTCATTTGAGAGACCTTGTAGACAAACAATGATTTCTAAAAAAAAAACAAACCAAAACATAACACTATTTTCTAAAAGATACTTATATTTGTGTGGGATACTCCTTTGCTTGTTTATTCCTCTCTTGCCCACCTATCTCTGTGCCCACTTCTGTTTTAACTCTGCCATAACTATGCACATTCCTAAACTCTCAGTAGCAAATAGGAAGGGAAATTAGTCCCTCCACTTACACAGATGCAGTATTTTCTGGCACTTGGAATAGGGAAAGATAGTGGTTTCTTACAAGTGGCTTTCTGGTAAATATGGGACCCATATCACTATCCATTTTAAATGTAAAACATACAAAGGACTATTGTAAGATTCTTCTGGATAAAAGGGTTTATGAGCAAAATCCTGCAGCTTAAAAATTCTATAGAGAATCTGCAACAGAGGATGAACTGTACTGAGATTTAGAATGAGATGATAGATAAAATATTTTGAGGCAGCAGGAAATTAAGAAGGATTCTTAAGACAGTATTTTTAAATAATTTCATATATCCAAAATATTAAAAGGAGAGTAAGGTAAGCTAAACATATGTTATACAAATAAGGAAAAATAGACTGCATGGCAAATAAAGGATTGTCTTCAAAACCTTAAAGCCTTTCAAAACCTATAGTAAGATGAAGCATCTGAATCACAGTGTGAAGTTGTTATTCAAGATCTTTTTTTTATTAGATTTTTCATATATAGTCATACACTGTCTGATGCGTTTTATTAATTCATTTGTTCTTTATCTAGATTTATATTTCCTTCCCAGAATGAAAATATGATCTTTCCAACTGACTATTTTAAGATGCAGATTTTGGATGCAAGCTTTTAATTGCTATGACAGCAATGTGTTTACGGGGTCTAAAGATAAGCAAACTGTTTTATAAGTAACTTGATAGTCTACTATGTGTTTGTTTGTGATCTTATTTTGTTAGGGGCTGATCCAGAGCTCTTTGAAGTCCATGGAAATTTTTTGCATTGACTTCAAAGAGGTTTTGGTTCAGACCCCTATCCTTAAACACTGAATAGATTAACAAATGATTTGTGAATAGTTTGCAATGCCAAAAGGATGGGGGAAAGCCAGGATTTACAAAATTATATATCTGGCAACTACTATTTGACCGTATTCTATTGTTATGTGTATTAATATTAAACCAATACCATGATGGCATATGTACCCTATTGGGCTGCCAGAACAGGGGAGGAGAAAAGTAGTGCTCTACATACAGAAATATTTAATGTTATCCTTGTATTTTACACAAAGCTTCACCTAAGCCTATTCCAAGAGCGAGGCCACTGGAGTATTCAAGGATGCACAACCATTTCCTAGGCAGAAGTTCTTTCCCAGATGTTCAATTTGACCTGGGGCAACTCAATCAAAGTCTGTAAGGTTTCCAACATTTCTAGTGGGGATTTATTTTTAAAAATGTGGCATATGGATTTTCCTGGCAATAATGAAATATAGCTGTGCACACTCCATTAAATAAAATGAGACCGTAATCCTTAAAACTGTGTGAATAACTGTAATCAGAAAACTGGAAGCTGGGAAATAGGAAAAACATCCAAGGCAAGGAAAGGGAAGAGCTTCAGGAAGGACATTTGAAGAGGTGATCCATGCAGAATACAGAATAAACCCTATGGAATATATGTAATCAAAGGGATTGGTATGTGAATGGGTAGATAGAGAATTGTATAATTAACTCAGAAAAACAAATCAGATAAAAAGATGGGGTGTGACTTAATAAAACTATTTGATTAAGTAGGTTTTTTTTTTAATACTTGCTGTGGAATTCTTTCTGTATCTCAATGTCTTGCTGCTTGAAAGCATAAAAATGTTACGTTTGTTAATTAACCATCTTGATTTGCACTGCAGCACTTTTGAGACTTTAAAAGCAGGACAAGAGGCTTAAGAAACACTGCCTCCATGAATTCAGTTCAGTTTTAAAGAAATTAAAAAACCTATAGATAAAATAGAAAAAAAAATTACTCCTTAAAATACTGTTGGGCTTTCTTAAGGAGATAAAGCCTCTTTTAATTTGTGTAGCATTTCACCCCAACACACACTGGGGATGATAAAATTCAGTAGAAATTCTGTCCCCACTTTGTTCCAGGATGTCTGATGGCAACTGCACAATATCCCACAGAACCATGTTTGTGTGAGAGCCCTGGAACTCAGAAGAAATATCCTTTCCAGGTAAATGTTCCTCTGCCTCATTCTCTTTGTTCTTCCAAAAATGTTCCAAAGAACAGTTTTTCCTTCTCTGTTTCCTTTCAGCTTCAGAATAGTTTTTCTTTCTTTCTTACATATTAAGACAGTATTTCTCCATTGAATGTGTTCTATTTAAACTTACATTCAAGATACATTTTTACAGTGACCTCTGCAAGATCATCATGATGCTCTCCCTTATGAACAAATGGCCATGTACCTGTAATTGCTGCATGTACCTACATCGCTGTCTGTATACATAGTAAAGTAACTCCATTCTCTCCTCTTAATAAATATGAACATTACTGTGTGCAGTTGGAATTTAGTAAATAATAAATAACAATAACAATAATTTAATTACATCTAATGGAATAATTTGCTGTATAATCACAGCAATGTAGGAAGTCCATTATGCCACCAAAATTGTTTGCTAAACATCAACCTTTCTACAGAGTAGCTCGAGCAGCTGCTGCTGAGGTCTTGTCATATTGCAGAAGCACTCAGCTAGCCAAAACTTCCTGGTGCAGAGACATCAATCTCACTCCCCGTTGGCTGCTGAGTTTGCTCTATAGACAACCAGCATTGCTGTCAGCTCTGTATCTATGACGGACAATGGAATTCAGTAACAATGCACTTGAGTAGCATATTGCTTTTTTGTATGAGCAGTGGGTTGCACTGTCAGTGACCATGGTGGGAGAGTTGGTAGCTTTGATAAGAAATGAACAAACCTAAAAGCTGTTAAGAATATGAAGGGAAATTAGTGCTGCCTTCTTTATTGCCTGTAAATTTCAAATGCAGAGAACTACCACTACACTTTCCTGTTCTTTTCTTTGCCTAAAGAGGTACTGTGTAAAGGGTAAGAGATGTGTAAGAGCACATCAACAAGATGTAAGTATTCGAGAATTTTTTTTCAGTGTAAGTCGGTAAGACAAAGCCCTGTATGATTGACACTTAAAAACTTAACTTTAGGCACAGTTTAATCTCTGAACTCCAGCATAATGACTCACAAAACCGTAGCCTAACCATGAAGGCATCTCAGAAGTCACAGATGCCTCTGCTTTTTGCCACAAGACTTACAGAACTCCTAAAAATCCATTACTGCACATACTCTTAGGGTATGTGCATGTATGTGTATGTATTGACAGAAACAAGCAGCCCAGACAACATTTTATTTTTATTTTATTTAGGGTTTTATTTCTGGGCATCCTGTCACTTGCACTTTCCAGTAAGCCCAACACACCAGCACAGTGCTGGACCTTTTGCAAAAGCTGCTCCTGTTCAGAAGTGCAGCAGGAAACTGTGTTGCATTGAGGACAGCAGCCATTTTTTACTCTGTTTTATACGGATGCCTTGGCAGATGTCTTGAGCTTACACTTTCCACAACTCATGAGTATATCTTAGCTGCTAGCATTAATATAATTCTGCTTTATGGCCTTTATGGCCCCTAAATTACCTAATTATTTTTATTCACTTTTTGTTTCTTTTATGTTTAAGGAGTGACAAACAAGATAGTACAAGGTAACGTACAGTATGGATAGGCATCCATCCAACTATATGTTCTTATTTTGTTACAGTCATCATGTTATTCATATATCTTTACTAGGTGGAAGAGAGTTTCTCCTCATTACTGAAAAATCATGTACAAGCACTGAGGTATAATGAGGTATATTGTAAATTCAAACCCCTCCTTTTTAAATGATAATTTGCTTATATTATCAATTCTTATATATACATAAAAAGATGCAAGGTTGAATATCTCAGTATAAAAACAGAGTTAATAAGGCCTAGTTTGGCATAGCTGAAGTGTGGAGAGAAAACTTAGCAGCACCAGTATAGCATGTTTTCCAGTGTCAGTGGTAAAGGTTGGAAACAACACCCAGGAGACATATTTGGTCATTTTTAAGGGTTAGATCCTTGCCCTTGAAACGAAGCTGTGGTGGTTGGGGTAGGCTCCAGGCTTGGATCTTACACCCAACTATGGATACTGTTGCTCCCTTTCTCTCCCAGTAAACCAGCGTGTTTCTGAGTGTTAGTCTTACAATTCTGCCTTTTAAAATGCATCCTCAATATTAATTTCTTAAAGAATAATTTTGCATCACGTGATTTACATAGTGAAAATTATTGTTGAAGAAATTGCCTGGAAAGCATGAATAGAAAGACAAGTAGTGCTAGATGTTCTCAAAAGAGTTTGTAGGGAAACTGGCAATGCAAAAGTGAACTTGCTGTGGTAAATCGGACTCACAACTAGGAAGCTGTGGAGAACACTGAAACCCACTCTAGTCCACAACTCACACAGATGAGTATTTTCGTTGTGTTTTGCCCGCTTAGTTTTAAGCTTACAGAAAATCAGACCTCAGTGCTTAACAATGCTCAGTAACCACTCATGAGCTGAGTAGCAGGCTTACACATAACAGCAGTAGAAGGTTAAACTAAATAACTGGTGTCCTTAACCATATACATCGCAAGAGTGCTTTGTCTTGACATGTATATTTCAATTTCATGGTAAAAGTTATGCTGTCTGCTTAATGTTCTTAACTGCTGCCAGTAAATATTTTTTATCATAGTTAATAAGATCACAGTTTCTTTTCTTCTTTCTTTCTTTCTTTCTTTCTTCTTCTTTCTTTCTTCTTTCTCTTTCTTTCTTTCTTTCTTTCTTTCTTTCTTTCTTTCTTTCTTTCTTTCTTTCTTTCTTTCTTTCTTTCTTTCTTTCTTTCTTTCTTTCTTTCTTTCTTTCTTTCTTTCTTCTTTCTTTCTTTCTTTCTTTCTCTCTTTCTCTCTTTCTCTCTTTCTTTCTTTCTTTCTCTCTTTCTCTCTTTCTTTCTTCTTCCTTTCCTTTCCTTTCCTTTCCTTTCCTTTCCTTTCCTTTCCTTTCCTTTCCTTCCTTTCCTTTCCTTTCCTTCCTTTCCTTTCCTTTCCTTTCCTTTCCTTTCCTTTCCTTTCCTTTCCTTTCCTTTCCTTTCCTTTCCTTTCCTTTCCTTTCCTTTCCTTTCCTTTCCTTTCTTTCCTTCCTTTCCTTTCCTTTCCTTTCCTTTCCTTTCCTTTCCTTTCCTTTCCTTTCCTTCCTTTCCTTTCCTTTCCTTTCCTTTCCTTTCCTTTTCCTTTCCTTTCCTTTCCTTTCCTTTCCTTTCCTTTCCTTTCCTTCCTTTCCTTTCCTTTCCTTTCCTTTCCTTTCCTTTCCTTTCCTTTCCTTTCCTTTCCTTTCCTTTTCCTTTCCTTTCCTTTTCCTTTCCTTTCCTTTCCTTTCCTTTCCTCTTTTTCTTTTGTCTTTGGGAATCTGGAACCTCTGCTTCATTTAATTAAGAAGCATCCTACATTTTCTTTCCCTTTCAGCTTAGTTTTGCTAAATCATAAACTTAACTGCATAAGATCTAGTGATCTGCAAATGAGTCCTTTAAAAACCCACCTCCTAAACTCCAGAGACATGTTGAGTGTATTACACATAGAAAACAGAGCCTCTGGGATTCATCTGTTGTTGATCCTGTCACAGTGACATCCTTGAATGGTGCCTTTTCTCCCCACCCCCTCCCTTACAGTGCTTATTTGCAGATTGTATCATTTCGAGGCTTTGAACTAGAACCTACAACTAAACTGCCACCCACACTTTTCTCTATTTAGGTCAGAGTCACTTCAGAGTAGAAAGAAAAAAGTCACATGCGCAGGGACACACACAGACTCACGCACAAACAGAACTAATGCAGGGAAAATCAAATAATGAGGTGCAGCCACCCCAGGCTGGTGTGAAAATCAACATATGGGGAATTATTGCAAGCATCGGGCTCTGCTTCAAATGGGCTTGTTTTGCCTGGAACCCTGAGATGAACTGAAAAAGGCAGAGTCAGTTTCTTCACTAATCGCTGAGCTACCTGCAGAGAAACAGGCAACCATAAAAAGAAACAAAACAATAGAGAAATATATATGCAGGGAGTCTCAGCTGAATGGATTGGGATGGGCTAGCTGGCACCTCCATGAGCTTTTCTAAAACTGCAAATTAAAAAATACCTTCTGCAGCAATAATGGTAAAAGCTAAACCTTAGATTTCAGATTCTCTTCTGTTGCTCAGACACCTACATGGAGAGATTTCCAACATCATCCAAGTGAGACATGTGACATCATTTCATCAGATTGCCCACTACCAAGACCAAAGGTTTTGGTGAACCTCTGTTTTGAGTGTTGAAGTAGCAGCTAAAGCATGGACAGAACTGTGATTGTTCTTGAGGACTGGTAGTCCAGAAGTTTCAAAGGATGTCACTTGATGGGATGTAGTTTTCAGATTTAAGTGCTTGGGGGGGGAAAAAAGGTAAAAAAATTGTTCAGTCACTCAACAAAGTAAGTATAGTATTGCACCTCCATTCTCATGGGTGCAGAGCAATGTGACAGCAGAAAAGGACACAGTCCAAAACAAGTAAATGGATTCAGTTCATAGAGCTCTATTTCTAGGTTGATGTCCAAGACTGGTATGATGAGACACTCAGTCTCATTTGCTTTTGATAAATTAAGTCTTATCATCTTGACAGGGAGAGAAAAATATTAGTTTTGTTTTATTATTTATATTACTGTTTTTCTAGCTGTTAGTCTAGGTTATAATATGTATTTAAATGTCAATGCATATATTTGGCATAATGTATGGGTAACACTGGATATTTTCTGCTTGGAAGCCTTCTCTTTAACAAAATTAGGAAATGTGACAATATAGATAGGTGTTGCGGAGTCAGTCTTCACGTCTTCCTCCAGAAAAAATGTGTAAAATACTTCTCTGTGTACATGTATATGTACTAAGTCCATGTCAAAGCTTGGAAGAAAACTGAATTTGAAACACATCAGGATTTTCAGTAGTTGTCCCAGAAGTGGGGTGTCTCAACCAGTGTGCAGTAAACCAATCCACCCACAGAGCTATTTGTTTCAATATCCAGTTCTGTGAAGAAAAGGGAGCAGGATGGTATTCCACAAAGCAAGTTCAGCTTCCTGAAATGCAAGTTCTACTTTTATACACAGAAACACATACAATTACTTTATATCTAACTATATTCTAACACTGGTATACGTGCTTTATTAACCAGTTCTTCACTTACATTTAGAGTGACAGTGCTTAAAAATTTCTCTACACGTATTTAAAGAGCAGGATGTTTTTGGTTACTTGGAGTCCCTCTAACCTTGGAATGAGTATTTTAATATACTAATAGTACATTAATATGCCAATAGTATGTTAATACAGTAAATCAATTAAATCAGTGGGGTTTTTCATACCCAGTGCTCAAAGCTATAACCCAGATTAGTTGTGGGGAGTGCCTCTTACCAGCTTTTTCATGTCTTACTGGTCTATTTCCCAAGGATGGGCTAGTGATTATATGGGATGTTTTTCTCTAATTCTTGCTGTTTCAGTGTTATGTAAGCTGTGTTTTTATTCTTTGTGTCCCTTTGCTCCCTTTTATGTGATTTTCCCCAAGATTTTATTTATTTCAATTAATAGCTAACATCAGTTGTAGCAACAATCTTTATCCCTGTGGAAAAAAATCAGAGGATTTGAACTTAAGCGTGACAAGAAGGACAGAAAAATAAGGCAAAGTGAAATAATGACCTTTATCTTAGAGCCACTAAACAACTGTTCTAACTCCCATGGAAATTGGTGTGTATTTGAGAACCGAACAGAAGTACAAAGTTAAAATACCATTGCAAATCCAGACTGCTTATCTAAAAGCAAACAGATCAGTTCCAAGATTAACTGAAGACTTGTCTACATTAACATTTCAGTTCAGATTAGGAGTGAACTTTTCCAGTGAAACTTCTGATGTTCCTGTTCCATATATACTTAAACTAGGTGATTCACACCCAGAGACTACCTATGCATGCCAGATGCCTATAGGTGTACAGATTGTAGGACCATAAGCAATACCCTGAAATGAATATGATAGAGAGGTGCTTATCCAGACACTAGCTAAAAAGCCTTACTTCCATTGAGGTAAGTAAATACCTATAGATTACAAGGACCATATTCCTGAGAATCATGAGGTACTAAAATGTGACTGCATTTGCATGTGTATGTGTATGTAATACAGCTATAATCATGCCAGCAAAGAAAATATTGCCATTACTAAGATACTACAGAGACCTTAGCACCATATTGTACTGCGGTGAATATTTCTTTCTTTGTTCTGCTCTAGTTTTATACCCTTCTTAAATGGCATTATTGAGAGTGTTTCCCATATCCCCTAGTAGTGATTAGTCAGTCATGAGTGAGAAAGTTTCAAAAGAAATTGTGTTTATATACAATAAAATAATTTTTCATTTTTACAGCTGTAATAAAAGCAGATAACAAAGAGAAAGGAAAACAAAAAGCAGACAAACAAAAAAATTAAGTAAAAACGATGAATGCTACTAAAAGGATAAATAAAAGACAAGAGTAGCAATGGCAGGTCAGGATTCAGATAAAGCCTTCAAATCATGCAGGCAATGTGAAAAGCATCCAGCACCAGTATTCAACTGGCAATATGCATAAAACTAAAAGATATTAATACCTGGAAAAGGCATATCTCTCACCTGAAACAGACTCAAGCTAACTAGAAAAATCAAGAAGTCATCATGAAAATCATATGAAGAATTATGAGACCAACATTCCGATCATTCTTAGACAAGAAACACAAACTATGAATTCCTTAATGCCTTTTATTTAGTGAGGTGTATGTTTCATTTTCTTGCTGATTTTCTTCTTTCCCTTCAGCTTGACAAAAGTAATTTGTCTAAACAATAATAATACCTCCTGTTTGTACCAGTTCCATCCAAAATCTTCCAGGTAATAATGTGGTTTGAAATGTGATCACAGAAGTTCAATGAAAACATGCACCCCAGAGAGAAAATACTGTTCACATAAGGGTGATTAAAATCGAGCTGAAATACAGGCTAAGTGACATGCCCTGAATCCCACTAGTGTTTTGTGGTAGACCAAGGGTGTGAACCCAGGATAATGTTCTGATGAGGACTTGACTATACAGACTTTGATTTAAATAATATTAGTTACAGCAGAGGTATCTGTATCCTAAACTGGAAGCCAGGAAAGTTAAGCAAAGAGGGAGGAAGTGATTTACATATAAGAAAATTTGCAGAAGATCTGGCAATTAAATGTATAATTTCTAAGACTGAAAGAAGTGTCTAGAAGTGTCTTAATCACAAGACCATGTTTTTTGAGCAGCAGGGAACTTTTTCTTTCTTTTTTTTTTTTTTCCAGTTCTACTCCCAGATAAGTGCTATTCAGCAAGAAGTTGGGTGACATTATCAATCTGGAATGTGCAGGCGCTAAGGTTTGCCACACACTAAGCAGAATTTACACAATGGTAGATAATCACTAGAATCAATTGAAAAATTCAATTTGGAAAACACCTATGGCAACATCCAGGGTCACATGTATTAAAAAGGTTTGAGCTCAGAACTAGCTAAACCATTAGCAAATAAGGGCCTGCAGGAGAATACACCAAAATATTTAACAGCTCATTGCCTGAAAATCCTTTGATGTCTTCTTTTTTTTTTTTTTTTTTTTTTTTTCCTGTTACATGTTTGGGTACTCCTCAAAGCTTGCCTCTGGCACAGCTGCTACTCAGGGGAGTACATCCCTTATTCCTTCAGCTTTGAAGCTGTAAAGACACAGCACTCTTGTTTAACTGTGTGGCTTCCTCAAATGGGCTTAGAACAGTCTGTGCTGAAAACTTAGTCCAGGTAAAAAGCAGACAGCAACTGTAAAACAAGTTAACATTTTTGAGTTGGGGAATGTAAAGCACATTAAAACTTTTTATACAGAAAAACCAGAAGACACAAGTCCTTAGCCTCAGTAACCTAAAGCACACTGAAGAAAAAGTCTTTGTTGACTTTCCCATGTTCTGGGAAGTTTTTTTCATAACTTGTTTTAACTTGTTCTGTTTACAAGTTATCCTCAAACCTGGTTTCCAAACTGCCTTACCCAGTATTTTTCCTCACATAGTTTTCCCATTTAATTTTTGATAGGTCATTTAGACAGCTGTTTATATAATCTGATTTCTTCTCTGGGAAAAAGATTTTCCACCATTTCTCCATGTATAAATAGCACACAGAGAGGTGGTGAAACTAATTTAGACAGAATGAATGTAAAATATGACAGAATATTCTCAATTTCTTTACAATGGCAAATAAACAGAAGATATTTGTACTCCACTCCAGTTCCTGCATTGCTTTGGGGTTACTGCAGTCATATGTATTAATTCTTCTCAAAGTAACTCTGCTTACATCATTCCCAAACTTATTTCACTCCAGTCTGGCTTCTATCACTATAAAACTTTCTGGGATTTATAGAGTAGACTTCACTTCAGAAAACATAACTAAATAGAAATATGCTGAGAAGACTCCTTTTTGAATCCACAATTTTCCATTTTGGAATGGATCTAATACTGATTTACACCTTTTTCCAAGGATTGTTGTAGAGTAACAGAACCATAAAATGTTTTGAGTTGGAAGGGACCTCAAAGTTCAACTAATGCCTCACTAATTCCTCAACCTCTCACACTAGACCAGGCTGCTCCAAGCCTAATTCAACCTGGACTTGAACACATCTATGCTTGTTTCAGCTCAAAACCTTTCCCTTTTGTCCTATTACTACACGCCCTTATAAGAAATTCCTTTCCATCTTTCCCATAGCCCTTTCAGGTACTGGGTGGCTGCTTTAATTTCTCCCTGGAGTCTTCTCTGTCCAAGTTGAGCAACACCAATTCTCCAATCTTGTCTTCACAGAAGAGGTGCTCCATTCCTCTCATCATTTTCATGATCCTCCTATGGACCCACTTCAACAGCTCCCTGTCCTTCTTGTGCTGGGGACTCCAGAAAAAGACCCAGTATTGCAAGTGGGGTCTCATGAGCCTAAACTACATCTCAGTTATATTTTTTTGATGGTAGATGTGGGTATGGGTGTACTCTCAATTATTTATTTTTCAACTTTTGAAATATAAGTATTTCTGCTTTGTGTGAGCTTTATTCTTAACAATATTACCTGATAATTTAAGTGAAACTGCAGAGTTGCAATGCTTTTACTTTTATGTTAAATTCCTAATTCTACAAAGAGACAGGAGACCGGAATGGAAAACATCTTTGTTGTTCCTTGCCCCAAGCCTACACTCCTCACCATCTCCTCTCCCTCTCCCATCTCCCCCTGCCACTGTCATGATGCTGCAGGACAAAGAAAATATCTCTTACAGCTGTGACATCTTAAGCAAGAGGTGCTACAAAGGTGACCACTGTGGTGTCTACTGCATGAATCGAAGTTTCTCACCAAGAAGGGATTATTTATCTCTGATAATGTGTGCTTTACTAGGACATTGCAGAAATTTTCTGTGGAAGTCAGTAGCATTATTTTACAGGTAGGACACTAAGTGAGTTATTCAGCTCTAAAGTGACTAAGCTGAAAAAAAAACCCAAAAAACAAACCAGTGCTCAGTTCCATATATATATTTGGAAATCAACTAGTGTATGTTCTGAATACTTTGTCATCAAGTGCAGTTTTGTTATCAAAGTATGAGCTTCACTTTACCATTTCAAAGCTATAGAGCTCATCTCTGCTTCTTTGCTTTTTAAATTGTTTCTTTCATGGAGCACATGAAGAAGATATCCAGTTGATCCATAGCATTACAAATGTGTTGTCCAAATGGTTATGATACCACAGTAAAACAACATTTAGGGAGACGAATAGAAGCCACTTGTGTAGGATTTTAAACAAAATTTATAAATAAACTTTCCAGAATTCTACATAGAAAGCATCAAAATTATTCCTTAAGCCCAGTTTCTTGGTGCTATCACCTCAGTAAAGAAAAATTCTGTGTGTTGAAGTACAAAACATACTGGAAGCCAGTATTTCATGAAATTAAAATTCAGAATTATTTTGATGAAAAATTCACAATTAAATACTTTTTACTTATCTTTATGTCTTTTCTGCTTCCTGCCTCCTTTCCTTTCCCCTAGCCTCTCTACAAAATCAGTCTTTTTTTTTTTTTTTTTTTTTGCTGGGTATATTGGAAAATAAATTAGTTGGATTTATGCTATCAGGGAGTCTGTCATTAGGGGGGTATTTGTCTTTTTCTGCTTCCCTTGCCATTTCTATCAAAGGTTCAAGCATGCAGGTTATATATCTCTTTATCTCCATTGTGTTTTAACTTAGAAGGGAAAGAAAACAGGAAAGATATTTTATCTCTTTATGTACATATAAGGATCAGTTGCATTGAAGTAGCACCCATATCTATCTCCTGCTTCACTTGTCCACAGATTGTTTGAGCCAACTGACCAAACTGAAGCAAAAACCAAGGATGTGATTTAGATAAGATTTCTTCTGAGTTCTTTCAAATTATTGAAAGTCTGGGAAAGAATGCTGGTTTGTGCAGTCTCTATTCTTCTTTGAGTTTATTTTTGGTGTGATTTTCTATAATTTTTTTTCGCCTGATTTTGAGTTTACATGGACAAAGAAGCAATTATGTACATGGACAAAAATGAAAAGAAAAAACCCACATTTGAATGTTGAATGTTGAAGTGCTAATTCTGAACATTCTATTCTAGGATGATTTACTTTCTAGCTGCAGAAAGCAACCAGTCAGAAAGAGCAAGATTCTGAATGGGGCAGAGGCAAAATTGTAGCCAAAGATTACTTAAGTAATGATAAAAATACAGTGGCTAGGACAGATTTCTGAATTATTCATTTCTATTGATACTATAAACATTGCACAGGGCAAGCTGTAATATACATCTTGGAGGTCACATAGATAATAAAATCAGTTGTTTATTTCAATAAAAATCATAACAAGAAGTTTTGATTAAATAATAAAGATGCGTTTACTGCAATTTCTTTGAATACTTTTAAAACAAGTGTAAGGGAAGATGGAGAAATGGAAAAAATATCTTTTTCACACTTTTTTTTTTTTTTGTAAGAGGATTTTGCACTGTGGTACTGTTATTTAATTCCTTTGTTGTAGAAATATATATACATATATACACATCATGTATATAGAAAATGTATAAATGCATATATATATATACAAGATAAAAAACCGCTACCACTTGCAAAAACTGAGACATGATAAAATGGTATCCAGCTCCCATGACCCAAGTATCCAGTACAATTTCCAGTTCATCTTGGTACCAAGATCATCTTGTTCCAATACCCTGCCATGGACAGGGACACCTCCACTAAATCAAGCGGCTCAAAGCCTCATCCAACCTGCTCTTGAACATTTCCAGAGATGAAAGATCCATAACCTCCCTGGGCAACCTGTTGCACTGTCTCACCACCCTTACAGTAATAAATTTCTTCCTAATGTCTAACTTAATATATCCTCTATCTTAAAATCATTAACCCTTGTCCTATCACTATACATCCTTGTAAAAAGTTCCTCTCCAGCTTTACTGTAGCCCTTTCAGGTTACTGGAAGACCACAATTCTTCTCCAGGCTGAAAAACCTCAACTCTCTAAGCCTGCCTTTAGAAGCAGAGGTGCTCCAGTCCTCAGATCATCTTTGTGGTCCTCCTCTGGATTTACTCCAAGAGCCACATGTCCTTTATGTGCTGGGGTTATCTATTTCTGGTATTGTGCTTATGTAAAGCTGTCTGATATGAATATATTTTCTAATGGCAGCAATATTAAACTGGTTAGCTGCCTTACACTTTGGCATGTCTTGGGTTTGGGATAATCTGTCAATACAGAAAGATTATTCTAGCGTGTCACTCATGTTTGGGAAATTGCTTGACTATGATGCCACCAAGATTTTCATTAGTACAAGATAAGATATAACTGCTCAAAAAGCACATTAGTTTTCCAATGGAATTCGGGTGCCCAAGCACCTTCGGCATTTTTTGCTGGGGTTTCCCTCTGGGAGGGAAAGACGTTCTCAGAATGCAGCCTGGGTTTGAATTTACATACAATAGACCTACAGGAAAAAAGAGATGGAAATTTATTTGCAGTTTGTTCAACATGATGTTTTCAGCCTGGTCTAATCAGAAATGTTGTTGTCCTAGTTTATTCCTAAGTTAATTTAGCTCAGGATGTTGCATCTGACAATAGCCAAAAGCAGAGTTATAGAGTTAAAACAGGGTGTGTATAGAAATTGTCCCCAGAATATTCTCTCACGATGAGTTCTAATTGCTGGTGAATTTTTATTGCAGAGCACTCTATAAAAAAACAGTGTACTGCCTTCAGCTTTGCTGGGCTACCCAAGTCTCTGGGGCAACCACAAGAAATGTACTGAGCAAGATTCCCAAGATTCTGTACAGGTAGCAAGAAATACAAAATATTCCTCACAAATGCAGAAGATACTCTTTTATTCAGATGCCAATACAAGCTAGTACAAATTTTCTTGCAGTCTGAATAGAAGTCAGTGATGTGCTGGAACAGCAAAGACAGACAACCTGATACTCACCAAAAATTCATCTTGAGTTCTGACTGCCACAAAGTTATTTTTTACAGCCAGTTCTCATGATAGTTTTCACCACCTGGCTCTTGAATACCTCTGTGGTGTGCTGGCTACTTCTGCAAGTAATGTATTCCATTCTCTGTTGATTTGCCTTGTAAGAGAACATTTACAAATGTGCAAAGATGTGGATAGAACAAAACCAGTTCTGGTCATACATATTTAAAAGTGAAGTTGTATGAGGTTTCAGCTTAACAGATAACAGTGTGTATTTATTTATCTTTTTAAAGCATTGTTGTAGTTCCTGGAGCTCTCCTTGACACCTTATCTATCACTGTGCTTCGACTGAATATTCTAACACTGCCGCTTTTAATCTTCAGATGTAAACAAAAGCTTATTTTTTCCTACCACCATCACAATCTGACAAAAGAAGAGGCTGAATATTGATTTATCTTCTGAAAGGAACTGTCCAGAGATAATTCAAAATACCTCCCAATCTATTAAATATCCAGTACGTGCTGTGTTCTTTTTTTTCTTTTCTAATTTGGATTCTCACAGACCATATTTGTAGAGAGTGTATTCCAGGAGCTGAAAGTCACAACTTTACTTCATGATTACAATTTTTGATTTGCACTAGGCACCATAAAAGGAAGAATGATAAATCGGTGGTAAAGTGCACTCTCATCTTGAATATTATGTCTTACTTTGGTCAACTTGACATAGCAGGAATACAGAAGTCTTGAGAAAAGCAATGAAAATTACTAAGGTTTTCAGATGAGGAGAGATTAAAAAACTTGGAACTCTTTAGGTCCAGTTTCTCATACTTCTTACTCTCATCTGTAATTCACTTGATATCATGAGACATTAACCAGAGCTGCCTAAGGCTTGGACTACTTGTTTATCATTGTTTGTCTGCAGAAGCATTTCCAGATGCCTTATCACTGTGTATCTGTATGTCTACTCTTCCCTTGATGTAGCAAAGTCAGTGAAACAAGTATGTATTTAAGAGCAGCAGAACTATGTCCTAAATTGGGGGAATGGGAGGAGAGAGTGAGAGAAAGTCTTGGCTTTTAGACTACAGATTACTTGGGTAAGATATTTTTATCATGATATATGTGTACAATGCCTAGCAGAGTGTGTTCCTATGATTCCAAAATATAACTGTGAAATATGAATAAAGACGGAGCTAGCAGTGATATATAAATAATAAGTGACTGGAAAAAGCCCATTACGAGTGCTCTTAATTTAGTTCTGTCTTAATTATACTATTAGGGCAAATGTCACCAGATGATGCATTTATATACAGTCTTCCAAATTATTTTTTCTGGAATGCATGAAATGGATTAATCCAGAAAACTTGTCTTATACCATTATTATCCCTGTATGTTAGAAGGTGTCAGGAAAGTTTACTGTATTTAACTTCAAGGTAAAGTTTATTCTGCAGACTGTATAACTGGTGCTTAGGTTCAAGAATTATCAGCATATTTTTTTTCCCAGAGTTGTACCAATGTCAATAAAATAACTTATTACAGAATCACAGATTTATCAGAGTTGGAAGGGACCTTGGATATTATCTAGTCCAACTCTCCCACTAAAGAAGTATCACCTGGAGCACATTACACAGGGCTGCATCTAGGAGGGTTTTGAGTATTTCTAGAGAAGGGGACTCCACAGCCTCCCTGGGCAGCCTGTTCCAGTGCCTTGGCACCCTCAGAGTAAGGAAGTTTTTTCTTATGTTAAACGGGACTTCCTATGTTCCTGCTTGTGACCGTTTTGTCTTGTCCTGTAACTGGGAACTACTGAGAAGTGTCTGGCTCCATCTCCCTTGCACCCACCACTTAGATACTTGTAGACATTCACAAGGTCTCCCTCACCCTTCTCTTCTCCAGGCTAAAGAGTTGCAGCTCTCTCAGCCTTTCCTCAGGAAATAGATACTCCAGTCCCCCAGTCATCTTTGTTGCCTGCTGCTGGACTCTCTTCAGTATTTCCCTGTCCCTCTTGAACTGGGGAGCCCAGAACCAGATGCAGTATTCCATCTGTGGCCTCTCCAGGACAGAGTAGAGGGGCAGAATGAACTCCCTCAACTTACTGAGCACACTCCCTTATGCAGCCAAGGATTCCATTGGCCCTCCTGGCAGCAAGGGCACACTAGTGGCTCATGGAAAATTTACTGTCTGTCAGGATCCCCAGATCCTTCTCCTCCACACTGCTTTCCAGCAGGTCCACCCCTAACCTGTATAGGTGCTTGGGGATTTTCCTCTCCTGGTGCAGGATCCTACACTTTCTCTTATTGAACCTCATCAGGTTCTTCTCTACCTAGCTTTCCAGAATGTTCAGGTCACACTGGATGGGAGCACAACTTTCTGGGGATACACTCTGTCCTTGTCCAGGTATCTGATGAATATGTTGAACAAGACTGGACAAAGTATTGACTCCTGGGGGACACGACTGGTTACAAGTCTCCAGCTTACCCCTGCTCCACTGATCACCAACCTCTGACTTCTGTCACACAGTAAGCTCTCAATCCACCTTGCTGTCCACTCACCTAGCACACAGTTCTTGAGTTTTTAATGAAAGAGTATCAAAAGCCTTGCTGAAGTCAAAGTAGATAACATCCACTGTCTCCCCACATCTACCGAGACAGTAATGTCATCATAGAAGGCAATCAAGTTGGTCAAGAACGATTTCCCTTGGATGAATCCATGTTGACTTCTCCCAATGATCTTCTTTGCTTTCACATGTTTTGTAATGACGTCCAGAATGATTTTTTCCAACACCTTACCAGGGACAGAGGTAACTGGCCTGTAGTTCCCTGGGACCTCCTTCTTGCCCTTTTTAAAGACTGGATGACATTAGCCCTCCTTCACTCCTCAGGCCCCTCTTCTGTTCTCCATGACTTCTGAAAGATGATGGAGAGTGACCTAGTAGTAATACCTGCCACCTTTCTCAAAACTCATGGATATATTCCATCAGGGTCTATGGATTTGTGAATATCCAGTTTTGTTAAGTGGCCTCTAACTTGGTCTTCCTCCACCAAAGGAGAGTCTTTCTCTCTTTAACTCTTACCTTCAGGGTCTAGGATTCAAGAGTGTTGGCTTTTGCAGTGAAAACTGAAGTAAAGAAAGCATTCAAAAACTCCACCTTCCCTGTGTCTTTGGCCACTAGGCATCCACCTTATTCATCAGTGGGCCTACAGTTTCCCCATTCATCCTTTTTTATTGATGTACTGGAAGAAACCCTTCTTGTTGTTCTTGATACTCCTTGCAATTTTTAATTCCAGGTGGGTTTTACCTTTCCTTGTTTCATCCCTGTATTTTCTGAAAACATTTATATATTCATGCCAAGTGACCGGTTCTGTTTTCCACACTGTGTAAATTTTTTTCTTCCCTTTAATTTTTTTCCAGATGACCCTTACTCATCCATCCAGGTCTTCTACCTCTGCTTAATTTCTTCCTCATAGGGATGCACTGGTTGTGAGCTTGGAGCACATAATGGTTGAAAGTTTCCTGGCTCTCATGGGCATCCATGCCTTTCTGAGACTTGACCTATGGAATTCCACTGAACAGATCTTTGGAGAGGATAAACTTTGCATTCCTTAAGTATGGGGTTATAATCTTACTTGTTTCTCTACTTCCACACAAAATAGTAAATGCCACAATTTCATGGCCACTACAGCCAAGGTTTCCTCCAAGACCTCCCCCCCAAGACATCCTCCACAAGACCCTTTTTGTTAATACCAGATCCAGCAGCACACCTTCCCTCATAGGTTCCTCAACCACCTGCTCTCTGCAGGAGTCTCCTGGGTTGTGCATCTGTGGATCTGTTGCCTTTCCAGCAAATATCTGGGTAATTGAAATCCCTGAGTACAAGGGGCTGTGATCATATGGCTACTTTCAGCTTCCTGCAAAAGGCTTCATCAACCTCTTCATCCTGATTAAGTGGCTTGTAATTGACATCCACAACAGTGTCACCCATGTTGGGCTGCTGCTTAATTCTAACCCATAAACTCTTGACACATTCTTCCTTCTGTCCAAGGCAGAGCTTGATACATTCTCACTACTCTTCCACATGAAGAGCCACAGTGCTACCCCACTTTGATGACCTGTCTTTCCTAAACAGTATGTAGCCATCCGTGACAGCATTCCAATCATACGAGCTATCGCACCATATCTCAATAATTGCAATGAGGTCATGTCCCTGTGACCACACACAGATCTCTAGGTCATCATGTCTGTTCCCAATACTGCATATGTTGGTATAAATGTACTTCAATGAGGTTAATGGTCCTGCCACAGTTTTAAGGGAGAAGCCCTAGGTCCCACCAGTGAGATCACAGATTTTTCCATAGCTACCATCTTATTATCCCTCATTCCCCCTGAGGCAGTGGACAGTAGGAACTTATTACTACAATCTCACTGTCCTGTTATGCCACTCACAGACATAAGTCTCCTTTCTATTAAGCCCAGTTTTATCCCCCACCCCCCTTTTAGCCCAGTTTAAAGACCTCTCTATGAGTGCTTCTAGATCCTGACCCAAAATCCTTTTCCCTCTTTGAGTTAGGTGTACCCCATCTCTTGCCAGAAGCCTTGGTGTCTTGTAAAGTATCCTATGGTTGTAGAACCCAAAGTCCTGTGGATGACACCAACCATGTAACCATACGTTCATCTGTAGGGTCCTCCTGTTTATCCTCTCATCAATTCTTGCAACAAGGACACAGACAAACAATCTAGGCCCCCCAGTGAGCCATACCACAGTCCTGAAGTCTTCATTGCCCTTGGACTTCTAGTCACAATCTCATCACTGCCGACCTACAAAACCACTAATGGATAGTAGTCTGAGGGTTTAGTTCTAGGGTAGGGAGATTTTTTCTGTACACCCTGGCACCAGGGAGGCAGCAAACCTCCCTATGTAGTGGGTTGGGTCTACATATTGGGCCTTCCACCCCCTGCAGAACTGATCTGTCTATGACAAAAATCTGTCTTTCTTTCTTTCTTTACTGCAGATGTTTTGGTCAGAGAGGTGGTCTGTCTAGACCTCCAAGATAGAAGAATTTTTTACTGTTGTCCTGTTCCACTTGCAGAGCACTGTGCCTGTTCCTCAGTGGCATCTGGGAAGGTGATGTAGTTGTTAACATACACATTTCTTTTGTCTTCTGCCCTGGGCAGGAAGATCTTGTAATGGCCACCTGTCTCTCAAGGCATCACATTGGGTTGATATTTTTAAAAATAATATTTTTGTAGCACTATTCTGCAAGTCCAAGATGTTATTTAGCTCTCAACAGAAGGACACAGTGAAACAATTAGTGGTCAAAATAACAAAAGAACTAGTAATGAATCATTTTAGAAAATCAAATTACTTAATATTTAGCTCTGACCCACTGTACCTAGTAAGTCAGTGTTGAAAGCTATAATTACCTTTTTCATAAAACGGATGTTTTATGCTTTCACCAGAAATATGCAGATAAGAGAAGAACATCAAAATTCATAACGGCTCAGATTTTTCAGAAATACTCATAATTTTTTAACAGAAAGAAAATGTTACCATCTGGCCTCTGCGGCTAGAGATCAAACAGAGAGCTGAAATGCTGCAGTTTGTTACCATTCATCACAGAGAAAAAGTAATCTTACTAAGGTCCTCACTCTTAGCCCTTTTCAAACAATGCGCCATCTATATTAGGGTTCATTTTTTAATAGAAAAAACCTAAAACAAAATAATTAAAAATCCTCAAAATGAACAAGTAAAAACCCCTCATGAAACAAACCAAACCAAACCAAAAACTGAACCAAAGCAAAGTCAAACCCTTACTCTACGCCACAAAAAACCAAAACAAACCAAAACAAACCAAACCAAGCAAAAAACAAAAAAACCTCAGAAACTTTCCTTATTTGAAAGAATTTTAATCTGACTTCTTTTTTTTGTTTGTTTGTTTGTTTGTTTTTTGTTTTGTTTTGTTTTTTTTGTGTTTGCACAGGGTTGTGAGGACTCATTTATTCTGAAGTTCAGGTGAAAAATGTCAAAGTCACATGTTGTTAATTGATCCTGAAGTTAGTCTTTTACAAGTTGAAGTTGAAAATAAGTTGTTTTAAAAACAGCGGGTACTTTCAAAGTCTGAATATGAAGCCTTGAGAAAAATACCTCTTGGTTACTGGTCTTTCTGGTGTTTCACATCTGTGATATCAAATGTTATGGGAGTGTCCTCTGTCATTCTGCACTGCTGGTGCCTATCAGGCACAGAGCACTAGTGCTTTACGGTAAAACTTGTGACCTGTCACATCTATCTTACAGTTGACACCTCCTTTGGTTATACATGCGTTTACTTGTATATATTGTAAACAGGGTTTTCAAAATCTGTAATGCAACATTTTAACAGGAGTTTGGCATGTGGTTCCCATTGTTAATCCTATCCTTCAGTCTAAAAGTCATCTTCTTTTGTACAATAAGAGAGGGGGGAAAAAAAGAACTCACCTGGGACTCTAGCAGCCACCTAGTACATCATTTTTCTTCCTTCAGCCACCAAAAAATTCAGATTTCAAAAATTCAAGTATCTGCTAATGGGCTAAGAACATGAAAACCATCTTTGTCATGTGCTGAGCAGTCACAGTTTATAAAGCATTGGAAAAAGTCCTTAGGTGCTAATGGGATCAAAATATTTAAAAATGCATTTCACTCTTTGTAGCTGGGATCAAGACTTGTTCATGCCCGCTACAGGTCTCTGCTGCAGACTTGCTGGGTAAAGGAAAACATCCCTACCCAGAAATGTTTGTAAACAAGCAGAATAGTGGAAGAACTGGTATCACTAAATCCCTAGTCCCTACCAATAGAATGCCTAATGAAAGTGAGGTCTTTAGAGAACACATTAGATAGGAAAGAAATAGAAAAGAAATGTAAGTGTGTGTTTATACATATATATATATTTATATTTACTTTTAGGTCAAATTATTTTAGGTCAAATTATTTTGACCTAAAGATAATAATTTTGCCTAATCTCTTTTTGAGTCCCACTCACAGAAATCACAGAAATCTACTTTAAAGCTGACACATTTTTCTCTTTTTTCTTTTTTTAAGGAAGCTGAGACACTGTAAAGGTTCATTTTACCAGTAATTTCTCATTGTTAAACACAGAGTATAGAATAGAAATTCTAAAAGTGAATAATGCAAACTGTACAGATGGAAAAAGAAAGGCGAGCAAGCTCATGTAAAAAACACATGAAATGGATAAAAATGGAATTCTTTGTTTTCAGAAATCAATAGCATTTTGAAAGAATACTTTTTTCTTAATATTTTGACCAAAACATTTATCAATAGTCAACAATGATAAAACTGAGCACTCACATGGCCATTTTGTATTTCAGTTCCTGAATTTCTTCTGCCAGATTGCTTTACATTTTTAATACGTTGCTGTGTTGTCACTGAATCTTAATCAGCTTTTTTAGTATTAGTATTAGTATCTCAACATCTTCCTTTAAGCCAAAGCAATATGGTGCAATTATTGCACAATTTTTATGTTATGTCTATTTGATGATTCTCAGTAGATGAGTAGATTAATATAGTAGTAGATAAGTAGGTGATCATAGAATCATAGAATCATAGAATCATAGAATTGGCTGGGTTGGAAGGGACCTCAGAGGTCATCGAGTCCAACCCTTGAATTGCGGTTGCTAGACCATGGCACTGAGTGCCACATCCAGTCTCTTTTTAAATATCTCCAGGGACGGAGGATCCACTACTTCCCTGGGCAGCCCATTCCAATGCCTGATCACTCTCTCCGTAAAGAAATTCTTTCTAATATCTAGATCATAAATATTTAGAGCACAGTTTTACCTCAAAATATTAGATATTACGCACAAGAATCTCTTGTGTTTTCATATGTAAATACAATTTCAATTTTATTTTAAAATCATGTTTAAAGCAATGTGTTTGTGTTGAACTTAGAGCTATGCTTATCACATAAATGACAAGAAAATTCTCATTTTGAGTAAGTTGCTCAAAATTCTCATTTTGTCAGAATCTGTGCAAAACTCTTGGTCTAGAAGTAACCAAGGTGCTTTTGTTTGTTTCTTTGAATGTCTTGGTTTTTCTAGCTAGAACAACTTAATCCTTCTCTATGAAGGAAAGAAAAAAAATAAAACAAAAGATGAAACCTTTGCTTATTTCCAACTCAGTCTTTTACTGGAATGCACTCTTCTGCTAATGTGAAGCCACAAGCCTCAACCATACTGGTGTCAGAGTTATTAACACATTTTTACTCCCCCTTTACAAGATCATAATCTGCTTTAGTCATTTAAAGATACAAACTCTCTTGCAGCAGATCTGGAGCAATTAATTTTAAATATGTCACTGGCCTTTTGCTACATTAACTTTAAACCAGAATGAAATACCCTACTTATACTGGTCCTGGCCTAATCTAATTGTGCCAGTGTCCCTATGAATTATTGTCTTGGGACAGGAGCTGGTCTCTTCAGTGACTGCCCATCAGTATCTCTGAACATGAGGTAACTTCACCTTCCTGATGAAGTACAATGAAGAAATAAGTGTCACAGAGGATAATTTGGTGTGCCTAAATTCTAAATGCAATTGTGAAATAAATGTTTATAACTAACATGAAAATCTTACTCTATGTGCTGAAAACCCAACTCTCATTTTTATCCTATAAAATGTCTTACAGTAAATCAGGCTCAGAAAATATGTTTTTAAAAACAAGTAGTGTAGTTTGTTTCATAATTACATTAATAATTTGAGAAGCAAACAGTTCAGAGACCTAGTTCGTCCTTACTAGCCTTCTCCAGTTTCTTGATAGTGGTCATTAAAAATATTGGAAACATGGGATAATAGAATCATTTATCCTGTGAAATCAACGCCATTCCTAAAAATATTTTTGGTATTTTTTTTTCCTTTTTTCCTCTTGGCTTTAGACTTTGAATGTTCTAATTTGATGTTCTTACAAAATGAAAAAATATTAGAGAAGTTTGGGAAGGGACACTGCAGTTCATCTGAAACAACATCTTCCTTGAATCAGGGGTAACTTGCAAGTCAGCTTAGCTTTGGCAGAGCTTTTTCTAGGCAACTTTTGAAACTTCTATATAATTCCCTTCACAAGATATGCATATTTATGCTTTACTCCATCTATGGTTTGTTCTGCTTTCTATTAATGATTTAAGAGCCCCACTTTTGGGCATCAGCAGTTCATAATAATCACAAAGGTGGACCACAAAGACTACCCATTCTTCCTCTTTTTGTTATTCATCAAAAATAAAATTTAAAGAGATGGTATCTTGACTCAGAACTCAGAAACTCAGAAACAAGCTTTTTTGACAGGGACTTAAGGATTAAATCTCAAAGTCTAGCTCTTAATTTTTCTGTTTTTTTTCACAACTTTTTAAGGCAGAACCACATGCATAGTGTAATGAGTTAGCCACAGCCATAAAGTTTATTGACTTAGACTTCTCTACAAAAAAATTGATATTTGTGTAAGGAGATCGATGGATCACAGATGCTCACAGATGACCTAGCCAGTGGCATTATTCAATATAAAAGAAAAATACTTTTCATCAGCCTGCAGCTTGTGCAAATTTACATCTCTTCAATTCTTTCATTTTATCAAAGCACCTAAAATATTTATGTGCAGAACAGAAAGAACACTAAGGGATGAAATAATTTAGAAGAATTAAGTTTAAAATATTTGAGGCCTAGCAAAGATACACTGGAATATATTGCCTAGGAAGGCTGAGGAATCTTCAGCCTTACCAGGATGGAAGCTGTTAGACAAATGTATAATAATAATAAACTAGGTAGTATGAATTCTCAATCCCATTGGAGACCCAACCTATTATCCTCTTGAGAATATTCCTAGTTATAATCTCTGTGAGAAAATGAAAAGTTAATATTTCTTATGTTTTATCCGTGGAAAATATTGTCCAGTGTGTTGTTTTTTTTTTTTCAGTAAACAGGAAAACTGGAGTCATGATGTTAGTCATGATGTTAACAGTAACATTAGAATCACTGCATTACTCTTCTCTCAGTTCTGAACTTAGGCTAGAAAATAATATATGGTGAAAGATATCCATACAAGCTATTTTTATCCTTTAAAGACTTTGGTAACTTATTATAAAAAGACATAGAAAGTTTAAGTACATAGCAGTTATTCTGAGTGTAGAAGAGATTCACACAGACTACCATAAGTTCTTTCTGGAAGTTACCTAAAAATCTTCAAAAGATCCTGTGTTGCCTGTAACAAGAACAGATGATATAAGTGTGTGATATCTGGGAAATCCTTTAGTGACTATCAAAGGTCAAATATGAAAACCTCAGACTTCACCAAACCATTTTATTATTGACGACTGGCCTGAAATCTTTTTCACAACTCTATTTTTAGCTTTAGACAAAATATATAAGCTCAGACACACAGAATAAGGAAGAAACTTATTATAAAGAAAATGGAAAAAAACCAAAAAAAACCCACAACAAAACCCAGCATGTCAGGTATATTTTGTTTGTTAAAACCAATTTTGAATGGTAGTGAGATTCTTATTTATCCATGTCCATCAGCACTGAAAAAATCATGCTATGATTCAACTAGTTCTAATAATTGTGGTTGAAAATACAGAGAATTTATACAATAATGATAACAATAAATGCTTTACATTATGCATGATTTTTTTTTCTTCTCCTGAATTCAGAATACTGACCCTTTCTTTGAAATAACTGTTCACAACTTACACCAGAGAGAAAAGAACGATAACATTTTAATTATGTTTGCTTGTTTTAATGTTAATAACCATAATTACAGAGGATAAAGGGCATCCCTGACAAGACACCAAAAAAGGGATGGGGAGACAGGAATGGTGTCTTGACTGTGTTAGTGACATTTCAGTTGCACAAACATCCTGGTACTCACTACACTTCAGAGTGCTGGTGAAGAATTTTATTTTCAGGCTTTGGAGACTTTGAATTCATAGGAATTTAAAAGAGTGCTCTCACTCAAGAAAGAGTCCTTTCCAAATGTCCTTTTCAGAGAAACAGACATTTTAGTATGGCAATTAGCTAGTTTACTTAACTGAGAAGCAAATATTCCTGTGATTACTCAGGCTAACAGTGAAAGGAAGCAAGAACAAATCTGTACTCTAATGACTGCAGATGGCAATACCATTCTACATCTCATCTCTTCTGCATTGTAAATTGCCTTACTAATACCCTTATATGTCCATTTTAGACTTGGGGATTTTTTTTCATGTTACTCCACATTTCCCACTAGTGTTAGTAATTAAAAGTCTCCAGAGAAGACTAAAGTTAATCTGAGCTCTTGTTCTGCCTCTGAATTTCATAATTATAAGTTCTTGTGTTCATAGCTGTTTATGCAAGTCCCAGTGCTTTTTGCACTGCCATAGCAGTGCTTCTGCTATTTCTTTTGGGGAAGTAAGGGCAGAACAGTCTCTCATTTAAAACCTGAGACCCCAGGCTTGAAAGCATCAACTTGGAGCAGAGAAGCTATAGGTGCTTCTATGGGACAGATTTCTTGGCTTTCCATCATGGGGTCAATTGCAATACCAATAATATCACAGATTTAGCCAAAATCCTCCTTCTTGGTATTGAAACAACCTGCTCATATCCATTATAGGCAGCTAGATTTCAGCTCCAAAAAAAGTCCAGTGCAGTTTGGGTGGGGATAGGATGCAAGACCAAAAGAGCAGGAAAAATAATACACCTGAACTCTGTGGTTGGTCAGTGTGCTCTCTGTTCTTATCTGCTCAGCAGGTCTCACCATTTATGGTGAACACCCTAATGCACTTGAAATGTGTTATTCCCACTTATTAAGAGCAAGCCTAATTATCCCAAGTTGGAAGAGAGGTTGTTAGAGGGAATGTGTCATGAGTAAAATACAACAAGACAGATGTTGCATGGCTCTGGGTCAAGGGAAGGACAAATCTACAGCTCTGTCAAGTCACTAGTTGGAAGACACCAAGCTTAGTGAGGTCTAATGCTTCTGACAGTGCTCTGGCCCATAAGGCAAACATATATTTTCTGATATCACAAAGGGCTCAGCCCAAGTATTCTATATACTAAGTGATAGATTTGAATACAGCAGACAACAGAAGAATTGAGACTGAAATTGCCACCACAGCTCTTAAGAAGAGAGGTAAAACTCTACATATGACTGCAATGCAGCCATTAGGAAGTTAATAAACCTAATGGAAGTCTTATGAATTATCTATTGAGGGACAAGAAATTCACAGTGCTAATAATTTTTGCCTCATCTCTTTACCTGATGATCATCCAGGAATACCAATCCCTACACAAGGCTGATCAAGAACAAGTTCAGACTTGATATGGACAGAAATGTTAAACCTCATACTTTGAAGGAATCTCAGCAGATTGAATGTCTACATTTCAGCTCACCTGAGTCTTCGAGGGATTTCTGTCTGTGTCGTTACATCTTCTCATGTGCCCAAAAAATAGCTCCATGAGCAGAAAAATTAAGGGGCTTTTTAGTTTATTTTCAGTCCTAATAGCTTAGTGTGGAAAAATATACTTGTAGACAAGTTGATTGTGTCCATCTAAGTAGACTGATGCTCCAAACAGAGATAAGGTAAGGAGAGATGAGGCACATGCCAGACAGCTAAAGAAAATGAACAGGATTATGCCAGTAGGAGGTACAAAACACAAATAAAGTTTTTTCCTTCAATACCATAACTAGTCTCTGTGACTTTTCACAGGTATTATTCCTGGGATTCACTCTATTCACCCTGCACTTAAATTTTATGATACAGAAAAAATGAACAGTGAGGGGGAGGAGAAAGGTTTAAGAAGTGGAGAGAAAAGGAAAAAAAAGTCATTAGCTTGAGGATAACTACTAGAATGAATCCAGACTTGTCCCATGGACCATAAAACTACACTAAGGAGAGAAAGCTGGGTTTTGAGTTAAAGCTACATTAGGACCACTGGAGATCAAGACCCTGATTAGATGCCAAGTCATGACCTGTGTTAACCTTTAGAGGATGCAGGTACTTGTGTGCTTAAATACTTGTTTTATGGCTTACCATGCAAAGATCCTGATAAAAGACATAAACAGCTGATACCTGATGTGATATTTTCACCTCTTTTCTTTTTGCCATGAGACCCTCTGTCCATCAGACATCCAAACCCCTTAAGTGATGTGTGATTGTCACTTAAGTAGAAACATAAAATGTCTTTCTTTGCAAAATCTTTGAGAGCTTTATGTCACTTGGGCAGAGCTGCCCAAGGACTGAGCAGCTCTGTGACCTCTCCTTGTCACAATCCAGATATACCTACATAATGCCTCTCGAATAAGCACCTTCTTTACAGCAGGCAGAAATGGATCATCAAGGAAGATTAAAAGCCTGGTCAGAGAAAAGTGACTTTATTTCATCTCAGCCAAGGCTTCAGCTGCTTTTAAAACCCTAATTGCTGGGCCTTCACACTCCACTTCCTAGACTGAGGTGTGACATGTGCTCTTTATTCATTTATCTCCCCCTATCAACCTTCCACAGAAAATACAGCCATTCTTTCTTTATGAAGTCAGAACATTTGGCAGCACGACAAGTGCATTTTGTCCAGTATCTCTGTTACAGCAAGCAGAAACTAAATGAGTGATTAGGGATGCACAGATCTCCAGAGATTCAGAAGTTTAATTTTGACAGCCCCCCAAATGTACTCTTGTTTATATAATATCCAAATACACTAGTCAGACCTCTTATATCTCTTTCACTGCAGTGTCTTATTTGAAGACAGTAGCCCAAAATAATCTACAAGAAAGTTTCTCTGACTTCCTTCTGCTTCCCTGAAAGTCCTTAGGCTCTGGGAATGTTAAATCAGACTTGGTTTCAATAGGTGGATAGGCAATTCTTAAGCTCAGCATTTAAACTAACACAACCCAAGCTCATTGAACTGTGATTCAAGTTGTACTACATTTGCTTTTATGTTTAGCTTCAGTGATTAGAATAGTATCAGACAGCAATATATAATCATGGTAAGTAAGAATTAGAAAAGCTATCAGATACAGTAACTTTGAAAAATTTTTGTGCCCCAAAAACATATTTGTCTTTCCAGCTAGAGCAGACAGCCTAAAACTTATGTATCTTCCCTTCTGCCCATCTTGGCAACCTTATACCCAGGGATCAGCAGTGTTTTTACATGGCTAGTCAAGACAGTTTGCTTTTGTCAAAAGGCTAATTGGGCTATCGAAGCTAGTAAAGGGAAAATATATAACCATTCATTATTTTTAACATTCCAGTAAAAAAAAAAAAAAAAAAAAAAAAATTATTTTTTTTTATTAGCCAGCTCTCTACAAAAGCGAACACATTATAGTGGTACAGAAGCACAAAGACAGCCATATAACCAGTGTGCAAATGTATTTGCACAGCAAAAGTGTCCAAATAAGTAAGTGCTTCGAAGTGCCATACAAACATGGCTAATTTGAATCTGAACTGAGTTGATACATTCAAATGTTGAGGCAGAATGGTTTAGCTTGCTTTCAGAGTTGGAAGTTTTCTGTATCTCAGGGTGCTGGGATAGATTTTGATCTCCTTCCTTAATCTCCTTCCTTTTCTTCCTAGAAATCAGCCCTGCAAATAGGGTGCATTGCTCTCTGGTTGAGACCATGCATTTAACTTTTCTTGGTTTTGAGCAACAGCAGCTTATAAGACTGCTACCTCTACTTCTTTTGATTAATGAAGAACTAGTATAAACCATCCTTTCCTTCTGGTTTTAAGTCTTAGGTTAAATTAAAAAAAAAAGAATCCAGCAGACAAAAAACAATAGAAGAACAGAATTAAAATTTACATAAGCAATATTTTCAGAGTTTAAAAAAAAAAAAAAAAAGTTCATTAAGAGCCTTGGGTAAAAGTTTGAGTGGTTTCTTACTTGATCTGAACTTGTTTGTTTATCCCTAACTTTAACCATATCAGAACAATTTTAGGGAGTGAGCTCACAAAATGAAAATGACAGAGTAAACAGCTCAATCTTATTCTGCTTGGGCTGTAAATATCTTGTTATCACCAACTATGATGCTCTTCAACCTTAACTTCTGGACTAAATAGCTAATGCTGTGCTTTTGCAGACTTCAAAGGTAGTTCAGCCTGAGGATCCAGAAAAGCAGAATACCCAAACCACACACTGGTATAGAAAATATTAGCATTGTAAAACAAAAAGTAATACAAAAGTGCCTTTATGGAAGGAGACAAAAAAGTGGAGAGAAAGACACACTGAAAAAAAGGAGGGGAGGAGAAGAGAGGAAAAGAAGGAAGGGAAAAGAAAGGAAAGGAAAGGAAAGGAAAGGAAAGGAAAGGAAAGGAAAGGAAAGGAAAGGAAAGGAAAGGAAAGGAAAGGAAAGGAAAGGAAAGGAAAGGAAAGGAAAGGAAAGGAAAGGAAAGGAAAGGAAAGGAAAGGAAAGGAAAGGAAAACCATGTGTCTTGCCCGGTCCATAGAACAGATCAGCTCTAGAGTAACACAAATATGATTATCAAAATATATTTGTAATTTGATTTTTCTTCTTTCTCTTACTGAGCAATTCCACAGCACTCAATTTCTCCACAGCATGGCATTTCTTACTTGCTCTAACACTTCTATCATTTTAGCTTTTAGAAAAGAAAAAAGTACAAAAAATAAAAGCTGCCCCAAACAAGACCAGCCAGCCATCCAAGAAGGAAGCTCCAAAATGGCAGGAAAAAAAAAAAAAAGTGTTTCTAAGATCTTTCTAAGTTCTATTACCTGGACAGATGCAAACCTTCCTTTCTCTGTTCTAGTGGCTGTTTATTGGCTCAGTTCTGTGGTGCCAGGTCAGCTTCAGCCAGTCATCTGACAAAAACTCCCCAAGGTTTATGAGCCTCAAAACACACATCTGAGCCAGATAACTTCCAGTGGCTCTGCACCACTGAGGTGCTAAGTAGAGTTAAAATTTGGCTCTAACTTATATTGCACCTACTTTCATCAGTGCCTAGTTACACATCAGATTGATTGTAAAGTTTTATTTTTATAAGTCTCTGCTTGGTCTGTTACCACATTCTTGGTCTGTCACATTAACAATCTGTTAATGGTTTTCTGTATTCCCAAAGTATCCACAATAGGTGTCTATGACCTGGAAACAGTCCTTAGAGGAGAGAAGAATAATGGCGATAATTGTGTTGATCTGTTCCGCAAGCGACATTTCAGATGCTTCGGTATGGAGTTTCTGAATGTGGTTTCTGCTCCCTGAACAGTGACTGCCCCATAAACAAAGGTATGTAAAGAAAATGTTAAAGCATTTGGTGACAATGCAGGGCAGAGAGATTCAATTCACTTCTGTCAGTGATTAACTTCACAGAAAGAAGGAAAAAAGTTAAGGAAAATGCAAGCCTATGGAGCTGCTTCCTAAAAGTAGACTCTCATCCATCTTTAATGAAGTATGCAGGTTTGCTTCAGTCATTTAAATGTAAATTTGGAAAGTCCCTATGAGGAAAAATCCTGTTTTAACAACTTGATGAAACTCTAAGTCCAATTTGTAGTTATGTGGTAAGGAAAGTTATGCTAAAAAACAATTAGGACAATAGCCAGCAACTGCACAACACAACTGTGGTACCTGGCTTCACTGGTGACCTGTGATCTGACATTGATCAAATAACGTCACTTCTCCATTCATCTGTTTTCCACTCCTCTTTTATTTCATTGAAAACCAAGTTTTTGATACTGCTGATTGTTGCTTCCAATGTATTCAGACAGCAGGAATAAGCATTTGAGGACAATATCATCTGATGCTTTCAAGCACATCTGTGCTGGAAAATAAAACAATACTTCTGTGATTAGAAAGCTTTAGAGAATCCATTCTCTGATCAGATGTTTTTATGGAAAACGGTGATTTCTGTCTTTAGCCTCCAGGATGTTATATAAGCAGATATAATTACTGTTAGTTTGCTTTATCATTGGTGAAGGGGAGTATAATAAAGAAATATTTTAAATTATAGCTATAATCAACATCACTAAATTAATTCATTCTTAATGTACAAAGAGTTAAACTGTTTAATAATGGGACTAATGGGACTTGCTATTTAATAAACAAAGAATGTCATAGAACATCTGTGAGAGTCTGATCTCACTGATTTGAAATTGTCTGAAAAGAACAATTAAAGTGAATAGGCCTGGCTAGGATGGAGAACCAGGACTGTCCATAGCTGAGCAGGGGATGGCACCCAGAAAGAGATAAGAACTAAGAACTAATGGCTGGGTGGAGACTACTCCCCTTTTCTGAGGGCCTTCAATGCTGGGAGTCCCTCTAGGCATGATTACCCTGGCCAGGGTGGAGGAAGCCACCATGATGGTACTGATGCTGATGTACCTGGGTAAGGGGGGCTGGAAGGGAGTGGGGAGTGGCACCTGGAAAGAGATAAATGTGCTGTGTGATTGTGTGCTGGAAGCCCCCCTTCCAGGCAAACCTGTTTTCAATGGCTCTGATGCTAATGAACCTGGCCTGTCTGAAGCACAACAAGGGTGACACCTGGAAGCAGATAAGAACTGATGAGTGGGTGGGGGACTGCACCCTTGTGCAGAAGCTCCCCTCCAGGCAGCCTGTCTGCAATGGCTCTGATGCTAATGATCCTGGCTGACTGACAGCTGCCCCTTTGGAACAAAAGTAACTCAGGGGTAGATATGGCTGTCCATGCTGTGGCTGTTTCATCATCTCTTGACCCACCACCATCTTGCATAGGGCCCTGTCCAGGATCAGCCACCTTGAAGACACTCACTGAATAGCTGGGTCCCTGGTGGTGACTCTCTCTCTGTCTCTCTCTCTGTCTCTCTCTTATTCTTTCTTCACACTTTCTTACCCCTTTTTCTCCACTTTTCTGTCTCTCTCTCTCTCTCTCTCTCTCTCTTATATCTTTTCCTCTCTCCCTCTTTTGCCTGGCTCTGTAATTTTGCTTGTGTCAATTGTCAAATAAAAATCTGCTGTCACCCAACCCTTCTATGGTTGGACTTTGTTTCGCGGATCCAAAACAAAAATAAATTTTCATATTACCTTGTAACTTAACAACATCTAACTTTATGATAAGGCAAACTGGAAGACAAAAAGCAATTTGGAAAGCACAGAAAAATTTCTGTATAGAACCGTGTGATTCTTTCTGTACACAATCTAATTACTGTGCTGAGATATATGGCCCTGTTGTTCTCCTCCTGTAAGCCACAGTGCTCCCTTCAGAAAACAAAAGGAAAGTTACTGTAGAATGAAAGAGTCCAGTCAAACTTTTGCTCAGGTTGAAAAATGTTTTTCTCTAGGATTGTTTTAGCATACTTTGACTTGTGAAAGGTATTGTTGATATAAATTATAGAACTTAGGGTCGTTCAGCTTTCTGTGAGCCTGAAACTCTCTTTCACAATTGGGTCACTTCAGTTCCAATTTACTCTAAGGCCTCAAAGCAAAAAAACCCCCAAACACTACAGCTTTTCAGTTTGCTTTGAAAATATCACAGGTACAAGCCTAAACCTCAGTAAATGAAATTTGAATACAAAATATCCATCTGAAATTCTGACACTTTAAGTCTTCATGTAAACCTGCCTATTATTGTTCCCATACTGACAGAAATAACTTGTGTACACCTCGTAACTAAATAACATTATCATCCAAAAATTACTTGGACATGTCTTATAAAAATCACTGCCAATAAGTTTTCCTGAATCTCATGCTAAAGGACCATTTCTTTTTCTGTGTAAGTCATTAGACACCCCACTGCCTAATTGGACATCATGGATCCCATGATAAGAGTAAAGGGCTGAAAAATAATTGGTTATTGCGATGTTCATCTTTGAAGTTCCTAAATCCAATTTTGTATTCACACTTAAGAACTGCACTGGACTGGTTTACCCACAGCAGGAATTTTTCTTTTTAAAGACTTATTAATTCAATTTTAATGATTTTAAGCAGGCTTGAAGAGGCTTAGCTTTTGTTAGTAAATACTTCCATGTCAGTCATTTGAACTAGTCTGAACAGACCAGACCTAAATCTAATGTATCCCTAGATGTAAAGTGTATGTGGCTGTATATTTATGGCCCTGATTATTAATCTTCTTTATCATCTAGTAACTTACATTAAAGTATGAAAGCATGAAATACCATTAAAAAACAATGAATTGAATGTAAAAGGCAATGCAAAGCGGTGAGGAGCAGAGAATCATGCATGTATTTATTACAATTATTCTGAGTTTATACAAAATAATGATTTCTTTTATAGATTTGTAACAGTTAATACATAGAAGATTTTTAAGGAAAATTTCCCCAGAGATTAAAATGCTTAATTCCTGAAACTGTAGTGAAAGTATCAATTTACAGTGAGGTTCAGCATTGTTCTGGGTGTCCCAGGGTACATTTCCCTAAATTCTTAATTTTTAGGGGGCTATATGCGATTAAATAGGAAATAAAACACCTGCTGAACAAGCAAGTGGATTTCTCCTTTTAATGATGAGGTGATAGCTCTGAATTTACCTTTTTTCTTTTCATAAAGCATTTAAATAATGCTGTATATATTTATTCCACTGTTGTAAAAAAAAAAATAAATTTTGCTACATAAAATAAGGAAACAAAATGTAATCTTTTACTTTGAATATGTTTGGCTTATAAAATCTCTGGTTTATATGAAGCTTTTAATCCATCACCCAGAGCAGAAGCTTCACATTGAAAGTACATTTTACTGAATTGCATCTAAATTATTTAGCCATTTTTATAGGTATAAGGTGAACAAATTCATAATGTATTCTGATGTTCACCAAAATGTCCCTGGTGTGTGCTACTTTTTGTTCATTACATTCACACCACTCCTGGAGGGGGAGGAAAAATAATAACAAAACCAATGAGGAAAAAGAATAAAAAGAAGAAGTTTATGAACTTTTTTGGTGTTTAATTTTTTTCTTTCCCTTCTCCCTCTCCTCTCCTCTCCTCTCCTCTCCTCTCCTCTCCTCTCCTCTCCTCTCCTCTCCTCTCCTCTCCTCTCCTCTCCTCTCCTCTCCTCTCCTCTCCTCTCCTCTCCTCTCCTCTCCTCTCCTCTCCTCTCCTCTCCTCTCCTCTCCTCTCCTCTCCTCTCCTCTCCTCTCCTCTCCTCTCCTCTCCTCTCCTCTCCTCTCCTCTCCTCTCCTCTCCTCTCCTCTCCTCTCCTCTCCTCTCCTCTCCTCTCCTCTCCTCTCCTCCTTTCCTTTTTCTCTTCTTTTCTCTTCTTCGTGTCTTGTCTTTTCTTGTCTTTTATCTTAAAATTTCTTTATTTTATTTTTTAATTATTTTTTTTAATTGGTTCTTTATTTATGCCTCTCTTCCTGTTTCTTTTTCTTTCTTCTCAGAAAAATAAAGGTCAGCTGTTAATTAGTGGTTTTCTGAAAGTATCCATTAATATTACATAAATTACTGCCTCAGAATCCAATTAGAATCCTGGGCCATATTGAAACTAAATAGATCATTTAATTTTCAGGGCACAATATGAAATGAGGTCTAGGGAAGAAATCAATACTCGTTCACTAAGGAAATATCAAGGAGGGTTGGGGTGGGGGGGTATGTGTGTATACTCACATAACATAGTAATCTCAGCTTTATGAGAATCTGGATGTATCAAATAAATGTGTATTTAAACGTGCAGCTGAGTTTAAAACAGGAAAATACATGTCTCTTCACCTGCTCATGTATTTTACTCCTGAAGGTTTGAATTTTTTCTACACTTTTTCCCCCTTCCTGCTTTATTTTTGTTCTCTTTCTGCTGTGTTAATGTCTTGTTTCAACATTTTCCTAAATGGTTATTCTAAATGAAATTTTTATAATTTGACCATGTACAACTAAATGAAACAATGGATAGACCTGGACTGTGTGTAGGTCAAAAGTGTGATTCACTGGCCTTTGAATAATTCCAAGTTTCTTGAGTATTTTTTTTCCTACATGCTGTCCTGTAGGTGACCCTCCTCTGGCAGGGGCGTTGGACTGGATGATCTTTCAAGGTCATTTCCAACCTCTAACTTTCTGGGTGATTCTGTGATTTGTGAAGAGATGGAATTGAGTTGTGTGGCTTACTGGTTATTAAGCTTTGTAGGACATTTGATGAGTGTAACAGGAGTCAGTGAGAGGACTTTTTAATATCAAGAAGTCCCCTTCTCTGTATCATAATGATAAGGTTTATCGATATAACATGGAAATATGATTTTTGTATAGTCAGGTTCTCCTGTGGGAGGGAAAAAGGAATGTAAGTACTTCTGCGAAGACCATTAAGTAAATGCCCTAGAAGTAGCAATTTTATATTCAGTGGGTAACTACGGGGCTTTAAGAAGTAGAGTTTCTAAGCAAACAATTTGGTAGATGGCATCACACCCACTAACACAACAAAAAGGACATGGAAAACAGATTAGTCAAACCCAAGCTGCATTGCCAGGTCAGCCAACTAGTGACAGATAAGTAGGAAAGTAAGAAATGATAAAGTTCTTGATTCTTGGTGAAGAAGGGAGGGGGGTCAGCAGAACCACACCATAGACTTTGGGCTTTATTGCCTGCTAATGGGACAAGCAGATCCCTGAGGAGATCAAAGTCTGCTCTCCTGAAGCCCAGGGTTTGTGACTGTGCTTCTTGCGTGAGGTTACTGCACATGATCATGAACTCTACCATCTCATGTTCCCTACATCCAAAGCTTCCCTCAACAGACCTTCACATCCTCAGCCAGTCCCTTACTTGTCAGTCCAAGGCCCAGCAGTACTACACTCCTTGAACCTTGTTGGTTCCTCCACCAGTTGTGTCATGAAGTTATTATCAGTTATCATCTATTACCATGTGTCCTTTCCAACAAATGTCAGTATAACTGAAGTACCCCATGAGAAGCAGAGTTGATGATGATAAGGCAACTTTCAACTGCCTGGAGAAGGATTCATCAGATTCCTCATACTGACTTGGTGGCTTGTAATAAATAGTGTCTCCTATACTAGCCTGCCCCTTAATTCTTACCCAGGAACTCTCAACTCTCTCTTCATTCACCCCTGGGCAACACTCAATAATTCTAGTTGCTGTCTCAGGTAAAGGCCAACTCAACCAACACACCTTTTAAGCCTGTGTTTCCTAAGACAGCATTCCATTGGTATGAGCATGAGTGAAGTAGGTCGTGCCTCCCTGACCAGGAAAGAAACTACTTTTAAGTGGGGATTGTGGTTACTAACAAATGACAGAAAATTTCAGTACCATCATAGGGACTGGTACTGAAGAGAAATAATATAAGACCTCACCCAATTGGAGAGATTCTTCCTCACAGGATGAATTGAGAAGGAAGATAGAGGTTAGATGATCTCGGCATCTAGCAAAGCATAGGGATCAGACATTGAAGAAGACTGAGGGAGACATATCACATTAATTTCCCTGAAAGATGGGGTCTTTGTTCTGGACTATGTTGTGCCTCATTCCTTCTTTCAACAGCCTTAAAGGATGGCATATGGCCCTAAATGTTTTGTACCAGACATAGTCTATTTAATCTTTTCAGTAACAATTAAGTTTCTGTCTTAGCTGGTTCACAGATTATTACATCAGAACTATTAAACTGGGGGGGTTGTTTTTCTTCCACTTCAGTTTAGCTATTTTTTTGTTGTTTAAAACAAACACTTGTCTCTGTGGTGCAGCACGTACCGATATAGAACAGAATTACAATGTACTTCCAGCCAAAATCAGTTTATTGTCTATTTCAGTAGTTTTCTTATGGTAGCAATTATTCTCTGTAAGCCTGCAAGCAAGCAGCAGAAATCTGAAATCATCAAGGAGTTTTTATCTGCAGCAATTTCAAAAATGGCAGGTAGCTGATAGTTTAAACTTCAGTTCTCTGCAGTAGAGCAGTGTGGGAACTGGAGAATGCCATCTGCCTTCACCAGCTAGTTTTAAATGTTCAGGAATAAGGCTTGTGTTGCTACTGTTGATATGTGCTAGTTAAATCAAGCTGGCATGGCAAAGCAACAAATGAGTAACCCGTAGGAAAAATGATGAGTGAACCACATTGCTATCAGGTTTACAACTGGTTTGCACCTATTCCAGTAGACCTTTTGTATTCTACTCCTAACAACTCTGTTTTAAACCAGAGGAGGACTCATTGGAACTATATTTAATGTGTCCTTAATTCATATAATATGTTTTTAATATAGGCTCATTAGAACAGTGGATTTCATAAGTACATATTAGGACAATTGAAGTGGCTTTAAATACAGTAAAAAAAAAAATGAAAAAAACAATCCTGTCTTCTCCTAAAATCACAGAGCTAGGGTTTAGTCTTGGTAATCTATAGTATGATGGAAAGTTTTGAGGGATAACATGAAACATTCTGGTTTCCCACTGTTATATTTTCAGCAGTGACAATCAGGCCACTTTCATGAACTTGGCAGGAAAATCAAGGTCTGGGCTGGAAAAAAAATTATCTGAAAATTAAACTGAGAATCTGTAAAGTGTTTCCATGCCTGAAATTAAAATAAACAAATTCTGTTTTCTGCTGTATCTTTTTTTTGTTTCTTTTTGAAGCATCAGAAATGGGCCATGATAGAGAAGACGGTGGTGTATGTGGTGCTGTATTAATCAGATCCTTTTATGAGAGGCTTTGGTTGTGTGCTTAATGCCTCAGTCCCTCTATCTGACTGTGATGGTTCAACAGAAACACTGGGATGTTTTTAGGTTTTGTCCTTACTATGACCAATAGATGACCTAGTGAGAACATCTGGTCATACTCCATGATATTCCAGAGCATTAAGCTGTTTGTAAATTCATGATTTTTCCCAGAGCTTGCTCACAGCTCATAGTAAATTTAATGTAATGCTATGATCTATTTTAAGTCACCAGGATAAAATTAGAATCTATAAATGCCCCCACAGCCTGTGAAAATAACAGGAAAACAGGATTTTGTTTTCTTTTGTTTTGTTTGTTTTTCAAGTCAAACTGTTCCTTGTAAAAGATAATACAATTTTTTCCATGTCAATTTTTTCTTCTCTCATTCTTGTAACAATTTTCAAAGAAATTCTGGAGCTTTCTTGTCTTTTGAAGTTCTACTTTGAAAATAATCTTGTGTTAAAATTTTACTTGAACTCAAATAACATTTTTTTTTCTACTTTAAAATAGATCTTCTACTTTATTTTTTGATCTAAATATTTTTTTTAATTATTATCTAATATCTGTTGGTGATCTTTTGTAAAAATTCTCAACTGCATCCAAAAACTGTGCAACTCATTTAGAACTATAATATAACACAAAGAATCCCACACTGATCTAACAAAATTAGGTGGAAAGATTTATCCTTATGCTTTGATAGAAAGGAAATAATGCAGAATTAAAGGAAGAAACTGAAGTGCTCCTATATTCTGCTGTGGTCAAGAATCCTGTCTATTGAGTGAATAGCTCAACAGAAAGAAAGACCACAGATATGCAAAAACAGAAAATAAAATCTGAACTGAAATAATATGTTCCATTTTTGTCACTTAATGAGACAGAAATATCATATTGTGGAAAGAAAATGTCTTCAGGTTAAAGGAATATAAACAAAGATTTCCTCTCTGGCATAACTGCAGTACGTGTATATTTAAATAAATGATGTATAGAAATGAATAAAGTGCTTTATTTTTATTATAATGGTAACATATGGGAATATTTAACAAAATTCAAAGGCAGCTCATTTAAAACTGATTAAAAAAATATGGAATTTATTTCCACCAGATAGAGTCTGGTGCAAACATTTTTATAGGAATAATATAAATATATTCAGTCATATTCAAGATTGTCTTTCAGAATTTATCTTGATTTTGAGCAATATCCAGACTCTTACTGACTGCAATAAGTAAAACCTGTCCTCACAAAAACCCCCAAAGCTTTACTATTCCAAAAATACATAAAACTTTCTTTTTAAATCTAATGTTATTTCCAAAGCAGAAGCAACACAATTAAGGTCATGATCATTGTGAATTTTAAATATCAGTAGAAGAAAAGAAAGCAAGACCCAGCAACACAATATCCACAAAATTGTTACTGTTTTCATAAACATCCTTTCAGACTTTCAATTCTTCATTTTGCAAAAGCAAAGAAAAAGAGAGATGGAACTTTTTTTTTATGGTTTCTATCATTCTTGCTTTCAGATGTGTAGGAAATATGGCTATGAACATTGCCTCCTGCCAATTCTCTTTCAGAAGAAGATGATAGCAGAAAGGCAGGAAGAAGCAGCAAACAAACATACATAAAGTAGACACACCAAAAACTTTCCTAACTTTCTCAGTAGCATGAAATCTGAAGTTCACTTCAGTGCTTGGAAAGCGTTTTTAACCTAATTGTTTTTTCCTGCTGTTTTCCCCATAACCTTTATAAAATGAAATTCCACACCCCCCTTCAAAAATATCTGAAACCTGTCTCACTTTATGATTCACCCAAAAACCTCCCTCATTCCAATTCTGTTTCTTTTCTTTATACAGTACCTTTTATCATACACTGGAGGGTGATGGCTTAAAAGTCATGCCTAAGGGTTGAATTACTTAGACTCCCTTGAGCCACAGGTTCAAATTCTGGCAGGGTTGACTCAATTCTGCCTCCTTTCAAAAGAAAGAAATTGAATTCTGTGCAGGTCATTCTGTAAGAGTCTGTCAGGGAAAAGCAAAATTGCAACTAATATCCAGCCTGCTTTCTGGAAACATTAAAGCTCTCTGTAAGATGGAAGTTTTCCCCAGCATCTTTCACTAGTATTTCTTCCTCTCTTGTTGCTTCAGTGCTGCAACTTGCCCAGTGCTGTTCACTTAACAGTCACAGGGTTGGGTAACACACTGCCCAAAATTGCAGCCCTGAATTTTTTTAATCTGTTTTGGTAAAGTTTTACTAATACACTCTTTCCTAAAACTGTAATCTGCTTTTTTTCAAAGTTCCAAAAGAGGAGACAAAATTCGTTACTGAAAAGCTGACCTTTAATTAACAGAAAGCTTAGAGGGTTTTTTCTTTTACATTTGGAAAAAAAATAAAATAAATAAAAAAAATCTTGAAACTGTGAAGCATGCACACCTCAAGGGGTCAGCAGCAGAATGATAAATAAGGACAGATGCAATATTATAATTTTAGAATTGTATGGTTTTCAGCAGTCTTTCATGGCTTGCAAATACTTTGGTCTGGCAGCTTTGTGGAGTGATGACAAGGATGCAATCAGCAGCAGAAGGCAGCTCAGGTTGTAAAAGGTGTTGGCATCTCATAGAAAGAATGGCATCACCGAGCCAGGAAGCTGAGGAAGCAAACTCAGTGGTTAAACTCAATTGACATTTCCCATAACTGGACTCTTTTTCCAACTGGTAACAATATTGCTAGTTCTCAAAAGTTCAGGCAGGAAATTGCCATGCTGCACTGTATCAGGCAGATTTTCCATTGAAAATACCACAACAAATGATCATATCATTTATGAAAACAAGCTTAGGAAAAAAAAAAACAACACAAAAACCAACCAATCAACCAAACAAACAATCTGGCTTACTTGCAGAGAATATTCTCATAAAAGTGTTTTCTGACATTCCTCCTGACCTTTGCTTGTTAGAAAGATTGAAATTTTTCAAATTATCTTTTCAACATTTTTGTGAAAATTTGCTAAATTTTGCTTTATCCATCAAAACACTATTTTCAGAAACTCAGCAAAAACATGCTAGCTCCACTAATTCATAACTGCCCCATAAAAATATACTTTATCTTATTACAGAATTTACATTGTGCCATTCCCTGAAACCTCTAAATACTCTACCCTCAGGTAGTGAACCTGAAGAATATTTCCCTGCAGTCACAACCTCCAGTTACCATTGACCAGAAGAGAAGTTATAGCCTAATGTCAATTCAAAGGGATGAAGTTCAGGGATCAGGTTAAAAAAACCAAAAGGGATTACTAAAATACCAGACCATAACCCTATGCCATACATTGTTCATGACAACTCGGCAATCTCCACAGGAATGGCAGTAGCTGCCTGTGCTGCTTTCATACATTCTGCTGCCTGACTGAGGGGTACATTACTCAAGAATGTATATAAATTGCTTTTTTGGAGGGAAACTGACTTTCTGGATACTGATGTTGACTCCCACCACCACCTCGCTGAAGGTCTCACGTTTTTTTCTCCTATTTTTCAGGTTTATACATATAAACATAGGTAAATTCTTTCAAGCTCACTGAGAAAGATGAGTTTTTCACCAAGTGAACACTATTCTCTTAGCACCTCCTGAAGTTAGTTTCTGACTCTCTTTTCTCAATAACATCTAATGTTTGACTTGCATACAGCAAGTCTGGGTGACTGGGAAGGTAGATGGAATTTCATAGAACCTTCTCCTGTGGGCACTAAGTTGTGTGTAATTCTAGTTCATACCATTCAGTCATTTGTTCAACAAAACACTGCCAGAGAAAGAGGGCAAAGGCTGGGGTATGACAGAAGGTTACTTCCCTAGAAAGGATGCATTACTGTATATTTTTTGTTAGGAAATCTGCAATTGTCATTAGGTTCTGCTTGTGCATGCCTAGATATGTCTGTGTCAGTTATAACAACATTTTAGATAAACAATAGGCCAACGTTTTAAAAAGTTGTTTCTGCTTTGCTGTGAGATCTGTGCCCATATGTGTGACTGGTTTTGGTACTCATTTAAATATTTTAAACCCAACAGATGTCCTTTTTTTTTTTTTTTTTTTTTTTTTCTGTGAGGATAGAAAATTAAGAAAATTAATAGACTGTTTACGATACTCTGATTCTATTCTAAAATACAATTAAACTACGGGAAAAAATCCAGACTAAACGTTTACAGAGTCTGGTTATAGTGTTTAGTACCTTTTTTTGTCTCGATCATTCAGTGGTTTCTCGCCAGGCTAAGCCCATGGAAAGTTACAAACAACTGACATCTGCTTCATGGTTCCCAATTCAGAAGTGTGGCTGTGGTCAAGTCATGAGGTGTGCACATTCCTGCACTCTGCCAGCTACCCAAAAGTACAGAAAACAAAAGCTAAAGACCAAAGACTGTTTCAGTTTTGAGACATGATACCTCAAAGTCAGAGTTCAGCCATATTTTTAGGGCATTAGGAAAAGGTCTTGCATTTTGTTTCGGTTTTTGGGTAAAAAATTTCAACTTGTATAGCTGTTACAGTAGTATATTTCATTATGTCATAATTTATCTTATCTCTTGGTAGACCAGGAACAGAAAGATGTACATTAAACAAATGAACACCCTTCCTGGCTCCCAAAATGTTAGGATTGCACAGTTCACTTCAAGTTATTGTTCAAAACAGATAACTGATTTTTCAGTTAGTGGGGTAATTAATGATATCTAGCTTAACATTAAAATATTATATTGTTTAGTCTTATGTGTTGAAATATGGAGAATGTAGAATCATACTGAATCACAAAGGAGAACACTCAGGAAAGGGAGAGGAAGAAGAGTGCACAAGGTATTCAGTTACATCAGAAGAATGGAATCTTCCTAAGCAAGGAGCTTGAGTGAGTAATTGACTTTCATTTCATTGTTTTCTCTTTTTGCTTGATTCCCAATTAAAATTACGAGCCCAAAAAGACAAATATATTAAAATTAACCTTTATTCAGTTTCATGTCAACTCACAGTACAGAAATTGTGGTTTGGAAGATCAGGAAAGGATTTGAAAACATTGTAGGTTTAAGATACCTATGTAGATAAATCCTTTTCCCAAATATTTCCTAGAGCTGTTTATAAGAACCTAAATGTCACCTTTCTTCATATTTACTTAATATCTTACATTTTATTTGTGCTTTGTGTTAGTGTGGACTCAAATGACCACCATTAAAAAAGAAAGGGAGCAATGCTTCACTGTTACAAAGTTCTTAAAGCCTGTTTACCTTGTGTTGATATTTTTCACAGTGCCATCCAGGTAGTGGAGAAAGGAATGTGACAAAATATTTTTTTTCTTTACAGTTAGAAGCTATATCCCTCCAGCACTATAAGTAAAAAGACAGGGTAATTCTTTTTTTCCCAGTATCCTAATGAGAACTGAGAATGCCTGCATTCCCTCAGCTAGTTCTTTTAGCCAGCAGCTATTGCAATTTGCCTATAAGAAGCAACTCAAACAGACAGAGCAGAAACCTAAGAGGGAAAGATACATAGAAAATATCTCATCATTGTCCAATTTCAAGGCAACAATTTAAAGATAACTAGCTTGTAAGTAATTGGGGTTGTATTGGTTTTAATTGCAACCACCTGTTTTCAAAAGAGGAAGAAAGGGTGTCTGGTTAAAGCTTGGTTAAAACAACATTTAGATAAAGTTGGATATCTTGATTGTCTTCCTAGAACTGCTAAAAGCTCCCTGCATCATCTCTTAGCATTTCTTACACTTCCTGGGTATTATTTCCTTCATCTCTTTCCACTTACATATCTGACATTCATTAATGATAAACTTGTTAATACAGAGCAAGTAGAAATGCAGTTTTCAATAGGACAGCAAAGTGATTGCAAACATGGAGCAACAATCAGAGCATTAGAACCTACAGAAACAGTGGTGAGTTTTTTTAAAACACCACCTCTTACCTCCTGGAAGAGTAATGAACCTGGACTAAAACTGTTAGTTTTGAAACACTAAACAGTAAACTGAGACATATAGACACTAGCACACATTTGTACTTTTTAGAGTATGTTTTATAGTCATTAATACTCCTGGAATACAGTGTATTTAAGAGAGAGAAAACAGCAAGCTCTGACTTACTACCTCCAGACTTCTTGGGAGGCCTAGGACTAGTTACTTAATTTCTCTGAGCTTTCCTTTATTGACCCCTGGCTTTTCTTTCAGATGAGGTTCTCTTTTACATTAGCCTTTCATACTTTATTTAGTCTCAAAGTCCTCTGTAGTTTGATAGGTTTCTTAATATGAAGATGTTGTACAGAATAACAGCTGCAGAGGTGTTAAGTTACTCTATATTTTACAAGACTTTAAAAATCCTTACAGGTTCCATAAAGGAGGGGAGGTGGAAGAAATGAGTTTATACACTTATTTATTCATTCTTTCACTCACATAGGTATTACTGACTAGTTTCAGTGTATACACTGGAGTTCTAACACATGTTCTGAACAGATGTTTTATTATCTGATCTTCTGTTATATTAGTACAAACTGCCACAAGAGTCACCCTCCCTTTTATCTCCTTCTAGCCCCAACTAAATAAAAAGAAAATAAAGTCTTCATAATCATATTACGTTGAGTTACTCTGACTCAGAAATCACTCCCTCCAAGTGCAATTATAGCCAGCTCCTAGCTCTACAAAATCTACCATACAAGCCTAGTGACTTGAGATGAAATGTGTTTTGATTTCTGAAAGCTGAGATTTGGATTTTCAGGAAAACAAACAGAATTTACTCTTTCAGAACAGTTATCTCTTGTCTTTGTTTCTGACAGTAAAAAGGAGTAAGGCAGGTTGTTTTAAGAGTATGTTTAAATATTTCGGAGTAAACTGTTAGTCTACTTCATTGATCTTTGACAGGATCTATAGTTTCTCACATACAACACTGTCATGCATCAACTTCAAGGATAGAACACACATGGTGTAGGTTATGCAAGAAGTCTGTCCCCTTGATCTTGCTGTTCCACATTCAGCCTTCTTTTTACCACCAGATTTGTGTTGAATTTGTCCATTATCTGAGCAAGTGAAGCACCAGAAGGTGACAGTATGAAAACAGTTGTTTGTAGGCGATTAAAGTTCTCTTTCAAAATTATTAGTCCTAGAATGGCATCTACTTTTATGCTGAAGTACCTTCATTTATTCACCTAACTTTGAAAATGTTTGCTTAAGTGATTTTTCTGTATTGACTTCGCAAGTTAATAGCGGGGGAGAGAAGTAGTCTTTTGCTTTATCTACCAATGTACCATTCTTATTCCCTTTCTCAGGCTTTAACTGAAAAATGTAGTTATTAATGTTACCCCTATCAATATTTATCTCACATAGTCTTCAAACTCACATGCATTGGATATTATTTATTATGTTCCTTATAAGTCTGGAAACAATGCTAAACTTAGGAACTGGCAACCACAAGATATTCATATCACTATAGTCTTTCATTTGTTAGCATTTGGAAATATTTCTGATATATCTTTTAGCTGTTCTATTATTGTATTATGTCTAAGTATTATTATATATAATAATATTTACCATTTAAAATAATATTTAAATTAAAAAACAGAATAGCAAACAAAGCTTACTTTTTGCCAAGGAACAAAAATTATTACCTAAATCATCAAATAGGAAATAGAATCATGAAGGTACCAAAAGAATTAAAAAAAAAAAAAAAAAAAAAAAAGAACGTCATGAAACTTTTAAATTATAAGTCTGTCAGATCACTTGTCAATAGAGAATTCTTTTTCATAGCTAGTATTTCTTTGGCCACACCTTTTTTTTTTGTTTTCTACAGAAATTTTTATAGTTAAAAAATAAAATACTAAAAGAATCAATTTGTTTTTGTGAGTGATATGTATTTCATTAATTTCCCTAATAACTTGACTTCTTCAGACTGATTTTATTTGCCATTTGATCTACATTCTACCTGAGCATGTTATATGGGTTACAGAGACATTTATTGTTGATGAACACTTAACATACTTTACAGTGGGAGCAGTAGCAACATTTTTTTATTTACATAGTCATCAGATCGTGAATTACATTCAGACTTTTATTTTGGTATTTATTGTATTACTTTGAAAAAGTAATATTTTAGTCATAATGTCATAATTATTTTTGTTAGAAAAGACCTTTCAGATAACCAAGTCGACCATTATCTATTTGATTATTTTCTAAATTATTGTTTTATTTAAAAAACAAAGAGAGTGATGGACTACTTTTTAAGGAAGAATGCAATTGTGTTGCTGCTATGAGTCATAGCAGATACTCATTTCCTATGCTGCGATGACAAGTATGTTCCTCCTGTCATACTGCCAGCAAGGGAAGGAGACAATTTCTTACCACTCATGGGTGTGATAGTTAAAACATTCTGATGTCATTCACTGGTATTGGACTGTCAGTGCTCCCAATTATTAATTCAAAAGAGGGTTCACCAGAAGTGCTGATTGATAGATAGATGTTTTCTACTGAAAGAAGACAAAATTCTAAATATGAATAGGCATCTAGAAGCCACTAAAGATCATCTGATTCAGGAAAAGGTTTCCACAGTAAGCTTCTGTTTTTTCTTATTATAATGCTGTAGGAAATGGAAATTGTATTAACCATCATTTCACATTTAGTTTTGTACTTTTTCCTACCTTACCAGGCGCTACACTTGGATGTAGGATGATCTTCTCACAACTGCTGATAAATTATTCTGTATCATGTTACATTATAATGGAAATTTCCATTATAATACCTACTTGGACAGAAGTGGTAAAGCACAGACAACAAAGCGTCTGTCACTGTACACTCCATAAAATCTCCAGTCTACTGATATCACTACATAGTGCTTACATTTTGGAGAATGCTTACTATATATGACACCTAAGATAGTTCCTCTCCTCAGCCTATATTTTCTTGAACAATCCTAAATATCTTAATAATTTATATTTTATCCCTGTCTTAGTATATTTCCTGGTAGGACAGAACCTCCTCCCCTACCCCGAACTGGACATTTGTGAAAACAACAATAGCATAGAGATAAAGATCCAGCAAATTTCATCAGATACCACTAGGCTGAGCTGGCTTCTAATCTCATTGGCAATGGTACAAGAAAAGAGTAAGTTTACTCAGGACAAAGGAATTTCCTGACTTGCCCTCCACATAATGGAAAATGACATAGAAAGTTTTGACCCTCTCTTTGGGCCTTAGTTTTTGTCATTATGAGGCAGATTCCAGTACCTCTGCAGGGTGTTCTCAAAGGATAACAGCAAATAGAAACCTTTTAAAATATGAAAATAAATAAACACTGATCTTATCAGCTGCTTCTTCTTTCAAAGTAAACACTGATACAGCAAGATGTGATAAAAAAATCCTTCAGAGCCTTTAAGTTGAATGAATTCTGACTGTCTTGAATAAAGGCTGGCAGGGAATATGCTCTCCAGACTGTAGCAGATGGCATCTGTTTTGTTTGCTTGCTCAGGTTTACTGTATGTTTCCGAGTGTTACGCTATGTTCTGCTCTGTTCTGCTAAAAGGCTGAGTAGCAGAGGGAGAAGTGTTGTTTTTCCACTTTCTGGTGGCTCCAACTGTATGGAGCTGGTGAAATTATCTGAATGGAAACATATGAGGCTTCTGGCAGTGGTGGATTATGATCTACTCTAATGTTTTAAAGGGCTGCTTGGAAAAGGCAGGGAAGGAAGCACCCATCTATCAGGGACCTTGAAGGACAAATAGAGACAAAGAGGGTTCCTAGGAAGAGAAGAAAGTGCACAAACATGTTTCAGAGGAAGGAGAGCAAAATATGAACCTGAGACATATGATGTTCGTATGCAATGTGTTACAGACTACAGTACATGTAGTCAGGTGGAGAGCAGGATCTGCCTGAAAATCACCCGGTCTTTCAAGCTGGATTCCTTAGAATCACTGGGAGTTGATTTTTTGTTTGTTCTTGTTTTGTGGTTCTTGTTTTGTTTGGTTGGTTGGTTTTGCTAAATATATATTTTAATTAGAAAACTAGACAAGAGTGAAAACATAGAATTTATTGTCACTTGATATTAACAAAGAGCCAAAAAAGTCCATTCAAAGAGGAATAAAATGAATTCAGGGAGGATGGGGATCAGCATGCTGTGTCAGTATGAATGATGTGTACTGAGAATTTTACTTTTTTTCTTACTTGAAATAAAAATTAATTACAGACAAGGGAACAGAGAGCCCTCTTCACTAGGGAGTCATGCAACACTTATTGGAGTATGTATTGATTCAGTTCCAATTGTCCTCTGGAGACTAAAAAGGCTCCTTTAGTAAAGGACCATATTCTTTGACTCACCATGATTTATTTCTAAACAATACCTCATCAAAGGTGCTCCTGATTTAGATGGCAAGGGAAGACCTCAAAGACTGAGGGAATAACAGAGGTGGAAAAAAAGATATGGTTTTCCAAGGCAGACCATCTTCTGCATCACTTTTTGTAATTTTTGACCCACTTGTACTCATTGTTAATTTAAAGGCTTAGCTCTTCCATAGCAGCTGACTACAACAGGATGCATGCCCTAGAGACCAAGCAGAGGGAATAAAATTTCCCCACTGTGAAATTATAGAGTGGCTTACTGTTAGGTCCAGTGCTAACATACTTCATGTTTCTCAGGAAAGGAATGCTTTTCTCATGAGTGAGAAGGAACAGTCTTTTGCACAGGTCCCTGAGTCAACGGAGTACTGATAGAGGGATGCTAGACCTTGTTCTTCTGCCAGTTTTTGAAGAGTAACCTGCTCGTGTCAGAAGCAGAATCCTTAAAATCTAGTGGAAATACTTGAAGGGAGGACAAGTTTTCCAAAACTTGATGAGAGAGGTAACAGAGAAAAGGGGTACACAGAGAATCTTTTATCCAACAGTTTTCTAGGGCCTATAAATGGATGAAAACACTTTCCACAGATATCTTGTTCTTCATGGCTCCATGTCCTTAAATTCCATTTGGATCCAGATCATATCTGACTGAGATGGAACGGCCACTGCCACAGCAACTGCTTGTGGAACTAATAAACACCAATAGGGTCTTTCCTTCTCCTGCTCAGGAAGCAGAAAGGTGGTCACTCTTCATGCAGTGTGGATAGGGAACAATTCAGCCATTTTTCTGCTAAATCTGTAAGACTGTAGCCAACAAGTCTACTTCATAACATCCAGATTTTTTTAAATACATACTTACGCTTTTTCTCTAGTGGCAAACTCATGACAGAAAAATTAACCATGCCAACCAATTTTTTTTTTCCACTCATGGGACAACATCTCTACTATGATGATTCCTTGAGTTTGATTTTCTCCTTAAGTATTGACTATTCAGCTGGCTATTATCTACAGATGACAGACTAATAGAAATGGAGATGGCATTTTCTATGCAGTTTCTGGAGTAATAAGTTTTTCAACCTTACTTCAATGTTCTCTGTACAGTACAATCACCTTTCAACAGTGGCAGTTTCTCATGAAATTTCTGTGTCCTTATCTTATCTTTGATAAGAAGATGGATATCTTATATTTAATTCATTGTCCCAGAAGTTTGTAGAAGACCCATAATGACTGATTGTCATTACTGAGAGCTATTGATATTTCTTGAGACACTTGATATGACCACTGTTTCCCATAATTTTTCATCAATAAGGCAGTGATAGTCCTTTCTTATGTCATGAAGAATTGTGGGTATAAAATCAACAGCCTTCGTATGATGTTCATGCATAATACTATGAATGATATGGAGCTGAGGCTTCCTCCTGAGCACGCAGAAACCATGCTTGATCTGATGCGAATAAAATTTTATTATTTCAGCAAGAGTTTTACTTCCAACCCGTGACCAAGATGTGAGAGGTTTCATACCCTAAGAGACACATGTTTTTATAATGTCTCCATTTAATAATAAATATTTTAAAAGCATTATTTCCAGGTTTCTCAGAACTGTTTCCTCATTTTCAACACAGAAACAGCTGATGCTTTTATTTTTAATCAATTTCATTTTTTAAACTTTGTCCCTATTAAAGGTTTCTTCTTTTGGTCTTCAGGAAAAATGCCTTGTTTTCCTCCTCTGCTCCTACCTTTTAATTTCTGCTGGCTTGATTGGCAGAAAAACAGGACAGAAGGATTAATATTTTTTTTCTTTTTAAAGTAAATGAAGCTGCTTCTTCTTTTTCATCCTTAGTGACACAATGTAGCCAGCTATTAACAAACACTGTGCATGTATAACCACAAATGAAAGACAATGAGAGAGAGACAGGGAGCCAGAAGGAGAGCTTCAAATGTAGAAATTGAGAGAATAATAATAATTTTAAAAAATCAAAACAAAACCCCAAAACCCTGGATAAAAAAAAGAATTATATGAAAAGGGAAAGTTAATTGGTATAGAAAACTAAATTCAATATTCACTTATGGACTGCCTTAAAGGTTTAATAACTGCAAATTTTGTACACAGGCTCTGTGCAGTTGTAATAAGAATTTCATCCCCAGCTTTTACAGGGAAAAGATAAGCAAGCAAATATACTGTGGCCACTGAATGCCCTAGTACTGTGTTTTATTATGTTTACTTTATAATCCCATCATCCCCATGCCACAAGCATGCTTGAGGGGTAGTGGAGGAAGAAGTCGGCTCTCCCTGTTGGCTCCCTGTCTTTCACTGCTACCCTAAGGTACTTAAGAATGACAGTATAAAGAATTTCTGTGCAGATGAGCCTGTAGATTTGGGGAATTGGCTGCTTATAGACAAGGATTCTTTTGGTAGACTTAATTCCGTTAGCAAGGGTGAAGAACCATCTGTGGGGATTCTTGTCATGTATAAGGAAGTTAGTCATGCTCTCTGTAGAGTTGAGTTTCTTGAATTTTAATGAAACCCATGTCAATCTGTCTCTTCTATACCCCTGTGTTGAAACCAGTGGTCAGCTAGTCAACAATCACAACAGTAAATCACGGTGGATTAGCCATGCAGGACAGCAATGAAGAATTTAGTGTTGTCTTTTTCTTCTCTTTCTTCTTCTTCCTTCACTGGCTTACTCTTTTACTACTCTTTTCTCTTTTCCTTCTTTCTTTCTCTTTCTTTCTTTCTCTCTTTCTTTCTCCCTTTCTTTCTCTCCTTCTCTCTTTCTCTCTTTTTTTCTCTCTCTTTCTTTCTCTCTGTCTTTATTTCTCTCTTTCTCTCGTTCTCTTGTTCTTTCTTCCTTCTTTCCTTCTCTCTTTCTTTCAAGATACTATTCCACTTGGGAAATTCATTTTGCTACTTTGTCCTGATGTTGAGCTTGTCCTATGAGAGACAAAGACTTGGTTGAGTGTTTAAAGATCAGTTTAATTTTCTATAACTTGAAAGAAAAATTAAATTTGTATAAAGCTGTTGATATTTGGTAAAAATTTTAAAAGATTTTAAGTTACTATGATTTTTCCATATACTTTTTTATTATTTAATAATAGATCATGTGGAAAAATATGTCTTTCAAGAACATGTAAATTAGAATTCTCATTTAACTGTTGTAAGACTTTTTTTGAGGTCTTTACCTTATATTTCACCATGAGAAGCCAGACACTATATACTTTTTTGTCTTGATATTCTCAAGGTTATCGTATAGCAGAGTCACCATGCTGATTCTAGCACAGATGGGAGAGCATGTTGAATGGATTGTCTTATTTCCCTTTATCTACCTGGGACCCCAGAAAGTGAGTTCTGATCTAATCGATTTCTCTAGACTACAGAAGAGTGAATGAAATAAAATATCCAACTCAATGGAGTAAACCTTTCAGAAGGCAAGCAATTTCTCCCATCTGTGGTTTTTGTCTAAGAGTGTTTAAGATGGACCAGGAGAAATGCCATACTTTTGTATGACTGAAAGTGTGCAAGGTAAATCCGATGGTACTGAACATATAGTTATGTTATTGATCACACTACCTGTCAGGCTGATATAGCTTCATCACCAAAGTCTTTCCCTATGAAGCACCTGCCTTTTTTTTTTACACAGGGTAAAGCTCAGACTATATCAGGCAGATAGTATTCATTTGAACTGTAATGACTCTTGCTGTGCTCAAACGCTGTTAATAACTCCTCCCCCATTATTATGTGTCAAAAAGGTAGGATGATGTCTCATATAACAAGATACCATGAAATACATACTTTCTGGGAAGCATTGAGACAATGGTCAAAGAAGACATACATGTGCCCTGTGAATGTTCACATGGTGTAGTGCATTTGCCACTGAAACACGTTACCTAGAGAGGAATTGCAGACGCTCTAGTTATGACTCACCTAATCTTTTTTTAATTTCATTACCAGATCTGTCAAGCATTTTTCTTTGTTTCTGTTTGGTTAGTTATACACTGCAGCCTTTTCCTATGAGTATTCAAACTACTCCTGATCTTATAGCCATGAACCTGACTGGTTTATGTAGCTTTTGTTAGTTGCAGCCTGACTTCACTTGTTTATTTCTTATGCTTAGTATAGCATTTTCTAATCTGTAGGTAACTACTGTCAAAACTGATCAAGAATTTCTCCCTTTCCTCAGGATAATTAATAGGGAAGCCTCTTTCTTATTTGATTTTGGAAATATTTGTAAAACTTAATAAAGCATGTTTTGTTAAATTTAAGTTGTTGAACTTTTACAACTGAAATATATGCTGTTTTAATGAAAAAAACTTAAGCATAGAGGAAAAAATGCATAGATAGTCCTTACGTAAGGGATCACAGAAAGGGCTTGTGTTTGTATAATTTCTTAGTTCTGTAGCTTGCAAATCTTAGGGAAAAATACACTTATATATCGAATAAGACTAATGCATTCAGTCTTGTATTTAAAGTAAATTAAACTTCCACCCTCCAGTTTCTATAATCTAATTTGCATGTCAGTACACCAGGTTAGGAAAAGCAATGAACAAACATGATCTAAACATTTAATTTCTGATAGGAAGTACTATTAAATGTCTTTGTGTAGTTTATGGTACTTCAACAGCAAGGTTAAGTCATATTTACAGCTGTGAACAAAAAAGAACACAGACTGGAAATCAGGAATTTTCATCTAAAGCTGAAGGAAAGGGAAATCTTTAACTCATGTGCATCATAAGCCTTTGTTGCTCACCTTTTTGATCCTATTGTCATTATGATCTCTTTTTTACAAGAGTTCCCCTACTGAATTCATCACTTTGTTCAGAAATATAAGGCTTAATCCTCAGTGTTTCCTCCCTCTTTTATCTTTTCTTTATTAATTTAAAATATATTACTAATCTAGTTTTACTATAGCCTCATTCTAATGAATGAAACAGACTGGGAAGAAAAGATGACATTCAAGTAACCATAAAAACATGATGGTGCTGAAGGACTCTGCATTTAACTTTTAGACTCCTAAATTCAGGAGTGGTATTCTGAGTTAGCTACAAAAAGTTCCCAATCTAATGTATAAGAAGATGTAAATATCTGAGGATGAGGTTTTCAGTGCTGTGGATGCAAGCAGGGTGAAGATTGGTTTAAGAACATTTCTGAAATTTTCTTGTCTTGGCGTGATGGTCCTACCTCTGGACTGAGCTTGGTGACTCTACAAAGTTGGAATTCTACATCTCAAAATAGATACAGACTTAATTCCCTTTTGTCTAAGTACATGGAGGTGAGGTGTTTGACTTTTTTAGGTAATAACTAACTGATGAGAGCCTGAATGCCAAGAGAGGTGCCTCTTTCTAGACTCCTTTACCCAAAGGAGTTTTAAATTATTAATGAGCCTTTGTTTACTATATCCTTTAGACAGAAAATTCTTATTCCTCTTTACAAGCTTTGTTTCTTTTAACCCCACTGGGAATTTTATTTGATATGATTATGATAATGATGATGGTGATGAACGACATATTCATGGAATATTTCTATCTCTGGTAGACAGGGCTTTGACAGCATTCAGTTGTTGCTGCTGAAATGAAAGAAAGGTTACATTCAACTGTCTTTGATTTGTATTAGATAAAATTTCTTGAGCAATTGTATTCTTGAACTTCATAGCTCTACTGATAAATAGTGAATAGTCTCCTGGAATGGCTGAATTAGTTTAATGAAGGTAGTGGAAGATGGATAGAACGAAAAGTAAGCTTTTATTGCACATCTTTGATTGAGAAAATTGTGTTAGTAGATGAACTTTTTTTTTTTTCTGCAATTTGAGTTGTTTTAAGTTACATGCCAGAAGCAGACTGGAAGACCAGATGGACTCAGAACTCAGGGAAAAAATATTAAACCACAAATTTTCCAAGAAACTGTATTGTGTGTGTAGATACGTGTGAGCATGTGTGTGTTCTATCTGCTCTCATGAAGAATAAACTACTTATTCTTAGTTACCTTAGAGAAACATGTGATGGAGGGAAATTTGTAAATTACAGCAAGGTGTGACATCATCCTATGTGGGACTGGCAACCTGAAGCTAAATTTTCTAATAGCATATAAAATATATTTTTTAAAATATTAAATCATTTTTGCTTTGGGGCCACTTATGTTGTGCTGTCTTTGCAGAGGTCTGGGGAGTTGATGGACTCTAGATCAGTTTCAATAGGACTGAATAGGACTTTTCAAGCAGCAGAAACAGCTTTTCAAACTGAGTAACACCAATAAAGTTTGAATTCAGTTCAAGTGCATCATCAACCCCAGGCAACTTCCTGGCATTTTTATTTATTTATTTATTTTATGATCCATTTATCTAGTATCACTGAAAGGTCTATAGAGAAAATTAATGAGGCAGAATGTAGATCCACTTGGAAATTGTACAATAGGAGCGAATAATTCCTGTTCTCATTATTTGGATGAATAATTTGCTAAACCAATATTAACTAGAGCAACAACTTCACCAGGCTGAGGAAGTTTTGTATTGAGTTACTGAAGAAAAGAACAGTCGGACCAAATCCTAGCAGCCTTTTACTACTGAGGAAGGACATGCAAGTGAATTAATAGTGGCTGGTAACATAGTGCTGTAAAGATGCTTTATTGGTTTGACCAAGTAGGTTGGCTAGGAAAATGATGCAAGTATCATCAAACAATCAAATCTGGTCCAAACAGAGAGCTGAAACACAAGAGTCTTCTCTTTCTTGGAAGTACTAAACCAAATGTTTTGGTCATAATAGACTACATAATCCATCTTGGTCTTGTGTCAAGGTTGTGAACTGTCTTGTGAGTTCAAATATTTTTTTCATCACAAATGATACCTTACCTCTGCCATTTGCAAAGGAGTTTCCCAGAGGAGGTTGGTAGCAGGCCACACACACAAGTCCATTGCAAAATACAAGTATCATTGAAGAGCTTAGTCCTGATTTAAAATAGACTATATCTATTCCTGTCCACCTCTGCAAACCTACCTGGGGCAGCTAAAGGAGGAACAATGCCAAGCTTCCACCATAGTCAGAGACTCATTCAAGGGTGCCTCTGTCTTCATTATCTTTGTGAGTTAGCAGTTTTTCAGCAGAGAGGCCTTAGCTGTGTGACAAAGGATGTCACACAGACTCTTAGGTTGTTTTTTTGAACATACAGTAATTACAGTTTCACCCAACAGAAATTTATTGACATCTAATAGTTTCAACTTTAACAACAACAACAAAAAACCCACAAACACAAAAAACCCAAAACACAACAAAAAACCCACACATGTCTAGAACCTTAGAGTTTCTTGAATTTAAAACTTGCAGTAAACAAGTTTATTTGGGAGATTCCCTGAAATTTACATGAAGTGAGTGAAATGAGATTTATTTGTGTCTCACCCATACTGCATGAGGTTGCTTCTATCGAAAACCTAAATCACAACAGACTGAGGTCATCAAGTCCTTAATCCATTACCACTATGGTTACCAGACCATGGCACGGAGTGCCACATCCAGTCTCTTCTTAAAAACCTCCAGGGATGGAGAATCCACGACCTCTCTGGGCAGCCCATTCCAATGTCTGATCACACTCTGTGTAAAGAATTTTTTCCTAATATCCAACCTAAACCTCCCCTGACTGAACTTAAGCCCATTCCCTTTTGTCTTTCCGGTACCTATCTGGGAGAAGAGTCCAACTCCCCCTTGGCTCCAATCTCCTTTCAGGGAGTTGTAGAGAGTGATGAGGTCTCCCCTGAGCCTCCTCTTCTCCAGACTGAACACACCCAGCTCCCTCAGCCCATCCTCACAGGACTTGGGCTGGATCCCTTCACAGCCTCATTGCTCTTCTTTGGACCTGCTCCAGCACCTCAATCTCCTTCCTGAACTGAGGGGCCCAGAACTGCACAAAGGACTCAAAGTGTGGCCTCACCAGTGCTGAGCACAGGGGAAGAATCCCTTCCCTGGACCTGTTGGCCACACGGTTCCTGATCCAGGCCAGGATGCCATTGGCCTTCTTGGCCACCTGGGCACACTGCTGGCTCATGTTCAGCTTCCTGTCAATCCAGACTCCCAGGTCCCTTTCTGCCTCGCTGCTCTCAGCCCCTCTGTGCCCAGCCTGAAGCTCCCCATGGAGTTGTTGTGGCCAAAGTGCAGGACCTGGCACTTGGCCGTGTTGAACCTCATCCCACTGGAATCAGCCCAACTCTCCAGTCTGTCCAGGTCCCTCTGCAGAGCCCTTCTGCCTTCCAGAAGATCCACACTCCCCCCCAACCTTGTGTCATCTGCAATTTTTCTAATTTTGGATTCAATCTCCTCATCTAAATCATCAGTGAAGACATTAAACAGAACTGGGCCCAACACTGATCCCCAGGGAACACCACAGCCACCAAATGCATGCAGCACTGTTCACCACCACTCCGCGGTGGCTCTCCAGCAGTTCCTAACCAGGCACAGAGTGCCCCTCTCTGAGCCATGGGCTGACAGCTTTTTCAGAATGCTTTGGGAGATGGTGTCAAAGGCTTTGCTGAAGTCCAGGTAGACTCCATCAACAGCCTTCCTCTCATCCACCAGGCGAGTCACCTGATGATAAAAGGAGAGCAGGTTGGTCAGACAGGATCTGCCCTTCCTAAACCCCTGCTGGCTGGGTCTGATCCCCTGTACATACTGCAGGTGCTGTGTGATCGCCCTCAGGATGATCTGCTCCGTAACCTTGCCAGGCACCGAGGTCAGGCTGACAGGCCTGGAGTTTCCTGGGACTTCCTTTTGTCCCTTTTTGTGGATTGGTGTGACATTCACCAACTGCCAATCATCTGGGACCTCCCCAGTGAGCCAGGACTGTTGGTAAATGATGAGGAGTGGCTTGGCGAGCTCTTCCCCAACTCCCTCATCACCCTGGGTGGATTCTGTCTGGTTCCATGCACTTTTGAGGATCCAAGTGGCTCAGCAGGTCACAAACTGTTCCCTCCCAGGTTACAGGGCAGCTACTCAGCTTCCTATTTGTCTCTATAAGCCCCAGAAGCAGCTGTCCTCAGGACAACCTGTCTTACTATTGAAAACTGAGGTAAAGAAAGAGTTAAATACCTCAGCCTTTTTCTTTGGTTACTGTATTCCCTACCCATGTCGAACAAAGAATGGAGGTTTTCCCTGCCCCTCTTTTTGCCATTGATGAATCTGTAGAAAGATTTTGTTATCTGTAATGGAAGTGGCAAGATTGTGCCTTCGTCTCACTGATTTTCTTTCTGCATGACCTAACTATATTCCTAAACTCTTCCTGAGTAGCCAAGCCCTTTTTTCCATAGACTGTAAGCTCTCTTTTTACCTGGATTTCCTCCAGTATCTCCCTCTTCAGACAAATTGTTTGTCTTCCCCTCTGGCTTGCTTTTCGGCACACAGGGACAGTCTGGTCCTGTGCATTAAGGATTTTCTCCTTGAAGTATGCCCATCCTTCCTGGACCCCTTTGTTTTCAAGGACTGTTTCCCAGAGTACACTCTGGACTAGTCTTCTGAAAAGGCCAAAATCTACCCTCCAGGAGTCCAATGCAGAGGTTTTATTGAAAACTATTATTTCATGGTCACTGTGGCCCAGATGGCCTCTGACTACTGCATCTCCCCCCAGCCCCTCTCTGTTTGTAAACAGGAGGTCTAGAGGCCCCCCCATCCCTGGTAGGCTCATTTACCAGCTTGAGTAGGAAATTATACTCTATATGCTCTAGGAATCTCCTAGACTGCCTCTTCTCTGCTGTGTGGAGTTCCCAGCAGACATCCAGCAGATTAAAGTCATCCACAAGAACACGAGCTGGCGATTTTGAGACATCTGTCAACTGCTTGTAGAATAGTTCATCAGACCACTCTGATCATACTGGTTGGATGGTCTATTACAGACTCACATGAGGATGTCAGCCTTATTGGTCTTTTCCCTGATTTTGACCCACAGGCACTCAACCTTATTGTTGCTGAACTCAAGTTGTACAGAGTCATGAGACTCTTTAACATACAGAGCCACTCCTCCACCTCTCCTACCTTGTTTGTCCTTTCTGAAGAGCTTTAGAACCAAACATGATGAAATCTTATTGAAAAATCTTTCTTGTGAAAACAGGATCAACTACCTGATTCTTCTGCAACATTGTTGATACCAAGATATGTTAAATATTTCAGGTACTGCACGCTTTATTTTTCATTGTTCTCCCTTGACTGTCAAATGAACTTTTATGGTAATAAGATGCTGGGTTGACAGTTAGACACATAGCTAACTAAAATTACCATGGTTTTGATTGTGTAAAGTTAGAGATCTGAAAAGATTTTAAATCAGTTACTATTCTGAGAATCAAAGAATGAACAAGAATTTTTTAGCTACATGTGCCTTCTACCAGGATTTCTGAAATAAAGTGGAAAGGGAGGGAAGTCAAAAAGGCTCTGCATTTTCTTCTGACAGTATTTTATGACAAACATACCTCCCCCAACTAAAAATCATCATCGTTGAGCCTGGATACACAAACAGAAATCAAACATGTAAGCTATGAGCAAAACTAGCCTTGACTTCGTCTAACACTGGAAAACAAAGACACTTCTAGAGACTTCAGGAAGCCTGGGGGTGCTTCACTCCTTTTCAGTGGCTACAGAAAGAGTCTGGGAGTCTGTTGCAAAATCCTTCATTACATATCAAAACCAGCCTGTGTGATCATTTTAGCCTTGCAGGATATTTGAGTTTGAAGATTACCTAACAACAGACACTCAGGTATATACATAAAATAGAACACTGACTGTGGATTAGAGATGAGCTGCCTAGGCTCAAACACCTGGCAATATTGATTTTACACTTTTCCTGTGATTCTACATCATGTTCTTTTAGTTTCTGGCAATCTCTATAACTTTTATACTAACATAAATTGTGATAAAAAAGGAATAGAAGAATCCTCCTTCCCTTCTAGAAATAGTTAAGAAAGCTTTATAACACCATTAATATTTTTGTTAATGTAGGTGAACTCAAGAGGGCAAAATTATGGGGAAAATAAAATCTAACCCCTTTGTGCGTTTTATTGTTTCTGAGTTGGATTTAAATTTTCTTTTCTATTAATAAACATAAGAACAAACATTATTCATCTGGAAAAAAAATTCCTCCCCATTATGTGATTATTATAACAGGGTTGGGGTTTTTTTGTTTTGTTTTGTGGGGTCTTTTTTTTTTATTATTATTATTTTCTAAATTCCTCCAATAACAGATATGAACATCTCAAATCAACCTCTTGGCTCAATTAGAAACGCGAAGTACTAAGACCATCCTCAAGAAATTGCATAAGACAAATTCTTTTGCCAATGGTGCCTTAATGAACACTTGACGCTTTAGGTAGTGAAATAGCAACAAGAAGTGAATGCAGTTGTCTGAAATTCTCAAAGCCGTACACTATGGTAGATAGAAGGACCCCTATAGACCTCTTTATTTTCAAAATCTATAAAACTATAAAGTCATAGAGGAGTTACCTTTGTGTTACTTTTGTGTGCAGATGCACTACGGAAGATTTGTGAGTTGTTCTGTTTTTTTGTTTTGTTTTTTTTTTTTCTTCCTAGTCACCTGGTCTCCTAGTGAAGCTTGTAATGCTGCCTTGGATTCCAGTATGGAGCCAAAGGTTTGGTAGAATATCTAGACTATCTAGACTTCTGGAAACAAACAAAAAAAAATTAAAAAAATCAATATTCTGTGGATTCTGGATGTTGTTTATGTTGCTTATTAGAAAGAACAAAGCCAATATTTTGTCATATCTCTAGCATACATGGAGCTGAGAAGGCAGCTCTGATAACGTCATTCCTTTTACATGTATATCTGTGTATTCACAGCAATGTGGTAATAAATACAACTGCTGATCACTGTTTCCTTAATTTTTTTTGACATTTCCAGTAAATACTTTGTACAAGAGCTATAAAGACTAGGGTCCGGTGACCAGGTTGGTGATAAATAAAATTAAAAGGGAAGAACAATGAAAAAACACTACACAAAATAAAAGAGACAAGTGTGAAAAAGACATTCTATGGGTCTAGAACAGTGCATAGTGGTTTGTCAAAGACACTGCTTAATTAGAAAATTAAGAGTATTATGAGTATCTAGGAGTGCACAGATAACCTTTTTAGAAGTCTTTCAATATGCCTACATAGCTTGGATCACAGACTACTGCAGGAAAAATTAACACTGTTTATTTAAGCAAATCATCTCACTGCTCCCATGGGGAACTCTACCTCTTTGACTTCAGCACCCAAGAATCACACAGATCATCATACATCACCTCCAGAGGCTGAGAAGAATTTTATTAGCAACAATGTTTTGTTTCAGTTCTTGAGTATGCACAGCTGCAAACCATATGACATGAGGGACAGCAGTGGCAGTTTTGAATTTTGAAGGTCTTAAGTTCCTGAGAAGGTGCTTTTTAAGCAACTTTTAATGAGTTGGGTAAAGTTCACTCTTCAGCATAGGCATTCTTGAGATTAACTCTGGGAGGTGTTCCAGTGAATAAGTAAAAGAAAAGGTTGCTGTTGTAAAAAGTTTTCTTAGGATTCTGCTACCTCTACTTTACCCAGGTCAAAATAAGAATGAAGTAGGCATATAGGAAGAGTTACAGTATATCCTTCTTTCAGTTATTAATGGGATAGATACATAAACATTAATATAGTATCATTTAAAAAATTATATGTTGGGGCAAATATTTTATTTTCTCCCAAATATTTGGAGAGAGAAGACTGAAAAGTAAATGGGAAAGGAATCCTGTGGATCTTAAGATAAGGAAGAAATATATGATATGAAGTAAGACAACTCATTTCAAGCCAAAGGGTTCAAAGGTGCTCCCTAAGTAGTTTAAAAGCCATCTGTAAGGTAACAATTGGGTTTGTCTAGAAAATGCTAGGGAAACGTCCTGAAAAAAGACATCTCAGAGAAAGTCTTTGCAGAATCCACAAAACTCACATGGATAACCATCTTGTTGGTTTAAGTTTCATAAAGTTCATAATGTGCAAAAAACCCCATGAGACATAAAAAGCACCATTCCAGTGCCTTGTAATTCATCAAATTTCTGAGAATATATCCAGCTGGTTAGACAAAGTGTGATTTTAAACATGGACAGGCACAGATATGATTAAAATTCAGGAAGAGACATTTACTGACACTGCTTTTTATCTGGCAATGCTATGGACATTGTCAGAGAGTCTCAAATGTTAACAAGGCAGGGACCAAAGAGGACAAAAATTAATTGGCACATTAAAATCTAAGGTGTAGTTCCCAATATATGATCAATACATTGCACACAGGAAATCACTCCTATCTAGACTTGCTTATGCGTGTGGGCACCACACTTCAAGAAAACCAAGTGGGTAAAGAATATTGGTTAGAAATGCATGAGTCTGCTGTAATTAGCATATATGCCTATTGCTTGGGCCTGAAAAGTCCTATTTGGATTTCTAGAATTTACTGAAGTGAGACATTGTCTTGAAAGCAAAGGTAATACACAAATTGACAAGAAAGTCATGACAAATAATAGATCCTAGAAAGAGGATGAATTGAAAGTTGGTATTTCATTGCTGTTGGAGGCAACAACAAAAAAAAGACTATTGTTCAGACAAATTACACTCTTTTTCATAGTAATGTTTCTAGTCTTTTACTAAGCTTTAATTAAACTACTTTGCATTCGTCATAGCTTGTGTTTGCATTCCTGACAGATTTAAAGTAAAGCACATTTTTAATTTTTCAATTGCTGCATTAGCTTTTCACTCTCAGTTGACCTCATCATTTGTTAGAAACCTCCATAGCCATAAAAGTTGAAAAGTGAGGTAATATTTTTAGAATAGAAGAGTAATTGTCACAGTTGAAAAAAAAAAAAAAAAGTGTGGATATTTTATCAGGGAGTGAACAAACACATTTCAAAAGGAGGGAAGAGTTGGTTAATCCTCCAATATTTTAAAATATTTGGATCATATTAACACAGAAGAAGACAGGGCTTAAAAGGTCTCAAGAGTTCATCCACCTATATACACCTCCTCTAAGGCAGCTCTAACTGTCCTGTTCCAGATAGATGTTCAGCTAACATATTCTTAAAAGTTATCATTGACAGAGATTCTGCAGCTTCCCTGGGCTATTTTTTCCAGTGCAATGAGTACACTAAATAAAAAAAAGCAAAGTGGATGCACTTCCACTGACCAATACACAGACTATGCTTTTGCTAGGTGAGTTCTTCATAATTTAACAATAAGTTATGCTGGATGGTTTCTAATTAGATCTATAGTCCCCTCATGTGTTAATTTTGAAATCCTGTTACCTGACTTCTTTCAGAAGTCTGCCAAGTAGGGTGCCAAGACACTGACAAGTGTCTTGTGCCTGAAACTTAAGTGCCTTAAACAGTTTAAAGAGATCAAAAGTCATGAGAAATGAGCTAATGTGAGGTATCTCCACAAAGGCTATGTTGCCACAATCTCATTTCCAAAAATTACTATCTTATAAGAACCATAATTGCTAGGCTTGACAGAGTGAATTGGTTTGAAAAATTCTGTAAAATCAAAGATGACCACAATTTGGTCCGTCACTTTTTTGCTTTTTAAATTATTATTTTTTGTTTGGTTTTGTTTTGTCTTGTTTTGCTTTGTTTTCAACCGATGTTTTAATTTGTGGCCTTGAAGAATTGTTTCCTCTGTTAGCAGCAGTCTAAGGTAACGGGAGCATCCCATTCTTCAGACAACAACAAGAAAGGACACATAAATCATCCAGATGATTCAAGTATGTGAGATGAAATTTTTTTCCTAACAAAATTCTTTTCTCATTTGTGCAATAAGCAAGCATGGAAAAGATGGGAAGGGAAGCAGAGAATTATGAGAGTATCTAGAGTGATACATTTTGGGGGATTGGTTTGCAAGGAGATTTTTTTTGTTTGATTTGTTTTGATTTACACTTATTTCTAATTAGATGTGATTGATTTAAACTTGTCTTACAGAGTTCACTTTCATAAGAATTGAAATCACTTATAATATGACCTTCTTTCTAAGTTCAAATAGACATTGATTCCATATTCCATACCTGAGGAAAAGATCAGACTAGCTTTAAGAATGCCCAAAATGCAGCTCAAGGATCCCAAAGGAACCATTTAATTGCAGAGATCTAATTAAACATAAAAGTAATAGATACACCTTAGATGAAGCTTAGGTAGCCTCTGGCTTGTTGCTATCCCCTTAGTCCAGTGGTGCTCTGTGAATGAAAAAAGTTTGGAAATCTAATTAATGGTCTCTCCAAGGTGTAACATCTGCAACTGATGAAGAAAAGATGGTTCTATGCTTTTTTTTTCCTTGAAATCCTTGAAGATTGTATGTAATTTTTTTTAAATTATTTTTTTTAAGCACTTAATATAAATTATGCAAGTAAATAACAAAAACTACTGAGATGTCATTGGAATACCACCATGAATTATCTTTATGTGAAATTGACTTAATTCTATTTTTTCACCACATTTTTTCAGATATTTTTGTGACATTAATTTTTTATTTAATAATATATTCATTGTTGTAAGGAAAGTCAAATCAGTAACACGAAGGAAATTATAAAGCAGAGAACTAGAGAAAGGGAGGCACTCCATTAGCAGGATTTCAAAAGATGCTAAAGGCAATTTCAAATGGAAGTTCAAAATTGTAGCGGTGGGTAGACAAAGATAAGACCTAAACTAGAAGGAAATGGACAAAATAAATGAAAATATAGTTATGTATTGGAGTGAAACAGCAAGTAAACAAGTCATGAGCTGAAATGATGTAACATGTAGTTGCGAGGACAGAACTACAGCTGCAGCTATAAATATTTGTGTGTGTTATATTAGTTTATAAACACATATATAGTGATTTTCAGGTTTGCACAACCTCAAGTCAGGTTTCAGACATTTTATCTGCCTGGCTCCACTGATTCCACCTAATTTAAGGATCACTTACATGTCACAGCCCAGCTTGGCTAGATCATGAAAAAAACTCTTTGTGTTCCTTCTGATTTAATCTACAAATAAAACTAGACCATGAAAGATACTTGCTACCTTAGCTCTCTGCTGTGCCATAATAGAAAAAATTAAGATCAACGTTTTGAGAAGAAGCTACTCAATAATTTTGTCATGGCTACATACATAATATTTGTGCTCCCACTCTGGAACAACACCTTTGTCAACACTGACTTTGATTCCAACTTTATTTCCCATAGTCCGTTATTTGTACAGAGTTTTGTATACAGCTATATAAATTAAGACAATTTAGTTCTTCTCTGAATTCTTTGTTTTTGACTAATATGCTTTCACTGAATCAATGATGAAGTGAAAACTGCATGATGTAATTGAAAGAAGATAAAAGCCTGCTTATGAAATACCACAAGACATGTAAAGTAAATACAGTATTTCCGTAAGAAACAGTGACTCATTAGACTGGAATCTTTTACACCTTAGGTGCAACACAAAATACCTTTCTAATAAAAAAATAGGAAAACCAAACATACAAACAAACCCACCGCTTATAAGTGGCAAAAGGTAAAAAGTGTGCAGTTCTAAAGTCACATTTCAACTGCTTGTATTAATCAAGCAGAAAGTTACTATTTTTAGACACCTTTCAAGTAGACTATGGCAGAATATTATGTGACCTCCTGGATCATGTAGAAAAATATTCCCAATATTCATGTATCACATTTTCAAACAAATCCTTTATTCATGAAGGAAATTATACAAGTTAATCTTACAAAAGCCTCAGTTTTTATCTTGGGAAAACAATGGAAATATAAGTCAGATGCAACTTTCATATTTCTTTTGTTAAGAAACTTTCTCTGATTAGAGTAACTAGTTAATTTAAAAGTAATTTGAAAGAAAAGAAAAAGAATACATCAGAACTGGCAAAGTAAGATATGGTTAGACTTGGACTATTTTCCAAATATTACCATTTTAGAAGTGACAGAGTATGAATTTTGTGTCATTGTGTTACTAGACTAAAATACTCCCAAGCACTGCTTTCTGCTTATAGATTACTGAACAGTGTTTATTCTGTGTCATATATTTGGAATAAAACTGTGTTCTTCCTGATTAAAATGGAGACCTCCTGCCAAATAGAAGGTTGTGTCTGGAGAGCAGGAAAAATAGCAGATTACATTTCCAGCATCTGTAAACCACAGATTTATAGCCAGCAAAGAAATACCTTGTCATGTTAACTGCCCATTAGCTTTAGAGAAAATAATAACTTGCAAAAAATTGAAAAAAGGGGTTGCAAATATGAGAGAGTAACATAGTGACAGTTTCAAAACTGACTTCACAAGGCATGCCTTCTGAAATAATACTGGAAGACCCAAGTAATGGACATGACAAAGAATAGCCATTTATCAGTGAAATATTCACCCCATTTTCCCCACCGCAGGATGTTTTCAGTCACAGTTCAGCAGAAGGAGAGAGAGATGCCTCTTGATTGCACGCCGTCTCCTTTCATTTTTTTTTTTACATAGCAAAGAGTTCAGTGTATTTTTTGGCAAACCTCATGCCCTGTTGACTTCTTAGACCTTGATGTTCCCTTCATTAACAAGCTTGTAACCTGCAAAGCCAAATGAGACAGGAGAGCATCCAAAGAGAAAAACCTGTGCTGGAGCAATGGCTCCATCCATCTCTTATTAGAAGCTGAAGGACAGATCCTGTTCTTCACGCTTCTTCTTCATGCTACTGAAAGAACAGTAGTGCCAGAGATTTCACTCAAGCTGCAGTGGTGTAAATCTAGGTGAGAATTCATTCCTCTGTGACAGCAGCTCTAAACTTAATAGAATTGTGAAGATTGAGGGGTTAAAGTAATGAGTTCCTTAACAGTTCACCTCTTACTGCCAAGTATTCATTATGCTTGTACTGGACGTCTTAGACAGTCACCTCTAAAGTCTCTGACTTTCTGGTGAGGATACAGTCAATCTTCAGTGTAATGTCCTCAAAACTTATATCTCTGAAATGTGCTTTCATTAGATTGCTCTACAAATCACCCCTTTAAGACCAATTCTAAATATGCTTTCTGAACTGTAGAGTGATTAGTGCTGAATGCAGTACTTTGGGTGAGGTCCTAACGAAATACACTGTATTTCCTTAACAATAATTGAGTTGAAGGCTTTAATATAAGGTTTTTTTTATTATTAAAATAACTCTCATATCTCTCTCCAGGTCAATATGCTGTAGTACCTTCCCATTAAGCAGATATTATGTCCTTTTATTACATTCTCCGAGACTCATTATTCTGCATTTATCTGCATTGAATTTGCTATCTATTAGCTCAAGTACTTAAATGATCTAAATCCTTCCCTACCTGACTGTATTGTTTCTCACGGATGACCTTTCCTCCCAATTTAGTATCATCTGCACACCAGAATTTTTCAGTTTAAATAATATGTTCTGAGTCATTTAAGGTACTGAAAAAGCTGTGGTTCCAACACTGATCCCTGCGGTGCCCCTGACACAGTAACTTTGCAGTGGCTTAAAAGTGTAACTCAAAGTGTGCGAGATCTCACCAGCTGCAGTTCAACAATATGGCATTCTCACTTTGAACAAAAGGTAAAACTTTGCTTAATATGTATCTAACTTTTGTAAAGAGTGTTCTGGCTTTCTTGAAAACAGATGGTTAACATTTCTAAAAGGCTTCAGGGCATGTCTACACTATGCTTGCAAAAACCTTGTGCTCACTAAGCACTGAGTTGCATCTGGGGATGCTTACCCTGACTCAGGGCAGGAGAGCTCCAGCCACTCCAGCTGCTTTTGTACAACTCCCTGTTTAAGACATACCAAAAACTTTGCCACAGCATTGCTTGAGTGTAGCCACACTGCACCTGGAGATGAATTTGTACTCTCAGCTCACAGATCTATGTGGGCAGTGATGGTGTGGTAGGACTTAAATCTCACTCCTTCGCATACAGCTGATGTGCCAGGTTAACTTCTTAGTTAGAAGAAAGGCAATTCTAGAGTGAAAGCATCCAGACTGTAATCCATAGAAACTATCTGTGAGGAAGACAAAGGCTTCATGCTGCTTTACTTACAGCACCTGATTGAGATAAAGATAAACAGCCTCTGGCTGCCCTGGTCATGAAAGGGGAATTGGGCACCCCTCACTCAGACTGCATATTTTCCTAAGCTTCCCAAATTTAGCAGCCAAATTAAAATCTTGGTTAGGCAGACAGCATATTTCTTTTTCAAGGTAGCATGGATACTGGTGCAATGCAGGAAGTCTTTCCTAGCATCCCTGGGAAGACCACAGGAAAACCAAGTTCTGTGAAAGATGGGGTTGTCTGTCACAGTCTAATTTAGCAATGATGAGCTCAGTGTCTTCATTGGTAGAGCTCTCTAGTGAGAAAGCTTACCTGTATGTCTCTGTACTACAGCTTTCAGCAGAAAAGTATTGTGATTTGGCACAAAAATATTCATAGGAATGGGTCCAAATCTCTCCTATACAGTGCTACAGAGAGAAAACTGACACTTTGCAGGAGTGATTTTAAAGTGTCACTCCAGGATTTTTGACAGATACCAGCTCACTGCCTTGCTTAGAAAGCCACCCTTCTTCCCTAGGAAGGTCATAGGGACTCCTACCTCCTGTGCACTGGGACTTTCCTCTTCTGCTTGTAACCAGCTCCCTCTAACTGCACTTCTTACAGTTAGCTTTCCTAAGCTCTCCTCTTCTTGGAGTTATTGACTCTAATATCTATTCCAAGGAGCCAAGCTGTGCCTAAGGCTTCACTTACCCTTTGGTATGGGTTATACCCACAATAACATGTGTTCCCTGGTCACAGCTACAGCCCCCTCTGAGGGCAGACAGCTGCCTATACAGCCAAGTTTTAGTTTCCTTGAATACAAGGTGGAAGGAGGTGCTGATAAGAAAATCAACCAAAATACTTCAAGAGTACTTTACTTTAGTAATTAAAATGCATCTCAGCTCCAAGACTTGTGTGCCGATATTTTCCACTTAAAGTATTTTTTTCCCTGTTAAAAATAAGTTGCTATGACTGAGTAGATTTTCTTTTTCCTAACAGTGGAAAAAGAAGCAATTGTGTATGCACAATTTTAAGTTATTTAAATTCCATTGCCTCAAAAAGTGATTATTTTCTTTCCCTATGAGGCATTCCAAGAAATTTCATGCAGTCAAGACAGGCTTAGCTACTCCTTTCTCTGGCTTTTGCACTTCTTTCTGTTCCCCCAGGATGTTCTACAATGATTATTTCTTTCTGTCTTTATTTTCTCTCTCCTTCTTTCTTCCTTTTTACTCTTCAATTTTTATTTTTCTTTATTTTTATTTTAACAACTCATTTCCCTGAGGGAGACTACAGCATTAATGCTGAGCCACTGCTAAATGCAGTAAGGAAAAATTGGAAGTATTTGATGGAGTCATAGTACTTGAGAGTTGTCCTATCCATTGTCTTATTTATTTGGTATGAACCAGCAAGAATACATACACCACGAGTTTGTATGTTTGTGTGTGATTTTGTTAATTTAAAAGTTGATTCTACTTCTTTTGTGCTAAAACTATCAGATCTTTTTGAATGAAAGAAGCAACAGGAGCTAATAGGTCTCATAGGACAGATATTTAGACCCTTTTGACATCTCAGTATTTCAAATATGCAACATTTTGAATATGCTTAATCCTGAATGAAGTCTTCCATTTATTCATAACACAGGTCACAGATGTCAGTGACAGCACACTAGAATATTTCCAGATGAGGAGGGCCTGAGTGCACAGGTGATGGGATATCTCATATTTTATGTCTGCTTACACTCTTCCTCTTCTTTTGAAACTGTACGAAAGAGGAAATGTTCCATTCACAGGTCTAACAGACTCTGTTAGAAAGTTTGTGCAAGTAATAAAACTTACTTCATTTAAACAACTTTGAAGTCATCATAGTGCAGCATTTTTTCAGGTCAACTGTCAGTGATATTCTCATATATATTCAAGAGTAGCTAAATTACTTCCCAATCATAATTGCTTAGTCACTCATATTCATAGCTGTGTAGCTCATCATCTTTCTCTCTCTTCCATCTTTCATGTGGAAAAGTATAGAGGGAGCCCAACCTGTGTGAATAAATAAATTAGTGAAAGATCTGAAAAATATTAAAACTTCAATGTGTTTTTCACATATTTTGGGTGTTTTAGTCAGACTAGGTAAAGAAACAGATACACAAGAAAACCAGTAACTTTTTTTCTTTCTCCTTAATTTTCCCTTCTTTGATTTTACCCCTCCCCCTCCTTTCCTTCCCTACACCCCCCCTCTTTCTTCCTCTTGCATTTTGGTGGAGGATTAAGTTCAGGATATTTCTGTCTCATCTACATCATCTACACCTTAGGAAAGGTGTAGAAAGGACAGCTTTTCATACCCCTGGCAGTAACTTCTTGGTTTGTGCCTCCATGGGTGTCCATACTAACAAAGCTGTGATATCCCTCAATGAACTCAGAGAAGCATTTTTCTACATCTTAGTTGAAAAAGGAAACAAAAAACCATAAGCATGCCTATCCCAGTGTTTTTGCTGTTAAAGCTTCAAAGCATAAATACAAGATATATTTTAGGAGCAAGTAATTAAAATAATAATGGATATATTATTACAAAAAATATTATTTTTCTAAGTCAAGTATCTTCTGATTTTGTTTTCCACCTCCTCTACTATTTACAATCATCATTAAATAAAACTTTTTAAGATCATTAGTCACATCTACTATTTTTAATGAAAATTGTTTGTAAGGAAATTTTTCTTAAGCAGAAAAGATTTTACTACACAGGAACAAAAAAACCCACAAAACCAACAAATCAAATCCTCTTTTCTGATTTGCTCAGGTTGAAAATTAAAAACAGAGTGCACTTAATTGACAGAATCACCATTGTGGCTGGAAGGAGCCAAATCTGAGCATATTTTTAATGCCAGAGTGCTCTGAAGACAGCAATTTCACTGATAAATGTCAGTAAATAGGAAATAAGTATCTAAGCACTTGGTTCAGTAGATGCAGAAATGTTGCCAAAATCTTCCTAAAATAAATCTGACTACGTGGGATTCTTCCTCCTGAGAGCTTCAATACTCAAATACTTTAAAATACTTCAAAAACTTCAATACTCCAAAATTTAAAGTGTCTCAGGTGTCTAAGCAGTTTAAATCATTTCTTCCTAGCTTAGTTTCATCAATGTAGAAACTGAAATTCCATCAAAATGTCAGTTTAAATGCCTGAGTGGTTAGTTAAATGCCTGCCTAAGTATCTCAAAAAGTCATTTAGGTACCTAGATACATATGTATCTGTCGTTAGACACTAAAATTTGGGGAAATGCATCTTGTTAATAAAGGAGACTGCAGACAAATATAAAAAGGCTAAGTAACTCTGTATATCTTACTTTGACATGGAGTTTCTTTAAATTTTCCATTTGGGTGAGTGGTTTTACTCTCTATATACATGAAATTAACATCCTGTAACCTACAAACAACTGCAAAACCACTATTTCCTCACTGTAGTTTTTCACAAGTGTAGAAAGTTTACATAGAATGGAAATCCTAACATGATCTGTACTGAGATTAAGTAATATTTCTTTTTTATTTTTCCTTTTTTGTTCTTTGATTGCTCTGTGCCTATATGTAATAGATGAAATGGAGTGGTTTATTTCAGAAAAAAAGTCTGTGATTTTTCTTAGTACCATCCATTTTTTTCTGGATTCTGCTGGGCTGTACGGACATCCTATATTTATTTGTTGCTTTGCTTCTGTTTAAGAGGCATATCTGCATTGTAAAAGTACCAAGATCATAATCAGAAAAAATCTAGTAGACATTTTCAAGTTTGGATCGCAATATAGTTTTCTGACAAATAAAATCTTGGACTCATCAGAGTTATGGTATTAGACAGTTCCTGAGAACTGGCAGGATTCTGGCACTTGAGCAGTTAAGTCAGTCCAGCACAGGCTGAGTTACCCACCAAGGTAAAATGTAAAATAAAATGCATTGAAACATGTCTCATCAGCACTCAGTATTATTTATGGAGAATGCCTGGGCATTCCAGTGGGTAATACTTCTGTTGTTTGTTTAAGTACAATAACTAATTTGTCTCTTTAATAAGAACATTATAGATATCCTGTGAATTTGTATGTCAGCAGCACTTTGAAAAGATTTTGTGTGCATAGACAGACTGACTGAGAATAAACTACTGAGATCTTTACTCTGTAGCTAGAAAGATGAACCTGAGGGTAAAATATTTCAGAACTATTCTGACAACAATGCAAGTTTATGAAATGCTTGTGTTGGGAAAAAAAAAGATTATAATAATACTCTGCACATGAATTGCACTTTTCACCTGGGAAACTTAATGTATTTTTCAGACATCAGCACTCCCAAGAGGAAGGTCTGGTGTTACTCTACAGATGGATGAACCAAACTACAGGGGCATCTATCACCTTTCTGACTCCCTCTGGAGTAAAGAAGCCTTTTCCACTGGGCAGTAAATGATGTCCTATGTTCTAAACTGATTTTTAAAAATAAAGAAAAAAAAAGAAAATGAGTGAGAAAAGGCCTTTTGAAGTTGAAATGAACTCCCAGGGTTGTCATGGCTTGGTTGCAATTTAGCAGTATTAATTTAATAGAAATGGTAGGAAACTTTTCAAGTTTTAACTTACTTGTGTAACTTGATATTGATTTTTTTCTAAGAAGCTAGAACAGCATGCCACTTTTCCTCCACTACTCTTCTTAGAATTGTGAGGATACTTTCTCTAATAAGGGATATTTTTTTTTATAGCACTGTATGAACACACATGTTAGAACACCATGACCAGAGTTCCTACTATCTGTATGACTTTCTCCCTCCAAGCTTTTATGTTGTTATTAATGGAACTTTTATTAAATTTAAATTACATAAGATTTTTACTTAGGGAAAAAATAAACTACTAAGCAGCCAACTGCTGTTCAATCTTTAGACTTAATCATTCTGCAACTGGATTAGTAATATATTGCTTTGTCAGAAGAAGGCAACTAGAGATTTTTAGATAAGCTTGACTAAAAGGTACACTCAGTAAAAAGGGTATGGTTTGGATTAATATTTCATGAGGTAGTTCTGAAAGTTTTGTTATCATTAGCATTTAATCAGACTGATAACAAGTGTATGATCAAATACTACTAACTCTTCATCTTGTTCCCATCTGCTTTTATGATTTGCTGTTAATTTTTACTTATGAGTAAAATCACAGCTGTGGTAATTTTACTTTTTGAACTCTGTGTTTTTGTACAGTTTGGACTTTTGTTTGACTGTTTGCTTGGTTTTAGGAATGAACTGATGCAATGATGCACAAGACAAAATCCACATCAAATAGAGCCCTGCATAGAAACTGTTTTAAGAGGAACTGACCCATAGTTCCTGAAGTAATAATGTGAAGCAATACCAGAAGACCATGGGTTTTTAATCTCCCTAAATTAAGGAAACCCACAACAGCTTAGTCGAACACATCAGATAATGTGTCTGGAAAGAAATCATTCTCTGCAAGGGAAGATTTTCTTTACCTGGATCTTACCAGTTCAGAAACTTCTTTTAGGGAGTTCCTGGTTTAAAGCATATTCACTCTTGTCTCTTTGGTGTCACTCAGAAAGTCTCTTTATCCTAATTTCTGAGACTTGCTTTCTGTGTTTGTTACTTGCATAGAAGATGGATCTCTGAAGCCTCTCAGCAGTCACATAGCAGTTTCCCTACCACTATTTTACCTCCAAGCATGTACAAACACTTCTGCACAAAAATTACAGCTCTGGATGAGAAAATACTTGGAAAAATTTTTAAGTCATACATACTAGAATCATGAGCATGCACAGTACAGAGTATGTTCAGTACATCCAACAGAGATTGATCAGAGCTGGGGGACACGTGTTGTGCAGACAGGAAATGTCTAAAAGACAACAGGTATTTTGTGTTTCTAGTAGGGACAGGGTCAGTAACAGGCCCAGAACAGACCACAGAGTTTTACTGTGGATGGGCCTGGCCTGGGGAGGGCCCATTGCTGGGATGGACAGGTCTGTGAGGAGTTGGAGACTGACATAAAATGGTCTTGATGGGGCAGGGGATTAATGGTCCCCAAAATGGAGTCCCAGGCTGTGAGCAGGGACAGTGAAGTTCATGTGTGCCTTGAGGTCCTGACAGTGTGGACGTTCCCTCTGTGGGTCAAAGTTTTTTCAGGTTGGGATGGAATGGCTTCATCTTATTGGGAGATACATTGATATCCACCACACTTCTGTTCCACAGCCAAAATGTGAGGATGCTTGTAATCCTTTAAGTCTTTGCCAGAAGTTGAAAGACAAAAAGTTAGACAGAAAAGAAAGCAAAAATGTTCCAGAATCAGTTTTTACCAATGCATAATCATAGTTAAAGTCTTTCATTTTCATAAGGTTTTACTCATTTTTGATGCCAATGAGGGAGAGAAGAGCAGCTCTCTACTGTTCATTCTCTGAAATTAAAAAGCAGTAAATTTTAAACCAATAAAAGAAAATGTTGTTTTGTTTTGCTTTCTTTGGGGTTTTGTTTTTTTGTTGTTGTTGTTATTTGTTTTGCTTTAATGTAGCTGATAGTCAACCTTAATAATTCACTCTCAGACGAAGTACTAAAGGCAACTGTAATATCAGGAATTTAGAATAGATCTGAGTAATTTTATGGCCAGTAATGACAGTTTTGCCAGTACAGAAGATGAAAAAGTGTTGGAAAGGGCACCAGTCTTCATGCTTCATGGTCTGAAGGATTACCGGTGGGTCAGGAAAAAACTCAGTACTGCAGTGTTCACACCCACACATACATATACACGTACAGAGGACTTTCAGAATTGCTAACTAATAGGTTTTCTGTTACTGGAGAAATGCGGTATTTTATTTTTGAGTTGGTTAATATTTATATTCATCAGTGGAGGGCATCCCATGGTTTTAGTTCTCATAAGAAGATGCACTTGTATACAAATATTGTATCATGCATATTTTAAAACAGAGATTCAGATCCCCTGTTACATCATGTGGGACAACTGACAATGGAATTTGCTTTGCTGGGTTTGGTCCCTCTTCTACACCATCCTGTCACAGATGTTCCTTTACCTGCATAAAAAATGTCTTGACTGTCCTTACACCAGGACTGTGGTGCAGGAACCTCTTTTGTGACTATGATGAGACTAGCAAAAGCATATCAGAGTTTTTCACTAAATGCAGTGCCTCGCCAGTGAGGCCAGCTGTAACCAGTAACATTTTTGTTACTGATGTGTTAACAACTTGTACAGTTAAGAGCACATTTCTAGACTTAGAAATCAAATGAAATCAGAAGTTTAAGCTGAAAGGGAAGAGTCAAAGCTTAATCTGACCAAATGGAAGAGAAAAAACTATTCAAGTGTGTCTGATGCTTCAGTGGAATCTCTTTGAACTCAAGTTGTTCAGCCCCAGAAAGTGACCAAGTCTCCTGTAGTTTATGAAGGAAAAACCCAGAATACAATGTTCTCATCTAACCAAATCTATTCAAAGTGCATTGAACCATTTAAAGCTGATTAGATAACTCAGCTCATATTTGGTGGAAGATACCTTAAACTTACTACTCATACCTAAATTCATTACTTTCTACATAGGCTGTAGCAGTATGACTATGAAACTGTCAGACTTGGGGAAACCAGTTATGACTTCTCACTACTGTGATCTTCTTGAATACATCAGTCCCATTTTATGTAATATTTTGCTGGCTTCCTACAGAATACCAAGACAAATTTGATACTGAGATATTCAGACTTACTGATCTCAGACTTCTAGGAGAATGTCAAGTTTTCCATCTTAGGAAGCTTGGTCATAAGATTACACCCCTTTGCTTACTATAACTGGATGTAAAAGGAGGGAAAAGTTTGTTTAAGCTTTTTCAGACATTAACCAAAAGTGAAGCATGAACATGACTGAAAAATGAAGGGAAGTAAATTACAATTATAGACGTTGCATCTCCTCTACTTATTAATTTATTTACTTGCTTATCAACAGATAAGGATGTTTAAATTGAAAAACTCCAGTGAGTAGTCATCATTTCTCAGTCTCCAGACACCTTTGGACAGATGTGTTTCTGACAGATGCATAGTATTGTAATTAACATAAAGGCAACTCAGTCATATTTAATAGCCTGTAATAAACAAGAACTTGATCTACACCTTTACTTGATTTACTTGATCTTCTACCTTTATCCTACGATGTGTTTACAATTTTATCTATGTTCATAACTACCTTTTTAAAAATCATCATTTTTTCTGTACATACATGCATATAGCTTGACAGATATTCAATAGAAAGTAAATATTTTGCAATAGAGAAAGAAGAGAGAAAATAGGAAAAAAAAGCACCCCAAAACAATGCAGATAGATACTGCTCACATCATTTCACATACGCAAAGAAGGTGCTCAGGAGAGAGCACAAGGAAAGAAATGTAGCATAACAATCTGTGTAGGAAGGAACAGAATAACAATATAATGTCTGTTAAAGAACCGAGGGAGTTTCAGAACTCACAAAGGGCACTAAAATGTCTGAGTAAGATACTATCCTTTTTTGTTTTCTTTCATTTCAAAGTAAGGAGTATCTATTACATTGATGGGATTGATTCATGAGTTGCATTTTGCTGTATGCAGAAAACAAGTCTCACACAAAAAAATTACCTTCTGCCTGCTCTCTTTTCCTGTGATACATCTGGGAATAAGATTAGCTGAAACATCACAGACATAATATTTAGAAAGTAAAGGTGTTTTTGCTCAATACACAGCAGAGGTACTGCTGAATGGGCTAGGTCAAGCAGACTGAAAGGCTCCATCTGACTTAATGCAGTGGAGAATCAACAGCTAAATGAGACTTCCTTGGCCTTTATGCTAGTGAGTGGAGAGGAAATGGGACAAGGATGACAACATTCCTTCTTTCCGAATTAGTGTTTTTTCTTAAATATATTTTTAAATTTTTGAATGGATTCATCCATAAATGTCAGGTTTGTAAACATGTGCAGCTGATTTAGTCGCATTTGGAATAAAATACATTTTATTTTCTTTACTGAATAACAATTTTGTGTTTAATGATAATAAATATACACACTGTCCCATTCTCTTTCTGTCCATCAGCAGTATCATTTTATACAATTGGTTGACTTCATCAAAATTCAAGAGAAATCCAAAAATTTTAAAGACTTTTTGTCATATTCTGCTACAATGTTGTTTATGCTAGGAAAACAGACAACTTGAAAACACATGGTTGTGATATTCCCCTTAGAGAAACCCTCAGATGCTCATATGTTATTAAATAGCAGAGAATTCATGCGGTGAAACTAAAGGAAAGAAAAAGAAAAAAAAAATACACAAAAAAAAGAAAACCAAATCCAAAAGAAAAGAAAAGAAAACAAACAAAAAAACCAAACCAAACCAAAACCAAAATAACAAAAACAAAACCAAAAAATCCAACCAAGCAAACAAAACCACACACACAAAACCCCAACCAATCAACCAAACAAAACCTCCACAAAAATATCAAAAAACCCCACCCCTGGAAGCAAGTATTTATAGATCTGGTACTCTCTGAACTAACTATTTTAACACTGTGATTATCTTTGACCACATTTTAATAGCAGAGTATCTGCTTTTTTTTTTTTTTTCTAATCTGCTAAAGTAGTAAATGATAAGAAGGTTTCAACAATCCAGTTTCTAAAGAGAATGGGCCATCTTTTAAAGTTGGAAACTATTTCTTGTCAGGATTCCAGCACTGATAACAAGAACTATTTTTATTACATATCATCTCAATATAAAGAATAATTCTCCAGGACCATCTATCTGACATGCTTTCACTGAGAAGTGTGTTTTTTTTTAATGTAAAAGCACAGCAAAGGACTTTTCACATAAGAAAGAAAGAAGTCCTCAGACATGACATATAACGCTTCCTGGGGTCTCTTAGATTGTCTTATTAAAATGAAATGCAACATGAAATAAATCCCTTTGTTGTGTGTTCCTGTATAAAATGCATGTGTCTGTCATATAGCATCAGATGAAGTACCTTGCTGCCTAACTTGTACCTTACGTCTTAAAGAAGAATTTGCATGTTACATATTAAAACTGATCATACCCAAATCAGGATTCAGCTCAAAAATGTAACATTTTTAAAGTCTGTTTAAGGAAAATTATATACTCTAAGTTGCAATAAAATGTCTGAGAGGGATTAGGCAGACACCATTCTAATTTATCCATTCCAGAATTCAGTGCCAAGAGCACTACAAAGATGAAAAATAAAGAAACCGCCGACTGTGCATTTTTGTTGTTGGAGCTGCTGCGGCTGCAGTCTCAGAAAAAGGAGGGAACTGCTGTGCTACTTCGATTCCACACATACTGAAAGCCCATAAGAAGCTGAATTCTCACATCTTTTTGCCAAATAACCAGATAGCAGCTGAAATCCACCAAGTGCAGCTTTGTATAAAGAAGAAAAAGGCAGAAAAAAACCCAGATGTTTGGAATAATGACTGTACTACAGATTACTCTAATGGGGGGTGGGTCTAAACAATGGTGTAGCTATTGTTGGAGTGCCTTGTAAGAAGTAAATAATGATGTAGTTGTTGGTAAAGTACTAATACATACAAAACTGGAGTTTTGTATTTGCCAGTACTTCCTTATTCTTTGAAGACACAGTTTGAATTTTGAAAATATAATGTTATAGTTCAAATGACAAAAAATATTTGGAATCTACTTTAACCCATTACTGCTGAGATGAGCAGACAAAGGTGTCCTTGTTAGATCCTGGTAGCTGTTAAAAGACGGATACTCTCACCTGCCATTGGCTACAATCTAATCCAGGATTTTGCAGTTTTTATCATTTTTCTGTCCTCTGCAAAATGTGTGATGCTTCCATCTTGCTCAGAAAGGAACTATCTCACCGACATGACATTCATTTTACATTTGCATTATTGATGCAAATCTATAGTAAATAGCCAGGGCCATGGTCATTAAAGTGGCCAAGAGCATGATAAAAATTTATTTTGGGTGATGGCAAGGTATTTGGAAGCTACTGAGACAGCTGGCTTGTTATCTCTCTTTGGACTAGGCTTACTATGTTTAATGAATGGTAAGCCTGTTTTTAGAGCAACACGAAATTGGGTATGCTGCTTATTCAGTGCACCACAGTAACATTTTTCCACATGGGGAAACATACAATTATAACAAAAATGACCATGATTAGCAACTTAAAGCAGGAAGCACAATTTGCATACAAATATATTTTCTATGTCTTTCTGGTTTTGAAGGCCATATTTAACAAAATACAATTATCTATAACTTAAAGTACAGTGGTGATGCCCTTGATTGCGTCCATCCATATTCCTGTAGCTGTTCATTTGATTGAATGATCCTCTGGAGACCAGAATTTCCATCTGATCCCATTGAAGTCATGAATCTGGTTGTCTGCAAGTAATTTCTCTCCTAAACTAAACAGCTGTACTTTAGCCAAGGAAACCATAAGGTTTATAGCTACAATTCCATGACCCTATAAATCTTATTAGTAATGAGGCAGGAGTTAAGTAACTATGGTATATCAATGTTTGCATGTGTTATCTATCAGTTCCTTCCTATAACATTAGTTAGTGCTCCAGAATATTTAATCATGGCAGTCTTATTGATGTACATTTTTTGCAGGATGATTTTCTGTAAAGTATATTCAGTCATGACTGCATGTTCAGTTCCTGCATCTCATATGGAAAGCGTGCATGTATAAATGTATGTACACCTATTTATATACATGCATGTTTATTTGTGTTTATGTATATAAATATAAAAATGCTCTAAAGTATGGTAAAATAAAATCCAGTGGGAGGTGTTTCTGCCTATGGCAGGGGGTAGGAACTACATGATTTTGAATGTTCCTTCCAAGTCTGGAAACTCTATGATTCTATGATAAAATGATAATCCTTCAATAACTTCAAAAATGCTGAGAGATGAAAATTACTTAAATAAAATCACAGTTGCAAAAGTGCAAGTGGCTGCCATGAGTGTTCTGCAATAACTCATATATTTTATTGTTTTGTTTTGTTTTTTAGATAATTTGTTGGTGGCAAAGGAATAATCATTGCACATGAAACATTGTGAATTTGATTTCACAATGAGAGCTGCACATTGTATCTACTATGAGTTAAAAAGAAAAATAAAACATGCTAAAGGACCAGATTCAAAGGATATTTCATGCCCAAAATACCCTGTTTGTTGGGCTTTTTTCTATCACAATGTAGGTCTAAACGTTGTCTAAACTTTTTCAAAAGCAGCAATATAAATCTTTGTTTCACTTTATTTAACTGTTAAATTCAAAGCTCTGTCTAACATTTCTTTGATGTTAGGAATGATCAGGAAATGAGCTATCATTTTGAAGTAAATGTATTTCAGTAGAACTCATGATTGAGTAATAAATACTTTTATTACTTTCAGTGGGACTATTCCCCTGAATATTAAAGTCAAGTTCTTGCACACATTTTCAGGTTCAGGCCCTTCATTGTTCTGAAAGAGTGAATAGAATCCTGCTGATGCAAAAGAACTAGAAAAGAAAGAAAGAAAAAATCTTGGTTATTTACAAGCAATAAGACACAGACAAACAAAAGGCACATTCATACACAAGAGAACCACAAGAGTCCTAGACAACAATAGTTAAACCCAATTTTCAACTTTTTTTTTTTTTTTTTTATTTGTGGCTTCTACACTAACTATAGTCTTTCTATCTTGATGCAACCAGCATTTTAAATAACACCTATCAGCATGCAGTTCATAGTGAGCTCCACAAAGAAAGTAGTTTCAAAGTTGTGCTGAAACCCCACAAGCTTCTGAAGCACATTTGTTTTGTTAAGTGATGATGTATGCTCAGGCAATAAGGATCTCACACCCAGGGAGGCAGCTTCAACAGACAGTTGTCATGGTGTTATTTTCTATGGATGGCTTGCTTGTTCAAGTTAAAATGTCATGTCTCCATAGTTTTAAGAGATGGCAGGGGGCACATGTCTGACCAATATGCTGCAGCAGGGTGTAAGTCTCATTTGCCTGAAACCTGAGATGCATTCTGTTAACTCTTGAAATGTCACTGCAGCCTCTAAGAGTAAGAGGCAGGTAATTCCTGTGGGTTTACTGTGCACACTGTAGAGTAGAGCCATCTCTCAGTCATATCTCTGCAGAGCCTGGGTAGTTTTCCTAGCCTTTTCTCATTTTGGCACATGAACACTAACTTAGAAACTGGTCAGGAGTTTTCTCAACCAAGGTACAAATGCAATATGATTATTCCACTCTCAAATAAAACAAAACAAAACAAAACAAACAAGGCTAACAATTTATTCACAAAAAATATCTTTTATCATGACTGCTTCCAATGCTACTTATAATAATACTTCAGCATAATTTAATCTTACACATAAATGTAACCCCTGTTGAATTAGAGATGTCACCATTTGCAGGTGGAAAAATTATGATGCTGGGTCCCAAAGTCAGCATCTTTCTTCAAATATTTTTAGCTCAAATTGATTGACACACCCAGTGTAAATCCAAGATGATTTTCCTCTAGATAACAGGTAGTCAGTGCTGTGAAACAACACAACATCTATACATCAGCTTAGAAAGAATAGATAACCAGACTACAATCTTAGTTTTTCAGACCTTCCTGCATAACCTGATTAGGTTCATATCAAGAGGGAGACAACATGGCTGCGGGAAGGAACAGGACAAAACAGAAGAGTGAACTAGCATTCAGGTTGTTTTTGGTTTTTTTAACCTTCCTGTGTAGAAAGTCATGTTCCTGGTGATCTGAAGAATCATAGAATGGTTTGAGTTGGAAGGGACCTGTAAGGATCAAATAGGTCCAATGCCCCTTGCATGGACAGGGACACCTCCCAGTAGAACAAAGCCCCATCAAACCTGTTTTCAGCACTTCCAGGGATGGGCCAGCTTCCCCATCAACCTCTGTCAGTGTCTCACAACCCTCACTGTAAAAACTAATTCTTTATCTGTAGTCTAAAAAACATTAACTCTTGTTCTCTTGTTCTCTCTATCATCTACCAACAGTCCTGGCTCACGGGGGACATCCCAGACGATTGGAAGTTGGCGAATGTCACGCCAATCCACAAAAAGGGCCGGAAGGAGGACCCGGGAAACTACAGGCCCGTCAGCCTGACCTCAGTGCCTGGCAGGGTCATGGAACAGATCATCCTCAGTGCAATCACACAGCACCTGCAGGATGGGCAAGGGATCAGACCCAGCCAGCAGGGGTTTAGGAAGGGCAGATCCTGTCTGACCAACCTGTTCTCCTTTTATGATCAGGTGACCCGTCTGGTGGATGAGGGGAAGGCGGTGGATGTGGTCTACCTGGACTTCAGCAAAGCCTTTGACACCGTCCCCCATAGCATTCTCCTGAAAAAGCTGTCAGTCCACAGCTTGGACAGGAACACCCTGTGCTGGGTTAGGAACTGGCTGGAGGGCCGGGCCCAGAGAGTGGTGGTGAACGGGGCTGCATCCAGTTGGCGGCCGGTCACTAGCGGTGTCCCCCAGGGATCAGTATTGGGCCCAGTTCTGTTTAATATCTTTATCGACGACTTAGACGAAGGGATTGAGTCCATCATCAGCAAATTCGCAGATGACACCAAGCTGGGAGGAAGTGTGGACCAACTCGAAGGCAGGAGGGCTCTGCAGAGGGACCTGGACAGACTAGAGAGCTGGGCCGATTCCAACGGGATGAGGTTCAACACGGCCAAGTGCCGGGTCCTGCACTTTGGCCACAACAACCCCATGCAGCGCTACAGGCTGGGGACAGAGTGGCTGGAGAGCAGCCAGGCAGAAAGGGACCTGGGAGTCTGCATTGACAAGAAACTGAACATGAGCCAGCAGTGTGCCCAGGTGGCCAAGAAGGCCAATGGCATCCTGGCCTGCATCAAAAACAGCGTCACCAGCAGGTCCAGGGAGGTGATTCTTCCCCTGTACTCAGCACTGGTGAGGCCACACCTCGAGTCCTGTGTCCAGTTCTGGGCCCCTCAGTTTAAGAAGGATGTAGAGGTCCTGGAACAGGTCCAAAGGAGGGCAACCAGGCTGGTGAAGGGACTCGAGCACAGGCCCTATGAGGAAAGGCTGAGAGAGCTGGGACTGTTCAGCCTGAAGAAGAGGAGGCTCAGGGGAGACCTCATTGCTGTCTACAACTACCTGAAAGGAGGCTGTAGCGAGGTGGGAACTGGACTCTTTTCACAGACGACCTTCAACAAGACAAGAGGACACAGTCTTAAGTTGTGCCAGGGGAGGTTTAGGTTAGATATTAGAAAGAATTTCTTCACGGAGAGGGTGATTAGGCTATGGAATGGACTGCCCGGTGATGTGGTAGATTCTCCGTCCCTGGAGACATTTAAAAAAAGACTGGATGTGGCACTCAGTGCCATGGTCTAGCAACTGCTCCGGTGGGTCAAGGGTTGGACTAGATGATCTCTGAGGTCCCTTCCAACCCGGCTAATTCTATGATTCTATGATTCTATGTTCTGATGCAATGGACTCTGCTAAAAAATGTGTCCCCATCTTTCTTATAGTCCTCTTTTAAGTATTGAAAGGCTAGTAAAAAGTGTCCCTGGAGTCTTTTCTTCTCCAGGATGAAAAACCTGAATTCTCTTTGTCCTCATAGCAGACGGGATCCATCTTGCTGATCATTTTTGTAGCTGTCCTCTGGATCCACTTTAACAGTTTCATGACTGTCTTGTCCAGGGCACCCCATAGCTGACATACAATGAAATTATTTAGATGTTTAACAGTGCCAAGAGCTGTCTCCTTGGCTTTTCCAAAACACTAAGCACAAACAGATTAAAATATTCAGTTAGACATTGGAGCATGTTGGAAACTCTTTCCAAAAACTGCTAATTTTAGACACCTAGGAACTTTCCATAACTGCAGTGGAACTCAAAACTTGATGGAGCTCTACAGAATTCCATGGAATTAAGATAGATAATTCCTACCCAGAACAAGGTTTCCCCTTTCTCTTACAGATTAGTACTTTAAAAGCAGCTCCTCTTATAGAAATTCTGTATATTAACGTACTTACATCCCTTCTTTAATTATAATACACCCTTCCTATTAACAAATAATGGTATATCTAACTATTTTCAGTGGGGATGAAAGGAGTAGGTGGTCTCATTTCTCATTAAGAACCCTTGTTTCACAAGAAAAGCATTTCTCAATGTCTTTACCTAGTGATATAAATGACCTTTGCCATGAAACTGATGAATGTATAAATCTTTCATAATATATTTTAATGTCCTGCTGGTAGTAATCTTTAATATAAAGCAAAGTAAAACAAAACAAAGCAAAAATATTTGCAATCAAGAAGTCCATCATTAACAACATATGATCCTTACATTTTGATGAACAAGAATTTGAAATTTATTTTTTTAATTATTCATTTTATACAAGAAAAGATGTTAATATTTTCCTTTTCTTTCTCTTTTTTTCTTTATTTTTTTTTTCCAAGCAACAGCTATGTCTCACATCTCCAAATAAAGATATACTGACTAATCACCCAGATGTATCTGCCAAGCAACCTTCCTCCAAAAGAAAAAACGAAAAATTGGAAGATTCCACACGCTTCTAACAGTTTTTGAAAAGCTGGGTTGATTTTTGGTTCGTTGTATTTTTTTTTTGTGTGTTTTTTTTAGGTTGGGTTGGGCTTTTTTTTTGTTTCGCTGGCTTTTTTTTTTAGTTTTTGTTATATTCTGTTTTTCCAGCTTTACTGTGATACAGTACTGAAAAGCAAGTTGAATTTGCTGGGTCAGAGGCAGAACATGTCTAGGCAACACAAAATTTAAGATATATGAGTAAAAAGCCCTGAATTATTATTCTTGCATAAAGGTCTGTTTATCTAAATACCAAAGGATTGCTGTTTGCTCACTAGCTGAGTGCTATGCCTAACTCAAAACATAAGAAGACAATTAATAACTCAACCTGGCATCAAGTTTCCTCAAGACATGTAACAATAGAAAACCTGATTTTTTCACCTGTTCATGGAACTACCCAAAGAGAAAGATTATTGAAGAAATGGAGAAGTCTACAGTCTCTTCAGTTTCTCTTAGGGAACATTGTGTCTGTTACAGCCAGAAACCCTGCCCTGAAAACAGTTAAGAGCACATGAAGATGAAACTCCAGCTTTTATAGAATAATTTGACATGCAAAATCCAGGGATCCTGCTTAAACCAAATTATATGATAAAATTCAGCTTAACTGAGCACCTGTTGATTGGGCCAGGATGAGCAGAAAGATGTGGCAAACGTTATGTCCCCTAAGGTAGTCAGAGGAAAACTCCATCTGCTCTGTTTCAGCAATACTGCTGTTCAAGTCCCTTTGTGCCAAGAGAAGTAGTAATCCCACAATCTCTCAGAAATTGTCCTAATTCCCAGGGTAAAAATGAACCGGGAATTCATCGTGATTCAGGATGGGAATGGGTAAGGTAGGTGATGCCTACTCATTCTTTTGAGTTTTTTCATCATGGCACAAGTAGTTTATACAGTATAAAATGAGAGAATAGTTTTTATTGTTTAGTAATGTTAGTTTGTAGTTAAAATTACTGCCTGGTAGAGCTTAATTTAGAATTCAGAAAACCTGTAATTAACTAATTTACTAACCTGTAATTAACTGGTTAATATAAAGATTTTTTTGCTTCTCTCTTGTATATAAATATCTTGTTTTCAATTCTGTGCTTTCATTTTCATGATTCCTCCTGCTTGTTCATGATCCTTCTTGGAAAATAAACTAAAATACTTGTAACTGGATGCATACTGAATGTCTCTACCCATTCTTTCTATATATGATATTGTTCTTTCTTTTGCTCTTTTTTTTTTTTTTATTTATGTTACTGAAGAGCTTTTTTTATTTGCTTTAATACACTTTGAAAGGCCTAAGTCAGCTTGGCTGTTGGCAATTCTTGCAGTATTTTTACACTTTGCGACCTCTAAGTTGTACCTTTATTTGCTGATTAATCATTTTTTTTCTCCTCAATTTCTTGTAGGCTTTATGCTTACTCTAAATGTTCTTTTTGAGGTCGCTATACATCCAAACACATTTGGAAACCTTTCCAAAAGTTTTGTTTTCACTTGCTTGATGTGCAAATTTTAGATAACTTTTCACTGCTGACTTTTAAAGAGTTTGCAGGAACCTGCCACATGGCAAGACCCTGAAATCTTTGCTTCTATTGACTCCATTTACTTGTTCAGATTGTTTGTCAAAGTTTTGCCTTTTGAAGTTGAGTAACACAGATGAAGGTCTTCTATTGTTTATTTTCTATTTAATTCCTATTTAGTCAATTTATGACTGCTGACTTCAATGGTATTTCAATATTATTATTTTCATTTTCATTAAATGAACAGGATTAGAAAAGTGTTTGGCAGTCTAGTTGAAGCAGGAGTGGCAATTCCAGCTGGGCATCTGGAAATCATTGCCATGTCCCTTGTGGATGTGGAGATCAACAATACTTCATGTCTCTGTCAGACATTTGTGTTTGTGGAAATCATTGAAATTATTGTGCAAATGCCATGGAGTCTTAGCATATAGACTATATCTATGTGTCTATGATACTGATGATTAATTATAAACAGATACAGAGAATAATGCTTTTAGTTTGATCCTGGTCTTCCATTCATGATTTGCAGTTACACTGGATAAGTGTGTATTCAATAGAGTGAGAATAAATAAAGTTTAATGCAAAATTATATAGGGTATATGTGCAAAGGTTCAGACAATTTATAATCCCTTACCTGAACTACAGTAGATATATATTTACGTGTCTCTGCCTTGTCTTTCTCTGTTCAGGGTTTTCTGTTATTATATTTCTGTTACATGGTATAACAATGCTGGTATGTTGTGAAAATCAGAGGTTTGTATCTTGATGCACTGAGATTTATATTTGTCTTGAGACTGTATGTCCACTTGGTGTTTCTACTGGCAATGAAGTGTGTGCAAGCTACCAATCACATTTGCTGAACACATATACAAAAATCACTTTTGGAGAACCTTGAATCCATCCACCCTGAAAGTGATGAGCTTCAGATAATGTCCTGCCCTGAGACTAACTTTGGTTGTATTGAGAGGGAAACAATTTTGCCTTCACCAGCTGGGTACTAGATTTTGGTTCTGTAAGACTCCCAGTACAGATGCAAGGTAAATTCACATAAAGAAGAATCTCTTCTTTGTACTAGATCAGTAAGGTAGTCATACTCATTCAGTTTGACTTCTCAGTGAAACTCTTCACTAGGTGGGATTTATCTAGCTATTAATGTTTTTGTTGTCCATATACCCATCTGAGACAAACTTCTGAAATTCTTGTTATAGTCTGTGGAAGAAACCAAATATTTTTAAAAGCCATCATGCATCTTTTCCTAAAAGAGATATTAATCAGAAATTTGATGAATTAAACTAAATATGCCTGTTTCTTCTTACTGCCTTTGCAGAGAACCTAGTTTGATTTATCTAATGGTGATATTTGTTTATAGACATCTGAAATTAGATGTCATGAGCCCTTCTCTTCATTTCTGACTTTTCATGCTCTTGCATGCTCAGTTTCCTGCCATGCTCATCTCTATCTCTATGAAATATTCTAAATTTAACTATTTGAACATAAAACATTTCAACATGCCCTGAAAGCTCTGCAGGAATTAATTTTTCCAGTCACCTTTGCTGTTTGCATGCCCATTGTTATTTCAAACACCACTACCAGCTTTTCTTTCTCATCCATGCCTTCAAGCCAGAAGAATGTCAACAAAGAGAATTCCCCCTACAGAGATCCATATAAAACAATCAAAGTCCCTGAAATAAAAGAAGATAACACCAACCTTTGTTTTATCAGACTTTGTTGATTCCCTTAAGTCCTTCCAGCTTCATTTCTAAGTCTTCTGTTCAGGTTCAGCCTGTTTTTTAAGGATATGTTTCAACTGTCCATAATCTAGTTGACAAGTCGGGCTCACCTTGAAGTTGCAAGACTACTGTCTACTGACTGCATTCTGCCCCAGACAGAACTTTGCAAGCCAAAACCCCAAGGCAGCCAAACTGCCTACCCCCAGACAGAAGGAACATTCACCTACCTACAAGACAGAAAGGATTTATTCTTCTTTCACCAAGGAATATCTTGAAATTTTAATGTTTGATCCCTGTTGGCATTTGAGTTTAGTTTTGGTCTTCAAAAAGGCTATGCAGCATCAGGTCTGTTATTATGTCACATTGCACACTGTTAATTTTTTTTTCCATTTTTATGTCATTAAGTCAGACAAGTGACCTTTTGCCACCTTTAGGATGACTGAAAAACAAGATAACTTCTAAGAAATTGGAATGAAAGGTTCTTCTGAATAGCACCTTTTTTTTTTTCTTTTTTCTTTTTCTTTTTTTTTTCTTTTTCTCACTACAGGTATATCCCCTTCTTGTTCAGCTGGAAAACATTTTCAGAGAGTTAAGAATAAAATTATATATCAGAGAAATCAGCCTTGAAGTGTGGAGCTAAGTTTGGGTGATGCTTCCAAATTCTTATTACTTTACCTGCTGAGGAAAAGAAGAAAAACAATTTTAATTGATCCCAAAGCAATCAAGGAATCAGTAAAACCCTGACACAATAGAGAAGGTGTGGTAACACTGGTGTTCACAAGACTCACTTGAAGTAATCTTATCTGTCAGAAAAGAGACATTAGTCTAAATGCAATACATTCTCTTGTCCCAGTAAAGCGGCAGGGGAGTTTGCCGAAAAATAGAGAAGTGAAATGGGAAGACTAGAACAACCAACCAAATAAACAAACAAAAAAAAGAGAAATAATTAGACTAAAATTAATCTTGCCTATTAATGTACATTTTTTTTGAAAAGTATGCTTTAAAGGAATATGGAAAATCAATTTGTGAGGGTCAAAAAAAAAATTCATTTTTTTCAGGTCACTCTTAGCCCCATGCACCATTACATTTTCATAAAACTTACTTCTTCATTGACACAGCATGGATATTTACCACTGAATCAAAAAAGAAATGAATTTTACTCCCTTTGTATATGTGTGTGTCTGTGTCTGTGTTTTTCTTTGCTTTTCATCTGACTCTGAGATCTACTGTACTGCACGGTTATCAGCGTGATGAGAGGAGACAGCCTGTCTAGCTCTGCCCTGTCTTAAAAAGACTGGTAAAGAAAAGCGGCCTGACTAGATAAGCCAGATGACATCCCAGACCTGGGAAGTGAGCCAGGGTCCAGAGCAACATCTGCTGTGGCCAGGCTGCCAGCCCAAAGCATCCATCCGTGACTGACCAGTTGCCTTGAATTCTGAGAACTTCAACAAGCGCTTTATTTCTCCTACCTTTACCGTCCCTTTGTTTTTTCCCCACTGCTGTCTAGTGTTTTGACAAAGGCAAGGAAAATGACCATAGTTCACAACTCAAAATTACATGTGAAAACCAGCATTTTCCTCCTCACTGAGGAAGCGTACTTGACAAAACAGGAGGCTGTAATGCCATGCTTTACTCTACATAAAGGAATCTGGCATTTTTTTGAGTATGTTTTTCACATTCACTCATTTTTGGGATAACATTTGCTTTCATTCTTTGTGTGTTTGTGGTTGATTCATCCTATTCAGGAACATCCATAGCGTGGATTGAAATAAGGAGGTTGTATCAATTTGGATTTGAAAATAGTGTTTCACTATAAAGGTACCATCTGCTATAATGACCAGAACCAGTGTCAGAGATGTAAACTCCCATTCCCTGACTGGTAAATAAACGTTTGCTCCTCTGATTGTATCTAAAAATAGGGATGAATTTTTTTACATATTTTCCATCAGCTAAAATCCATAAGTCATGCTTGACTGTTTCTGTGACAGAAGCATCTTAAGATATTTTTCTATCTTAGCCTAATTTATTCTATCTAAACTGGAAAAATATAAGTCATCACAAACTTCTCTGTCATTTGTTCTTATCACAAAAACACATAAACTGTGTTTTAACTGTGGGGGAATGTATGCAAAGAATATGTGGGGGAAAAAAGGAAGAGAGAGGTGGAATAACTTAGTTACACTTTTGATCTTCTGATGATTTGCCTATATAGCAGAACAGAATTTTTTTTTTTAGTCCTGCTCGTTGCACGTCCATTTTATTTAAGCTTGAATTCATGCTGGAAAGACGCCTGGTTCAGCTAAGTTTTTTTGTAAGGAGGAGGATAATTCATGGAGGAAGATACACTGCTCTGTCAGTCTCAGTCTGGACAGTCAGGGAATGGAACAAGACTGTGAGACACACTACAAAGTGTGCCTGTGCTATCATGTGGATTCAGGCTGCCTGCCAAGACAAGAAGAAGAATCAAGGAGGGAGAACTGTCACTTAAATACAATAGCAGTCAACAAGCACCTTGTGAAGATTCCAGGTAAGATGTGGATCCATTCCTGATGGTTCTCAAAAGCTTGATTCAAGATGCCCTGAAGCCATTATAAATGTAGAAGTTGTTTTCAGAAGGTGCTTTAAGTGGCATGAACTCTCCACACTGAAATAAATGGGACTGAATGAGTTACTGGAACCTGATAGATGAAGGGAGGGGACTCCTATGGGCCTGAAAAATATTGAGTCAAAAAGGAGGGGACAGAAGGGTAGAAGCTTGGTGGCAGATGCTTGCTCTGAAGAACAAAAGCAGCAATCACAAAAATCGATAGAGAGCTTTATTAAAGGTGAGATAGGTGTTTTCATTCTGAGGTGCTTTTTTTTTTTTTTTTTTTTTTTTTTTGGTGGTACTATGCTTGGATAACTCACAGGTCAGGTATTTCAGACCCAGCATCTCTAGAGGTCCCCTTCGTATGCTGAAAAACGTCCCCTCCACAAATCTGCCACTGTTTCAAATATACTTTCTAGATTTGAGTTAAAAAAGGAAAAAGAGAAGAGAAAGAGCTCAAAGATGAAAAGAATGAAGAAAAGAAGGGAAGGAGGTGAAGAGGGAAGGAAAAGAAGAAAGTGAGGAAGGCAAGTGTCTCCTTGTTCCATGGCAGTGTCTCTTTATTTTCAATTTTCAGATTAATTCAATTTTTCTCTCAGCCCATGTGCTCCTGAACAACCTGTTTTTCCCTAAGGTGAAAGCTTTCTCTTAGAGAGCTGCAGTGACTATTATCCCAGGGTCTCAAAAATGCCAATAAGAGAACAAATAATATTTGTACATAATAGTGTTCCATGCAAACCATGACTGATTAGTGTTATGTTGTGACATCAACAGAGACAGTAATCAAGGTTACTTTAGCATTGATTTTTTACAGAGGTGAAGCCTCTTTGATGTATTACTCCATCAACACCTTCAGAGCCAAACTTTGTACATGAAATTAATCCCAATTAATTAGAACATTTGTAGGTAGTGCTAGGCTCTTTTATGTATCAAAATAAATATTAATTCAGTGGCATTTTTTTTCACCTTGTGCATCTTGTGTGGCTAGGAAGGGAAAAAGAACCCTATTGATCAGTGCACTGAAATATGTTAGAAAGTTTTAGCACTTGAGGTGGTCTGAGAGGCTGCTTGAGTTGAATCAGATCAAGGCATAATAAAGAAACTAGGTAAACTGGTGCAGATAGTCTAGGGAGAAGTATTGTTTCCAGTATATGAAAGTGGGTAAAGTCACCCTTGAGATTTTCACTAAATATGCATAAAACAGTGCCCTGTGACACTGCCCTACAGGGAAGACTTGTCCTGAAGGCATTGATTCAGAGATTTCTTTTGCAAATCAGGGACATATTTGTTCAGGAACTTCTTATAGTATTAGGTGGGTTGTGTTTTTTTTTGTTTTGTTTTGTTTTTTTTTTTTTTGTTTTGTTTTGTTTTGCTAGCCAGTGTGTTGAGTAAATTCCTGTAGCTCATGTTAACCTTCGTTCTGTCTCCCAGAGTCTGAGACACTAATTCTGACTCCCAGAAAAACATGGTATGGGACAAGACAGAGAATATTCTTGCTATTTTCTTCTATGAACATTTAATACCTAGTGGTGTAATCCTTCCTGTCTAGTTCATGTTTCTTTATAATTAATACATAGGGTCCTTGGACAATGAATTTCCACAAGAACATCAACTTTCTTTAGACTCTTGAACCCCCTTCACTCAGCCAATATGAATTCCAGTCCCACTCTCGGATATAATCTCCCATTATGATTTCTTAGATATGAAGAGGGTGCAAGAAAATAAAACAGGTTTGTTTGGTTTTTTTTTTATCATGTGTTGTAGGTCAGAATCATATAGATAAAGTCAATCTCATTTTTTCACTGAGTCAAAAAATGAAAAATAAAAAGCAAGATGATAGTAAAAACCATTCAGTTTTAGACATCAAATAAGTTGTCAAAATCCTGCCTAGGAAGAGTAACAATAGTCTCTAACTTGATTAGGCTCTTTGGAACCTCATCAAAGGATAAATAAATGAGTTCTTGCATTATTACAGTAATGCTTGGATGGCCATTTTCTCACCAAATTTAGTCATCATATAGCATTATCCCAGGAACAATAAACCATTTTCTACAGCCCATTATTGTCTGAAAGGAAGAATCTGAGACCATTCTATGCTCAGGCTGTGAAATCCGAGTGGCAACACAGAGGTGAACAAGTGGAACACTGGTCCCATCCTGGGGAGGAAGCGCTGAAACGTAAAGTTAGGTAAAATAGCAGGCTACAAGAAAAGGTGACTTCAATGACTCTGTGCTTCCTCCTAAATCAAAAGAGGAAAATCAGCTGGGGAGTAAATTCCCAGTGACTTCAGTGAGCACAGGAGCCTAGAGGCAGAGGCCACTGCTGCTGTGTGGAGACAGCTGTGGCAGGGGCTCTGCAGGAGCCTGTGCTGCCGCAGGCACATAGTCAGCACTATTAGTATTAGCCTGAAGCATCAGTAACTCCTGCTGGGATATCTGTCCCTGTATGCCAAGGATCATCATGATGTCGGGAATCCTGGCTGCTCCACACTTCAATTCAGTACCTCAGCCTTATCCTTAATAGGGTCCTGGAAAAAGATGAAGGGTAGAAAAGCCTCTCAGCAAAACTGATATTCACTGTTCTCCAGAAAATCAGCTACAGTTCTTGTTGTCATCCTGCTTCTTTAATCAATGTGTTAAGCCATCACACTTTCTTGGAGGGGGGGGAGAAATGACTTGGTCCAAGTATGTTCTATATCAGCTATCCTTACCTGAGCTCACAAGGACTCCCTCCTGGAGAATTTGGATTCCTGATTTTTGCAGTAAGCAGCACAAGAGAAATTGAGCTTATTGTGTAAAATATTGGAAATTAGAGTGGAGTTACAGATACAGAATGAAAGTTAATCCAGATAGGTAGAAAGATGATGGGATAGTCTGACTGTCCACCTGTTTGTATGGGTGGCTAAATTCTTCTGATAAAAGATTCTGAGTCTGGTTATGTGTTTATGAAATATCAAAAAAAATGAGGACCTGTAGGTAGCAAGTAATTTACTGCTGATAATAAGGATGATGAAAGACAGAGATAGATGGTATGAATTTCCTTAGTATCAGAGCAGTTTTATATTGTAGAACTCTTGCTAATTTACCTCTGATTTACTGTGGCATAAACAAGAAGAGAAACACAGTCTATGTATACCTACATCATTAGTATTTTGAGTGTATCCATGTCTTTGGATTTGCATATGAATATTAAATAATTCTATGCAAGTATGGGATGGGACTTAACTGTTCTCTCAAACAATGTATCCTTATCTTACTGGAAGCAGTTCAGACCATCAAAGAGCTGTTGCTGATGAACTCACTAATTAGTTTCCGATACTTAACCTTGTATTTCCCTTCATTACTAGTGCTCTGTTCCCTCTAGTTTTACACTTGGTATCAGAAAGTTCATTTAGAATCCAGACAATCTTCCAATGTCAGCTCTGCACTTTAAATTTTTCATTCAGTGAGGAGACAATGGGAATAATGTTTGTATCTGTCAAGGAGACGCGTGAAAACTTTTAAGTCGCATTGTGTAGAGAAAAAAAAAAGACAAACAACTAAACAAAAAGAAAACAAAAACCAGGAAGATAGGACCCAAAAGCGAATAAAATAGAATTAAGTCACTGAGGACTGACTGGGTATTATGGTAAAATAAGTTGTATGCAACCAACCAGTTTATGAGAGAGCTGAAAACTTTATATTAAGATTTATTTTAAAAATCAATTTAAAAATCAATTGCAGATTTTTTTTTTCAGTTTCCTTCAATGTTTCATTGTTTGGATTGTTCACTTAGAAACTAGGATGCATGTCATGGTCTGCCCATCTATGAGATTCAGGACCTGAGTCTCATTCTGAGCCTCATTCTGGGTGCTTCTATCCTGCTCTGTAATAAGGAATTGTTGAGGAAGAAAAAAACATGTTTCACACTGGTAAGTCTTTCACTGTTTAGTTTGTGTAACTTCACCTTCTAAAACCAATTTGCATAAGAAATAGGGTCTAAAAGCACTCAGTGATGGTAATTAATCAACAGAGCATCCTTGGTTCTATTGGATTCTCATTTGGTGCAGATCTTCAAATGAACATTAGATGTTTTTTGTTTTTTCTACAGAAGGACTTTGGACTTGGAATAAGATCAAAGTCAGGAAGTCCCCAAGACAACATTATTTCAGAGATTATAATATACCCTGTTTTATGAATTCTTGTAGTATGCATCACTACATTACAGCTTTTCATGCTTACAGTTTCTGAGGACTATTGTTTTCAGTGACATTAAACCATCTCCTATGAACAGTATGTTTGATACAAACAGAATCTGGCTCTACAAGATGGCCCTTCTGGTCTCTAAGGATGTACATCTTGGCTGTGGCCTGCCTCTCAGTTGGAACAAGACCCTAATTTGTATCAGTATTTTCACTCTTCCCCTTCTGTGCAATGATTTTTGCAGAAGGAAAACAGACAATTCAGCTGGACTGGTATCATGGTGGGCCTGGCCAACTTCCCAGTCTGCATGATTTGGGGAAATGAGGACCTGAAGGCATAACACTGGTTATGCCACAGGTGGTTTTAGTTCTGCCTTGATCCAACTATAATAATTTTTTCTGTCTTTAATATGTATCTTTCACCCTTTTGGCTTTCTTCAAGCTCATGTATTTATTTCTCTTCTAGCAGAAAGATAGAGTGCCACATCTGACTGTACATAATTTGATGCAAAGATGGAAAGAATGCCATGAAGCATTCTGGTATTTTGTGACAACTAGGGAACTGGGCATAGACATGCCATCACAGAAAATTTGGAAGGAGCAGAAGAGTGATGAGAAGGTATGTGATGCAGCATTATCAGTCTGAGCAAGGTCCTGAAGAAGTCATGAAAGGACTGCAACTGATCTTGGTACTGAAGGAGAGAGTTTAGGTACCGTTAGCATATTTCCACTCCAATTTTTTTAATATAGAGATATCAATAAGAGATTGTTGTCACATCAAGAATCCCTGCTGCGTCCACTCTTATATGTGAGAAAAAATGTACCATCATTATGTTAATGACTCCCTAAGCAGTTCCTCTGGGGACTTCTCACAGTTTACTTAAACCATTCACTGGACATGACTTCCTTTGGGGCTTTATTAAATGTTGATGCTTTTCTGTTTTCAGGAACTCTTTCATTAGAATATATTCAATCTTTTCAACTATACATGAAAAGTTTTTCAGTTGCTGAGACTGTGTGTGTCAGTATTTGTATGTTCTGAGAAAAGAGGCATCTTGTGACTGAATTTATGACATGTTGACTCATGAATATGATAGACTACATGCTATATGTTTGCTGCCAAGCAGATACCATGAAAGATTGCACTACAGCTAAGATATCCTTAGAGCTTGCTGAATATAGTGGAGATGACAAGGTATGAACTTCTTTTAAGGAATATAAGTAATTTTCTGCAGGAACAGAAATGATGGCTGATTTCGTCAGAGGTGACCAGGACATCTTCTTTACATGCTGGTTTTGAAAAAAATGTTCCTTTTGACTCTCACAGTAAGTATGAAGTTGTGTATGTTCTGGGAAAACAAAAATGTGTAGATAAAATATTAATGTTCATTTTGTATATTTTTGTTTTGAAATTTAACACTTTTGAATGGTTCAGAATAGAAAATTCTTGGTTTCCTCTTCTAGTTCTTGGAATTCTAGAGCTTGCTTTAACCAAGCTTGTGAGGGGGCTGGGGAAGGGGGGAAAGTAGTGGGGGTCGTGGCTGGAATATCACTTTTGCCAGTCTCAAATTCTTCAGCAAGACAAATCATGTTAGAATCATAAAACCTGGGGCAAGATCTGGCACAGTTGTCACTGAGGATCAAAATAAAATGTTACAGATGAAAGAACTGAAGAAACATCCTTTCGTCTGTTTTGTGCATTCCGATTTGATCTTTATTGGCATGAATGCAAATGCGTACTATAAAATTGGACGCTTGAAATTGCACAAAGTGGATTTCAAATTGCATATCCATTTAGAATAATCTGAAAGAGGCCAAACTTGGCAAATTAGTTCTTCAGAATTAGGTAAATGTAATTCTATTGTTTTACAGTTTCCCACCACATGCTGACCACATTCATGAGCTAGGACTGCTTATTGGTGCCTAATGAACTACTGCTGCCCATGAATCACAGCTTTTCTTACACTTCATGACTTAGTAATTTCTTACTCAGTCAACAATTTTAAATTTTACATTTTGTAGATACATGTTTAACTTTTAAAATGTCCAAGCATAATAATTCAAGAGGTCTAATTCTTAACTGTATCTGCAACAGAATGCCAAGGAAGGTTTTGTAATAGCAATTGTAGTGAAGTAACATCTCAACTGTTATGAATGCTCAAGGTAAGCAGAAAAAAAATATGTCAGGAAGGTCCAGAGATGTAATCCTAGTCTGTCACTGATACTTGCATACTTACATATACATATATATATGCATACTTACATATGTACGTATATATATATATGCATATAAGCATACTCCATTTACCTAGGTTTATATTACACATCATCCAGTTAGCTGTAGATTTATGAGCTCACTGCCACAGTACTCACTAGAGAAAAGGAAGAGAAAACCTTTCTGGTTTAGTTAGTATGTGATTTGTTTATCATATTGATAAATGGTTCGTAAGAAGAGCTTAACAGTGAAAGAATGTTGGATGGTACCTAAAAAATCCTCAGTCTGGAATGTCATTCTTAAACCAGCTTCTAAGGAACTATAGTGATATCTCACAGTGTCCAATTGATGGGCAACAAATTAGCTGAAAAAATTCAGTAGTAATTGGTGCTCATGGGCAGGACCAGGCATTTGGGGTCAGATAAGGACAAGCACTAGGGAACGTCATTCCCACAGACTCCCAGGCTCCAGAGATTGTTATATTATCAAATCCTTTGAAAATTCAGGGCAAAGTAAATTGCCCAAGGTCATAGAAAGACTGAGTCAAAGCAAAAGTCTTAACCCAGTTTTGCTGAGGCCTTCTGCAAGAACTTTGAGCATAAGGACATCTTTTTTTGTCCTTCAGTATGCTTCAGATTGGGCCCCGTTGCAATTACTGCTAGACACCAATAAAATTCCATGACACATAGCAAAAAAGAAAATCTACTTCTACTTACCCTCACTCCAAATGAAGTAAAATACCATCCAGAGCTTTATTCTTGCTGGCCAGTTTCTCCCAAAACCCTCTCAGCTGCAAATTTCAGACTGTGTTTAATACTAGAGATGCAGTTGCATTTCCATAATTCATCTGTTCAGTCAAGCTCCTTCACCTTTTTAAATGTGTAAGTCATAAATATGAAAAAAAATAAATACAGTGTGCAATCTCTGCTGACTGAATTAAAAGTCTTAAAGAAACTTCCCATGCTATGAGGACTGTGAAGGATTTGGCAGAAATGGCACTAACAATTAAAGCAGCAAGAGACAGATTAAATTTGCTGATGACAGCTCATTTCTGAGATGGTTACAGCAAAAGTCTGATAAAAGCTTATCTGAAATTCACAGTTCTGATGAGGCTTCTGCGTGTACTAGGAGAAAATGAAACACTTTAAATTGTGTTTGATCCTAGAGAAAGGTCTTCTTGGTATTGCAGAGGGAAACCATGCATTCCTCCTTCAGTTAACATTGTAAAGTACTATAGCCCTTTGTTTTCACAGCAGGAAAAAACAGTCTGTATCCTGTAAGTGAAACCAAGGGCAATTTCAATCTCCATAAAGAGTTCTGAATGTTTAAAAAAAAGGTAGAAAGAAAAGAAAGAAAGAAAGAAAGAAAGAAAGAAAGAAAGAAAGAAAGAAAGAAAGAAAGAAAGAAAAGAAAGAAAAGAAAGAAGAAAGAAAAGAAAGAAAGAAGAAGAAAGAAAGAAAGAAAGAAAAAGAAAAGAAAAAGAAAAAGAAAAAGAAAAAGAAAAAGAAAAGAAAAAGAAAAAGAAAAAGAAAAAGAAAAGAAAAAGAAAAAGAAAAAGAAAAAGAAAAAGAAAAAGAAAAAGAAAAAGAAAAAGAAAAAGAAAAGAAAAAGAAAAAGAAAAAAAAAAAGAAAAAAGAAAGAAAAAGAAAAAGAAGAAAAGAAAAAGAAGAAAAAAGAAAAAGAAAAAGAAAGAAAAAGAAAAAAGAAGAAAAAGAAAAAGAAAAGAAAAGAAAAGAAAAAGAAAAAAGGAAAAGAAAAAAAAGAAAAAGAAAAAGAAAAAGAAAAAGAAAAAGAAAAAGAAAAAGAAAAAGAAAAAAGAAAAAGAAAAAGAAAAAGAAAAAGAAAAAAAGAAAAAGAAAAAAGAAAAAGAAAAGAAAAGAAAAAGAAAAAGAAAGAAGAAAAAGAAAAAGAAAGAAGAAAAAGAAAAAAGAAAAAGAAAAGAAAAAGAAAAAGAGAAGAAAAAGAAAAGGAGAAAGAAAAAGAAAAAGAAAAGAAAAAGAAAAGAAAAAGAAAAAGAAAAGAAAAGAAAAAGAAAAGAAAAAGAAAAAGAAAAGAAAAAGAAAAGAAGAAAGAAAAGAAAAGAAAAAGAAAAAGAAAAAGAAAGAAAAAGAAAAAAAGAAAAAAAAGAAAAAGAAAAAGAAAAAGAAAAAGAAAAAGAAAAAGAAAAAGAAAAAGAAAAAGAAAAAGAAAAAGAAAAAGAAAAAGAAAAGAAAAGAGAAGAAAAGACAAGACGAGACAAGAAAAGAAAAGAAAGAAAAGAAAAGAGAAAAGAAAAAGAAAAAGAAAGAAAAGAAAAAAAGAAAAAACAAAAGAGCCTTTGAACCGACATGAAAACAAGTAGTTTGGTTTTGGTGGTTCTTTTTTTGGTTGGCTGTTTTTTTGTGGGGGGGGGTTTTGATTGTGGATTTTTTTTTCTTTTTTTGTTTGGTTTGTTTTTTTCCTCATGCAGTTAACAGAAGAAAGAATCATCCATCTCAGTGCATTGTGAATACCTTGAAACTGGACATAATAACGTACTTGACTGGAACAGCCCTGATCCTACTCCGATGTGAAGGACATCTGCACACATGAAGCATTATAGGAGAAACAGCTCAACCCTGTAGAGTGCACCATTTGTCTTAACTTGTATAGATCTATGGGGTTCCCACACCAGAGCACTGTGCCACTGGCTCTCTGGCTCTTTTTAAGATGTCCTAATGGAAAGTTTAGGAGAAAAATTAAAACACTATGCCTAGTCCCTTTGGTTGAGCATAAATGTGAGATTTTAATCAGCTCCAGTTTTTTCTTATGCTGCTTTTCACAGGTGAAATGCTACTACAGTGTGCAACAGAATAATTTCACAAGCAAAGCCAGAAATAGGCAGACAGATGTTATTCCAGGCAGTAATCAAGACCATGGAGACCATAAATGAAACAGAGCTAACTAAAGACGAACTAAAGAAGAAAAATACTTTTACACACACGGCACAAATCAACAGTGGGGTTCATTGTCATAGGTCCAAGGATTTAGGTGCAGGACCAGGATTTGGTTCATAAAGTTTTTAGATACTTTAGTGGCTAACATAATCTAGACGTTGTTTTTAAAGGATTGTCATAAAAATGTTAAATATTTGTGACAGAAATTAGTAAGAAGGGTATTAAAGAGTAGTTTTTCCAGTTAAAGCATCATTGTATATCTTAGAGAGAAAAAGTAGAGAGAGAACACTTCTGGAGTAAAAATTCACTTAGGTTTGTCCACAGAGGTTTTTCTTTTTTTTTTAACTTTTCTCTATATGGACTGTTTTGAATTTTGTCAGACTGATCTTTTTTCTGAAGGAAGGCAAAGCTGTGCTTATTACATTGTGCCCATCAGGATTTAAGAAAAAGGTGGAAGAGGCAAGAAAAAACAAATAAAAGGAGGCAATAAGCTTTTTGAAATGAAAACCTAAAGTTAGTTAAAGCTGTAGTATTCAGACACCTTTCTTGTACTGAATTTTATATATTAGATTACTCACAAAAGGATTTAACTAGAAACATATCTTTTATTAAAATCATATAAATAAAAACATCTTCTTCTGCCCTCCAGCATGTTTACACATGCATCATTTATTTTAAAATATTCTACTTAATTAAAGATCTGCTGTTAGAAGAATAAAACTTTCTGAGATTCTTATGCATCCAAGATAAAACTGGGCAGGCTTGCAGTGGCACAACCAACAAAACCACAGTCAGTACATATGATTTGTGCAGAAGCTAACTGTTGCACAGCTGTGTTATCAGTGAAATGTGGGATAAAAAACTCAATATTCAGTAAATTTGAATATCTCTGTATCTTGTTAGTTCCTTCCCTGAGGAAGATATTTTATTTGTTGGGAAGAATTTAATTTCATTCACTGCAACTCAGACAGAAATGCAAAAGGGAAATTTAGGTGTGGATATGAACTCTGGTCTATTTGTTCCTCCAGAGAATGCACGACAAAGAATATGTGAATGACTTGAACTTTGTCAAAGCTCCTGACATTCAGTTTTTTTGGCTCTGCTCTAGGAATGCCTTTGATTCATGATTTAACTTATCCATGGCAAAGAGCTTTTACCCACACTTCTCTACACTTCCGATGCCTGTGCATTTATGTTCCACGGGAGAGCACTCCAGATAAGAAGATCACACATCTTTCAAATGTATAAAATGCTCCACATTTTCTGGGAAATTATTTTGAATGACTTAACACATATGACTTGTCTGTAGATGAAAAATTATTTCACAGTAGTTTATTATTATTATTATTATTATTATTATTATTATTATTATTATTATTTCAAACAGGTTTTAATTGTAAAGGCATGTGTGACTCAGATTTCTGTTTGGAGCTGATACATTTCAAATTACTTTGGAACCAGAAGTTTTCTTCAAGACAGGTTTTGGTTACAAAAGTATATGTAAAATACAAGGACTTAGTCTTCTCTATAACACGCTGACCTCTTACTATGCATATAGACATTATTTTAAAAAGGTTTGTCTTATTCATACTTCTGGTATGAATTTTAATTCATATTTGAAATTCTCAATAATCTGTGTTTCTGTAAACTAATATCAGGTTCACAATTCAAGCACTAGAAAAGCAGAAAAAATAGTGTTCTTCATGTAATTGTAGTGAAATATCATGTATTATATAATGCTTAATTACATTATTGAATGGATTTTTTTCAGAATTCTGGGGTAAGTATGGTGAAAGAATATAATTTTCTCTGTTCATTTCCTGAGCTTTACAAAAGATTAATTTCTGAAAATACAGGAAGCAAGATATTCACTAGGCTGAGGAAAAAAATCAATCAAATTTCAAACCTAGCAAGAAATCATAATTTAATTTATTTTTTTAATATACTGTTATCCATTCAATTATAGTTATAAGGTGACATTATATTATGTATATATATATAAATATATATACATACATATATGTATACATATACACATATGTATACATATACACATGTAATAAGCACATGTATATGTATATGTATATGTATATGTATATGTATATGTATTTATATATAAATATATAAAGATATGTATTTTATATATATACTATTTATATATAGTATATAAATATATTTATATATATATATTATATAAATATATATTATATATATATATAATACAAATGAATTTCCTGTCTTTCTTTTACTTTATAAAAAGTACGTACTATAGCAATGCATTTTATTTCATTGACACTATTTCCTCACACTGAAAAATGTATTTCCTAAAATTAAATATTTGCCAAATGTTATTTCATATTATTTATGAATCTTATTTTTAAAAAATAATATTTACTTTGTAGCTCAAGCAGCCAGGATGTAATATCTACTGCTCTCCCCCCAGTTTTACAAACATTATGCTTGGTTTTAAATTCTGTTTTCCCTTTTTTAATGTTCACTTTTTTGCCTAGTTTTTAAAATCTTTTTTCATATTTTCATAATTTATCAGTTAGTGATTTCTTGCCAATTTTAAAAAGTCAGATATAAAGAAACCTAAGGATTTTGATACTTTCATAATTTTTAGAACAAAGAAGAAATTTTTAACATTTAAAATTATTATGACATTGCATTTTAGATCGTGTTTGCTCCCGTATCTTCATTTTTAGGAACTGGAGAAATTTTTAAAAGCTAGAATAAGTAAAGAAAAGGAAAATAGACAGAAAAGAACAAAATATAATCAAGCTACTCAATTTCTATATAGTTTGCATTAAAATAAAAGGTTAAATAGGAAGTAAAATTTTAAAAATAATTGTACTTTTGAGGTTTTTTTTTCTTTCTGTTAAGAATAATATGAAAATTAGTATTTATTTTAAATATAAACATAAAAATGTCATTTAACATCTAATCTGTGGCTCCGAGGTAGTAGAATACAAACAAGTGAATGTATTATTTAATCTGAAGAGTTCTTGGGGAGAGCAAGGGGAATTTGCTCCGTCCACAGAGGGGAAGGTAAGTAGAGACCTTTATGTGTATGATAGTGAGGGAAGAGAAAGAGTTATATATTTTACCCTATTATACAATACACCTGCTAATGAACAAAACTTCATTGAACTTTATATTAATTTTTATTGTAAATCCAGATCTTACTTTTTACTCTTACAAAATCTCTTTCAGATTTTTCTGGTGCTCAAGGGTATCAAGTACTGACAGACTGTTATACAATTTCATTGAATTGTTATTTTCCCAGATAATTTCGGGTGCAAGTCTTGGGTTTGTGGGGGATTTTTTTTGTTGGTTTGTCTTAGTTTAGTTTGGTTTGGTTTTTTACCTCATGCAATGTACATTCTGAATTCTACTCAGTTACTCTTATTCTGTTTTCTTTGTTCCCATCTGCTCTGTGGTGTTCTAAAATACTGTTGAAGGGGTAAGAATATTAAGACTTCTACCTGCAGTGCTGACTGGACATTATTGAAAATACCTATGTGTGCAGAATCTTAATTTTACTTTCTTTATGTATTTTAAAGGGCTAATATCTTTAATCTGTCAAGACACTTCTTCAGCTTTTGTGTTCTACTACAAAATACAGCTTTGCAGGTATTCTTTTATCTGCATTAGTAGCACTTTCCTGGCCTAACATTTCTGTGCTAATAAACCAGTTTTCAAAGCCCAGTGAGATCATAGCCTTCTCCTTCTCAATTCCCTATGTTCATCATTCTTTGTTTTGTTTTGTTTTGGTTTTGTTTTTGTTGTTTTGTTTTGTTTGTTTTTTTTTGTATGCCCAGAGCATATAAAATTATGGAGAGTCAATAGTATATCTATAATAATAAATAACGTCCAATGCTCAGAAACTTTAGAAGGCTTTGATCTGCTACTGGGTTGTACCTCATTTAGGGGATTGGCAGCAAATATTACTCTTCTCTTGATTTTCACAGCTGATACAAAAGCAGACACAAGCTCATATAATACCTGATTTCCCTGGCTCCCAGCCTTATGGATAATTGTTGCCCAGAGGGGAAATTTCTTCCCAGTCTACATCAGCAAATAGTAGGTATATATCACAAAACATGAGGATTTATGCTCCAATATATTCCATAGTACTATCAGACTCAAAAAACTTCATTTGAGGAGCAGAGTTAAAGTACAGTTAGCAGTTTTACTGTATCTCACCTGTTTGTCTAGAATTTACTGAGATATTCTAGAAATATAAACAGGACTTAGCAAGGCATTCAGCTTTACTGAACCCAAATAAAGGAGGAGTTACAACAGAAAAAGACCTTACCATGGTGCTTCTCATATCCTCGGAAGATCTACCTGCCAGTTGCTGCTCACCCAAACGATGTGGATATTTCTTTATTAAAAATAAGCGAGTAAACACCTATGAACTTTATTTCACTTTTTTCTGACATGAGGGCTGGAGACAGATACTTATTCAGAGAAATGCTAGTACAAAATTGAGTAAGCCACAAATTGACAAAGGGGCACACAACTTCTGATGGGAGGGTGGAGGGTTTCATGTATTTATTCAGGCCAAGTAAAAAGAGCAGAACAGACATGTCTGTGAGCCTGCCACAAATGCTGCTCTGCATCTCTAGCAGTCTTTGAATGGACACAGCAGTGACTTCAGAGACTGGTCTGGTGCACTGAAGAGAGGTCTTCAGTGACTATATGAAATTATAAGTACATAAGAGGATTTTCTGCTGTGTTTAGCAACGTAAAAGCGGTGCTGAAAAAACAAGAGAATAAAAAACAACCAATCAACAAAAAAAAATGTCTGTACTGAATTAGCCATGTATACTACCTGTAGAATCAATGGAGAAACTGAAACTCACGCAGTTCATCCTCTTCCTAAGTACTGAGTGAGATGACTAATTCCTTTAGGGGAGTGCCTATGTCTTTCTGTTTGCTAGACAGTGACTAGGTAAGAATAGATGACTAACTTTTAGTTAGTGACACTTAAATGAGATGAGTCCTTATACATCAGATACATTCTGTTGCACTAATCAGTTGAAAATTTTTGCTTAGATAACAGATATTTCCAGAATCCTATTGCAGTCAGTAATGTATCTTGCAGAGTGCTACCTAACAGAATTGAAAATACCGGAATCTAAGCTCTGACAAACACAATGGATTTAGGTATAATATTCCTTGGTATCTACCTTTAATAACAGCAAAGCCAAGCTGATTTTGTTCACTTTCTTCATTTCACCCCTGCTGAGGATGGCAGCAAGCCATCTGCAATACTACTGAGTTGGAAAGCAACCAATTCAAGGCTAACTGAACAAGATGGATATGGTAAGAAGATACCACAGAAGGATTTTTGTCACCTTTTGAGCTTTTCTGACCTTACAGTGTCTGGTTTTATTATACAATATAAAAGGGAAGAAATCTTGCTAAAATAAGGTGAGTGGTAACATCAGGTTTGTGTGAAAAGAGTACACTACTTGTAAGACATTGACTGATTTATACTGGCCCATGTGTGTAAAAGTTAGAAGAATCCAGAAGGTGAACTATGACCTTCTCTTCTAGGACAAAAACTGTATGCCAAAAAAGCTCAACATTTTGAAAATCTGATTATTATTTTGAAAGCTAGTGTCAGAATGAAAGTTAAGGTAAGAATACGCTCAACCTTCCAGTGCAGAAAGTTCTCTATTAAAAAATCCCACGTTCTAGAAAAGATTGGATACCAGTCCATAACACAGCTTTTCTCATTTAGAGTGCTTCGATGTGATAACTTTTTATATACTGGAAATATCTACTTGTTTACTCAAATCCCACTGCAAACTCACATGCCAGGCCTATACAGACCCTTTAGACAGTTTTGGTGACACTGGTTTCCTTGAAGCACTGGGTCGTTTAACCCCTTAGATCTAAGAAGGAGGAGGTCATCTTCATTTAAGAAAACCATGTTGAAATGCAAGACTCTGCACCCCAGAGAACTCTCTATAATAGTAGAAACATTTCTATTATAGAACACTTTAATTTCTATATTAAGATAAATAGATTTTCTATATATTGCAGGTGCATTGGGTTTAGATGATATTTAAAGGTCCCTTCCAACCCAAATCATTCTATGATTCCATAGTTACATGATTCCATGATTCTATGACTGATTCTATGATTCTATTAATAATATCTTGTTACCCACTGCAAGCTTATATTCAAGCTACATACACAGCCACTTACCTTACCTTTTTCTCTTGGTAACAGTGCTTGACTCACAAAGTTCTGATGTGTCCAAACAAACAAAAGCAATTGGTGGTTGCACTTGATTTTCACCAGTGGTGCTATGCAAAACTAATCCTTACTGAATCCAGTGTAGCACTGGAGTCATCAAGTGTAACATATTAATCCTCATTTAAAAAAAAAAAAAAGATACTGCAGAGACTTTGCAACCAAAGATATTGAAGACCAGGTGTTAAAATGCACTTACTTACCACTGCCCTGTAGAACTTGCAAAGTCTATGCAAAGGGAGACTGTTTATATCTTCATGTCACAAAGAACTGATGAGGTGATGAGTGGAGTGACCATCCCACGGGCAATGTGTGACACAGAAGGTTTTTCTACTGATAAGTATGAGGCAAGGAAGATAACAAGTACCACCAGCTCATTATCAGTTATTGACTATTGCCAACTAAATACTGTTACGGTTGTGAGGACCAAGCATCTGTAGGAGACAGTCTGAAGGCTTGTCTCTAAGACTGAGGAGATAATTTAACTTCTGTTCAGTAATTTAGTTCCTAGCAAAGAAATTAAATGAAAGGCAAGGTAGATGGTATGAAACTTTCCATGTTCCATGGAAGCACGTTCAGTCTGTGCACAGGTCTTTTTTAAAAGGAGTACAAAGAGAAAAAGCCAGTAATTAGCATATGCTAATTACCTCAGTAAAAGTGTCCAAATATTCAGGTCTAGAAATTTCTTGCAGTATTTCTTAAATTATTCCTTTCTCTAAAAAAGGTATAAAATGTTCCCATGCATAGTGTTGCACTGGAAGATCTCTGGCATTCTGCTTTGGTTGATTAATTGCTTGGTGTCAGAAAATAAATAAATAGATAGATATATAAGTAAATAAAAAAATAAAGAGTGGAAGTATGCTCTTTAAGCAAAAATCTTTATTTTTTACAAAACCTTTTGGCACTGGCAGTTATTTATTTGCACAGAACACTAATATTTTGAAGGCAGGTATAGGGAAGAACGATATATTCTTGACTCCTTTTCTGGTACACTATGGATGCTGAAGATGCTTTTGTTCTAAGACTAGGGGCAGTCTCTTTCAAGAGAATTTATTCCCTGGAGTTTCATTTATGCTAGATAATTATGCTTACAGTTATTTTAAGATAAAGTTCATCACAGAATAATATCTTCTTGCAAATATACAGTGACAACTTCATTATCTCAAACCTTATAAAGACATTTGGAAGAAGACCTTCAAAGGCACTGATAAGGGTTTAGCATTAGGATCACAATAAAAATATAGAAATTCCATATATACTTTTTTGAAATTTTCTCCGCACAGACTTGACAAAAAAAACAAAAAAACCACAAAACAAACAAACAAAAAATAAAACAACCCCCCAAAAAAAAAAAACCAACAACAACAAAAAAAAAAGTAGCAAAGTCTTTTTTCTCACATATTACATAGATTTTCCTTTCTGTTACCTCTCTACATTGTAGAGGTAACACGGTGAGCTGTTAGTTTTATAATTAAGTAATCAGTAAATGTGTATCCCAGTTGTACTGTACCTGTTAATTGATAAACATGAGAACAGGAAGGGAGGCTTTAAGGCTTTGTGTTTAACAAACACTTTGGACATTGGAGTAGAGGAATTTTTTTTATTATTATTACTGGTTCTGCCAAACTTCCTAAATAACCTTGACCAAGTCAATTCATCTTTTGTGCCTCAATTTACATCATACTCAATGAGAAGGTTGACTGCAAAAGGAAGGAATTATGAGGATAAACTTATGCAGACACACAAATTTGTAAAACTGGGGCAGTGTGGATTTTGACATGACTGAACAGAGAGAAATAAAAGCAACCAATGGTGAAGGAATAGGGAACTGTTGTTTCTATGGTAGAGACAGTATCTTATAACTAGCAAATCTTTCAAAAGTATGTACAGGTTTTTTATGTACTGGAAATGAAACTCTTTTTTTTTTTTTCTTTGGAGACAGTACAGCAGCATTGCTTAAGGAGGAGAATGCTGTTGCTTGTTAACACTGTCTTGTTAATATACAACTGAAGTTATGTAAAATATGTCATCATGAAAAAATATTTCCACTGTATAACATTTCTTTGTTATAATCCATGACATGGAAAACAAAGGAGGAAAAACTAACATGAAACAATGAACTTGCCCTATTGTGTCAGCTTAAAACAAACCAAAACAAAACAAAAAACAAAAAAACCCAAGCCTGAATTCAGCAAGTCTAGAGTTTTTCCCCGCTGGGACCTGTCAGGCTTACTTACAGTTCAGACATGCCGAAAAATAAAGGTATACGGAGGGTAGTTGTACGGAGCCGGGATGAAATTATAGTTTAAATGCTTCAGCTAAACATTTGCTGGTAGACTTAGATTTTTGTGATCCAACTGACCTCACTTCATCTCACCTGAGTCTTCCCCATGGTTCTCCTCAGTTCTCAACGGTTTGGTGCATGACTCACAGCTCAGTTATTTATCAGGAACAAGTACTGCTGCTACTACTACCACTACTACTACTATTATTATTATAATTAATTATTATTGTTGTTATTATTATTTCTGTTTATTGCTGTTGTTATTTTTTAGCACTCAAAGTCTCTCATGTGGATGAGGTCTAAGCTTATGTAAGAGTCTTTCTCAGCGTATCAACAATTACTTTTCTGTCCTGGCTAGAACCAAGGAATGAAATAAAATAGAAAACAACTGAGAAAAATAAATGGTAACTGAATATTTTATAACCCTTAAATGTGTTTGGTCAAAGTTACAGACTACAGAATATGCAAAGTTTCTAGAGGAAGGGATGCTGTTGGTATTCTTGCTTTCTATATATTAGTAAAAAATTACTTTGGAAATGGCTGACTTTATTAATGCTTCTATTTCTTTTTCTACATAACTGTCACTTTACATTGTGAGGTCAGTAATGCAGACAGACCACATCTCCTCGCCCTCAGCTTCAAAGCATTTTGTTTGTGGATGAGGATAAATCAAACACTAGTAACAAATCTGTTTTACTTTCTCCCCACAGAGTCCATTAAGATTATAGCTTTGGAAGGCAAGTAACACCAGCTGGGTTATCTCAGTTGCCTGTACCTCAAGTAGCTCAGGGTGTTGTTATGGGAGGACATTTATGGATCTCTGACTTGTTGTCAGTCTTATTTCCTGACCAAACACCATCTCACTGGATAATTTAGTAGGTGTGGCATCGGAGAGCAATAAAAACTCTCTAAAAGGAGATATTGCTAATGAGCTTAAGATTTAATGCAGAATGGAATATTTGGTCTTATGGCAAAGTATCACAAGATATGGCACAAGAACACAGTAAAGTAGGCTGATGGAGCAGCCATTTTGCATCGAGCATTACCTTTCAGGCTGTTTAACTGCAACAAGCTGTTTTTCCAAGGGATCTACTCTATAAAAAATGTCTGTTAAATCTTTATAACTTCCTCTTACATTAAAAGAGTAGAAACTTATCCAGTTCCCAATATGTAGCCCATTTCAAATGGAGTAGAACCTATACACATGCCTGACTTTTGATCTTACAAAGTCAACAAAGCACTTAGCAACATACTATAAAACAGTGAAGCTGATAGTTAACTGAGAGGGGATTTACATATACAGGGAAATTATTAATGAATTGAGATGTCAGTCATTAACTCTGCTTTTTCCTAAGGTTTTTATATTCTGTTCCCTTTTTTGTTTCATTGAAAGCTTTGATGAAGGTGAAATTGGACTATCCTGATGTCAAGTAATGGGAGGTACTCCTCATCACTGAGCATAACATGCAGCTTTATGTTAAATCTGCATTAGCACAGAAATAACTTATAAGACTATTAGTTATGCAGATTAGACACTGACTCACTTTAGTAGGCTTCTTTAGAGGACTTCATAACTCACCTGTTCATAAAGAAACACACAAATTTCCAGGTGTACACTGTGAGATGTCTTTTGATAGAACTAATTCAATTTGTGTGGAGGACTCCATCTCAATCTCATTTGATGAATCCAATGTCAATTCCCATTGTCATTTTACTTATTGTACCATGTTCAGACACTATTGAAGGCAATATCTAACCCTGTCACAAGTCCTCAGAGATGAAAGTATACTGTTTCATATAGTTAGAATTATAAAGAAATATAAGAGTTATAAAATGTCCCTTCCTCAGAAGGAAGTGTCTGTTTTGCTTGATGGTACTGTCAAAATAGCTATGTCAATATTAACTGACCAGAAAAGCAGAAATAGATTCTCAGGAGTTAGAGCACTGGATTTAAAAAATCTGTTTCTGTAGGGCTTTGGGTATGGTAAATAGATTTGATTTAATCTCTGTCTACTAAAGTAATAACTGAATACTGTATATCATGAAGGACTGGAAGATGCAGCTTGGGACCTTCCCTCTCAGCCTTTACCCAAAACGGATGACAAGAGAGGTAAAAAATAATATATATTAAACTTTTTTTCTTCCTGGATAAAAGGGTTTACTTTTTAGTTCAAAATATCATTATGCTGAATACCCCCAGGCAAGACTTTCATAAAATATGTACATGTGCAGAAATTGCAGTGATATGAGTAGTGTCTGGACATGTTCCAAATTGCATTGTAATTAAATTTGGTGCCAGAAGCCTAGTGCTTCAGAGCGCTAGCACTCTCAGTGCCACCCACAAAAGCCAGCAAACATCTACTCACTTTTTGACTTACCTAGCTGCCATTTCACTCTCAGGTGTATTTTACCTCAGAAACAATATGCCAGCAGCTCAGCAGTTTTAGCTTGGAAGATGTCATAAGCTGCCACTTACAATGGAGACAAATAATCCTCAGACTGTTATGAGTACAATAGGAGCACTACTACACCATGGAGTCAGGTACCATTCTGAAAGGAGAAAAATAAATACTTAAAAAGAGAAAGTGTTTTGTCTTTTTTGTCTTTTCTTATATCCTAGTCAGAGTACCATTCAGAAAAAACACTAATATTAAACACCCCAGAACCCCTGATTAAGCAGTCCACTTGCAAATAGGAAGATTACAGTTCTAGAAAGTGCTCAGAATATGTGTTTAATTCCAGATTATGGCTATAATATGACTATTTTTATTGTTTTTCTAAAAAGTAAAAAAAGAAAAAGAAAGTATACTAGAGTGAAAAATCAGATTTTTAAGAGGCAGGTATGATAACTCCATATTTTTTTGTTTTACTTGTTTCTACTCACACATGGAAAAATGCAGACACATGTTTAAAAAAAATATCTGAGAACTCAGATTGATTAAAAAATCTTTTGATGAAAAATATCTAACAAGAGATATGTGTTCTGTTACTGTTCTGATATTGTTTCTGATCCAGATCCCTTCTAATTTGTCATAGAGACAATAATATTAAGTTCAAATATACCATGAATGCTCAAGAATTGTGCCACTTCTTAAAGGGATGATACAACAGCTGTCAGGAGAAAATATATCAGTCCTGCTGAGATTCTAATATGTGCAATGTCAGACGGTACCATACAGCCAGCCCTTTATGCTGTCATAGTTGTCACCAAGAGCCCACTCTGCTCTGTCACTGTTACCTGACCTGACCTCACACAGCCCTGCCACTTGCCATGACACTTGTTCTTTCTGCGTTACTGCCATTCTTTCTAGAATTCAACTATTGAATGCACTCTCTCTTGCATTTCTTTCATTAAACCACTGCATACCACCTTGCAAACAATCCTCTTTGCTGCTGAAGAATACTAATTTTTGTCAGGATTTTAAGTAAGTTTGATTACCATTTTACTAGCTTGCTTACACAAACTTTTTGGAGACGTTTAATGTTGTTTTACTTTAGAAGAAATATATTCCTGAAGGATTTCAGGAGAAAATTTTGTTAAAATGAATATATTTGAAGCTTTTTCATCCAGTTTGTGAAACCTGACATTAAAGCACAATAACTTTTGAAGTGCTTACCAACAGGAGTGTGAAAGCCAACTTTGGTCCTGGATGGAACTCTAAACATTCCTCTGAACTCTGACTGATCTTCAGGACAGAAGTGAGGTGTAGAATGCTCAACTGCGGAATTTTTAAATGTTACTCATAAATGAACTTCAGAAAATTGGTAAAAGCAGATCATTATTTTACATCAGGAAACCATCAAAGTTCAGTCTTTCTAGAGTGTCTCTAAGCTAAAACTGCAAAATTGCTGAAGAAAAAAACTATACGCTAGCAGACAATAGTAAAGTTTAAAATTAGAGGTTACATTGTAGCTGCTCAGTACAAGATGGGTGGTCAAACACTGGAATACGCTTCCTAGAGAAATGGTCAATACCCTGAGCCTGTCAGAATGTAAAAGTTATTTTAAAAAATGCCCTTAAAACATGATTTAACTTTTGGTCAGGCTGTTAGACTACATGATCACTCTAGGTACCTTCCAACTGAAATAATTCTATTCTGTTTTTCTCTGTTCTGTTCTTTCCCATTCCAATCTGATCTATTATATAACAACAACATTATGATATTTTTTTAATTGTGTATTGTGTCTGGACTCACAGTTTTAATGAGCTGTTCTTTCTGATTTTGCTTCTCACTTGAGCTCGAAAATGAGACTACATTTCTTTTCAGTTGTTTCTGCTGTTGTTACTGTTAGCATTTCTTTTCGTCAAACAATATCAAGGAAAATCTGGAAAATCAATGTTTAATAAGTTACAGTAATGTTTTCAATTTCCTGTCATCTGCTTTAATGTACATGTGTACCGTGTCATTTTTCATCACTTTCTAAATCCATCTTGTTATCAGCAACATATAACTTAATGTACAGCTAACTCTTTCCTGAGTAACCGTAGAGCATACACCACTAGGATGCTTTGTGGAGGAGTCATTCTTTCTGTGCAGTGAAGGTGACGGAACATCTTGGAAGTGGCAGGACAAAACTTGAGCAAAGACATTCATGCTTGGTAGGTGTGTCAATAAAAAAAAACCCAGCAGCACAAAACAAACCCAGACAAACTAACCCAAAACTATTTAGGAAGTAGAAATTAATGACTTATGCAACTATGTTATCACCATGTATCAAAACAGAATTTTCCTTGCTTCTCTGTGGCACAAAGCAGAGCCTCTAGTCTAAAGCAGTCTAGGTCTCATAGCACAGTCTCAGGATCCTGCCCGTGACATTTATTTCTGTCTCTGGTGTACATTTTCCTCTGCAGTGACTTAAGTGATTGCCAGAAAATATAAAGAAATGAGGCTGTGATGATTTACTTTAGTGCTTCCTCTTCTACAAATGCTGTGCTTTAAGAAGCTGCTTGATGTAACAGAAGCTAGAAGAATGATGCAAAAGTAGAGGGTGCAATATTGCATTGCTGTGGTGCAAAGAGAAAAGAGTATGGAGAGTAGCAGAAGAGAAAGTAAATTGAGACTTCACTGTCCTGAGGAGATTAATAAAGTGAACTGTCCTCATCCAAAGAGCTCAGTTAATTCTATTTGGATATCGCTATGTTGTAAATTCCCTTGCAACAGGGCAAGTTTGCAGTGGAAACTGGGAAAAGTAATGTAGGGTTGCAGACCTCTTGAACTAAAGTCCTTGTCACAAGTCTTCACTGACTGGATGTTTCATAGGCTGGTCACTGCAAGTCACTACATCTCACAAGACCAAACAGAATGGCCTATAAAAAAAGATGGGGGCATCTAAATGGTGATGCTGGCACTTGTCCCATAGTCTTATTTTTCTAGTGATTCTGCCAGATACTTGTTACTCTTGGTTTTTGGTTGTTACTCTTGGTTGTTGGTTGTTCTTCTTTTTTTTTTTTTTTAATAGCTTTAAATATAATTATATAATTGCTGGAGTATACAAATGCCTCCCTACGCAGATGTGTTGAAGTCTTAGGTCAGCTTTTTTACGTGCATAAAACTCTCCCTACCCAGATTTAAAGAGGACTTGGGAAATGGAAGAGGCAAAGAAGTAGTGAATCTGCGAGCAAGGGCCAACCCACTCATTCCAGTCCTAAAGACACTGAAAAGACTGTGAACTCCCACATAGATTTCTGCATTCAATTCATTACCAGTTGGTACTTAGAGATAACATTATGGAAGCTTTTGTTTCTCCACTTGGCTTTAATTGCCTTCCTTATTAGGATTTATCTTTCTGATATGGCAAAATGTTATTTCAATAGATGCTGCAACATTATGCAAAAGGAGCTGAAAATTATTTCCCATAGAACACTATTAATGAATGTTTACAAGTTTCAAAGCAAGCAATTTAAAGGGCTCAGAAGTTACCTTTCTCGAGAGCTCCATTCAAGGACGTAGATGTTTGCTTTAAAATAAACTAAGCTGCATGTTTGGGTTGGTTTGTTTTTGTTTTTATTTTTCTTCTGGAATATATGAAAACGTTGAAATGTTAAGTAATCTAACTGATTTTGTATTGAATGGTGAATGCATTTTAATTCACTATTCAGATTTTGTAGCAATGAATGTTTCTGCATCTCTAGCAATATGTTAAAAGAGGGCTTTTTGCAGCTTTTTTTTTTTTTTAGAAAAAAACTTCTGTAATTTCTTTATGCAGTCTGATTAAAATCCAATTAATTACAAACACAATTAAACCTTTCTGCTACAGTTTGCAGAAGAGGACTGGTGAAAGTAAAATTGTCAATCAAAGATCCAATAGGGAGTAGTAGCTTGTCTTCTCCATAACTTTTAGCCAGTAAAAATGCAAAGATAAAAACATTAAGAGTGTATTGCCACACACAAGGTTATTAGGAAATATTTCACTTCTTTGATCTTTGTTCTGGTTATCATCAGATCAATACAATCTTGTTTATATGGCACCTTTCTTGAAAAAAGCCATCCCAAGGCATTTCACAATAATAAATATACATATAATAAAAAGGCAGTTAAAATGCAATAAAAGGTGAATTAAACATTAATGTACAATCCAATCTTATTGCAAAATCAGTGCTGCCAAAGAACAATTTGATGGCACCTAAACATTTTAAAAAATTTTATTTTACTGGTGTTTTGAAATTTTATAAAACTAATAAAATCCATAACCATAATAAATTTATAACCATAAAAAAAAAAGAAAGGAAAAAAAAAAAAAAAAAAAAGGGAATATGCACAATATACATCAGAAATTCCTTCAGTCCAGACTTTGTACTGGCATAAATCTGCACTGACTTCTGACTTTCATGAAGCTGTAATAAGTAGCACTTACTGGAGTTTGGGTCCACTACACATTGACTTAAAAAACAGAGACTGCAGAGTCTGAATCCTTGGAAAGGCAACACAAGATTGCTGATAGGTTGGAAATAGCATGAAAGAAAGGCTGGGCAGAGAAGAGGGAATGACCATACCATGCTACATGCCACATGCCATCTGGGTGATGAGTTGACTCTAGCTGTTCAACCTGGACATAACTGCTGTACCTTTCCAGTGGCATAAATTTATACTAGGGATACATTGTTTACAAATCCCATCTTCCCAATTTGGAGACTATTCAAGGGAAGAACCCCAATCATTAAATCTACTCTATGTCGGTCATGTAATGTCCATCTGGAATTGGCAGAGAACACCAGGACTGGTGCACAACAGTGTATACTGTAAAAACATTTTAAAAGGAAAGACTCAGCTGGGAATTTTCCTGGCCACCCAAACTCTGCTTCTCAAGATGGCTCAGGCTAAAATGTTGTCCTCAAGCTTTGACTCCATCTTGCTTCTGTACAAGAATTAAGCAGAGAAATTAATCGATTTCCCCATTGCTCTTATTTCTCATGCTAACCTCAAATTCACTACTGCAATTTGTCCTCTGCCATGGCTGAAATTGCTTACTCCCCTACATGTTTTATCTTGTCCTTGTCCCTACTCCAGCTGACTGTCTCTTTGAAGGACAGGACTACAGCAAATAAAAGAGGACTAAATTTAATACCCCCCACACCCCCCTCAAAAATAAAAAATAAAAAATAGAAAAAGTTTATGTCACCTAATCTGAGGCCATCTGGAATGACAGTTCAGCCTAGAGAAGAAACACATTGGAACAGTCAGAGGAGTGACAGTCTTTGTCAGTCTCTGTTGCATGAGAACTCTGTAGGCTGCCAGCACCTAAAAACCACAGCTGCTTGGATGTATGCTGGAATCTCTTTACACTTGTTACTTAAAAGAGACTGGGACATACTCATGCACGCACATGCAGATAGATAGCTTTTGTTTCAGAAAATATGAAAATTACCACCAGAAGCTGGTTTAAAAAATAAAAATTCATTTTGAATTTCCTTTTCAATGCATTCTCTGATTGAAATCAAGTGGACCTCAGTGGTAAGCATGCCTCTGAATATTTTTCTTAATACTGGCAGCCTTAAGCACATGCTTATCTTTTTTTTGTAAATGGCTGGGCCTGACCTCTTGCTGTCACATCCAAAGTCAAGAGAAGTCTACATCAAGAGACATTTCATGATATTTTAGTTTTCAACATCTGATTTAGTCCTTGAGACACCCTGTGTAGTCAATCGAGAGAACCAGGGCATGTTTTGTTTGGTTTGTTGCAGAGAGATGCTTTAGGGTGAGGTGAAGCTTTATGAGTTCCTGTTTTTTTCCCCACTATAAAAGGAACCTATAAGGACTATAAAGGGAAACTAGTACAGCTGACTTATCTTAGAAGTTTAAATTTAGCCAGGATCTTCAACTTTTACTGTGTAAAAGTAGGGAGAAGTTGATATTCTAGGCAAAGACATAATGGTTTTTAACCAGAAATTCTTCTGGTGCACCCTGCAGGTTGTCTCCCTCCTCATATTTTTTAAGCAAAAGGATGTCAGCTTTTGCTAGGGGATAAGTCAGTTGTGAGGCAAAGTGAGTGACTGGAAAGGGTGTAGTAATTACAGCACAATGTGGTGATCCTCTGGTGTATTCCCTGAAGAAGTATGATCTCAGAGAATTTCTGCGAGTCCCTTTTCAAGTAATTACTGTCAAATCATGCTTATCTGCCAGCTCTCTCACCAGGTTTTCTTCTTCTTGCCTTCCTTATTGAAGATACTGATTCTGACAAAAGGAGCCATTTGTCAGGGATCTGGCATGCCAACTTTTCTTTCCTTCTCTTTGCTGAAATTATGCAAGAGATTACAGTCCAACATAAACCAAGATGTACCTTATCATCAAAATAATAGAGCTCATAATGATCAATGTCAAATGGACATTCGTGGTAGCAGATACAGCTATGTAATTCATCAGAAGGCTGATTGCCACAACCACTTCTGGACATCTTCATTTCAAACAACTAAAACCACAAAGAGTTTTAAAATAGATCACCAAACTGAATTAAGTTATTGCAAAGTCTGTAAAACACTTTGCTTTGGACACCATACTGGAAGTGAGAAGTGCCTTCAAGGTGCCTACCAAAGGATGAAGGCTGCTTGCCCAGAAGACAGAAAGCAATAGGTTTCCTTGAGCTTCCATGGCAAGGACCCTTCAGCCTGGCCTGGGATGGAGTGATAATTACATTACATCTTTGTTTACTCCCACAAGGTTTGGAAAAGGCACCCTCTACTTACAACCTGTGTATAAGCCTGGTTTAGGCATTGAAAAATTCAAATCCTCTAACAAATGAGTATAGAGGGTTTCCTAATCTAATCACTACACTAGTTACTTTTAATTTCTTGAGTGGAAAATAAAACTGTTTCAGACTTTCTGTGCAGATAACAAAAGGGAAAACTACTTAGAAGGTTTCACTGTTTAGTACTGAAGACTGTAAATCTACAAGAGATCCTGAACACAAGTGCTATTGTTCAAGAGACTGCTTCTCTTTCCTGAAGAGCAATATTCACCTTCTGTTGTCATGTCAGTCTTTTCTACATAGAGAAAGCACAGGTAGTTACCTGGAGAAATGTGTACTGTAGAATTTTTACCTTTTTAAAAAAATATTTTAAGCATAAATTTTTGTTTTAAGGCTATGCATACAATGCATATAGGGTAAAATAAGAATGAAACAGAAAAAAGGTAGAGCTTTTTATCCTGAAAATTGAAAAGGAGGTTTTAGTTTTCTCTGATGCTGGCATCTGTCTTTGGAGTGGGCTTATTATGAGCTTGATTTGTCTGCCAATGAACTGATCCAAAACTGTCTTCCTCATACTAGTTTCTCCAAGCTGCATAGTCTTTCTGGAGGACAGGTCTTTTTTAATTTGTTTCCACCCCTATCCTATTTTTCCTCTGGCACTGTCAGTTGTTCACCCAATAACTTGCTTTCTACCACATTTTTTTTATTACATAGTTTTTTTGGTGGCTGAAGAAATTCAGCAATGCCCTCTGAGAACTTAAACAAACATGTCACTTCTTTGCAAACAGCCCCTGATTTTGTCAGTTGTATGAGCTAATGCCAGTGAAACTGCAATTCTTTGGAAGAAAAATCCAGGGGCACCTTGAGGGTGGGTTTTTTTCTTTCTTTTTTTTTTTTTTTTTTTTTTTTTTTTTTTTTTGTAAAGTTCAAGATGATTAATTATATGGGACTCAAGATATGTAAAAGTTATCCAAGTTTTCACCATTAATCACATAAATGAACAGAAAATAATTAGTTCGTAGTGACTTTCTGGCTTATTATAATCAACCCAACTCAAATCGACTTAGCCCAGAGAGCCAAATATAGCAAGGAAAAAACCTTGAGGCATTTTTTTCGCTATGTGTTGCCTGTTATCACACAGTGAGGTTTCTGTTCAAATGATGTGCCTTATTAAGGCAGGCGAAACCCATTTAAACAATGTATCAGAAACGCAGACAAGCTGCAGAAAAATACATGTATAAAGGGTGTATTTCTCTTGAAATTTATTGATGGCTAAGCCTGCTAAAACTTTAGAAAATGTATTTTCTAAAGCACTGACATTATGTTTTTCTAGTAATACAATCAGCTTTTTTTTTTTTTTCTTTGCAGTCACTCCTTTCTCCTTTACTTTCCCTTATAATGGACTTGAAAAATGGCAATTATTGTCTTTTATTTTAATGGCCTAAACCACATGCTTATTAGAATAAATGTTTTCATTTTATTTTAATATTATTATTTTTTATTTGATTGCCAGTACTTTTACTGTAGGCTTAAAGTCTTTAATATTACATGTGATGGAACATTAACAAAATGGAAAGGCTTGAATATGATTTTTTTCTTTTTTTTTCTGATAAATACAACTTTAATTCTTAGAGGTCTATTCTAAAGGTAGGTACCCTTAATCATGTTTAAATTCTCAATTTTTCTGTCATTTAAGAACATTTGAGACCTCACTATTTTTGGAATATTGACTGTACTTGAATTTTGTGTCTCAGAGGCAGGACATCAGAGTGTTGGCAGACTGCTGAGACAGATATCTTATCAGGTGAGTATACAGCCAGTAAATCTAAGTAAGTGAAGTGCATGCATCTTGGACAATTTAAATTAAAATTATTCTCTAAAGGTAGCATAGCAAAAGGCAAGATGAGAACTGTTCAGTTATCTTGTAAACAAAAAGAGAAAATTCAGTGCATGTAGACTCTAGCTATGCAGGATAACAACACAGTGGAGGTGATCCAAAGCTTCAGCTTCACCCTCTACACAAAGTTGAAAACATGATCTTGTGCATTGATACTAGACAGTAAATTAAACCATTAGATGACACAGCCTCCTACAAGTTTTCTTCCTCCATTTCAAGATACTGTTGTGTTTTGTTTTGTTTTTTCCTGTACTGAGTAGGTGTAAGTTGTTTCAGCATGGAGTTTAAGACAAAGGGCAAGGGATAAGAGGATGAACAGGTAGCCTTTACAGTACCTAAAGAAAAGCTGAAGAGAGGATACGCAGTCTTGCTCTTACTTTGTTTTTTTTTTACTACTTTAATCTGAATATAAGCCTCAAAGTGCTTTTTTAATATATTCTTTTTATTTAAAAAAAAAAAATCAGTTCCTAATGGTTTTAAATTATCACTGTTTTAAAGATGTCATTATGTGCATAAAATCCAACTTTTACTGTGGTCATCCATAAAATAAAAATACCCACTTTGTTTTGATTCCTTCTTAATTTAGTTGAGATTTTCCCATTTCATAAAGTTTGATTCAGATCTCTGAACTAACTTTTCTGAAGACGATAAATACACGAGCACAGCAGGAACTGGAAATATTCAAGTTACAGAAGGTAAGAGCTGAGAGTATGTGTCTAAGAAAGTGTGTGCTTAGGAGAAAAAAAATATGTGGCATGATGAACAGCAAAATTCTGGAGGCACTCTGTGCCATTCCAACAATTAGGGGACTCGAAATGGAAATGTGTCTAGGCTTTGATAGACACTCATCAATGAAAGACTCATGATTGAATGCAGAACTCTCACTGACTTTGAATTCCCAGCATGAAATGTGCAAGAGAACATCAAGATTGCTCAATACGTGTTGTGATGCCTCAGAAATCTTTTCAAGTCCCTGGGTAGGGAGCAGACTGGGAATTACAGGGTGAACGTAAAAACTCTGAGCTCTGCTACTGACCTGTGCAACTTTGGCTTGGTTATTTTGCACTTCTCTTCCCTTGTTTTGCCTGTGCTGGATACACTGTTCTTGGTAATGCCAGCCAGCTACTACATATGCACAATCGCTAGTACAAAAAGCAACTAGAAAACAGCCAGAGCCTCTAGCCACCAATAATGTAAATAATAATAGATTTCTTTTTCTCTAAGCTGCAATGCACATGCATCAAACAGGGACATAACATAAAGATTTGTAATAAAATAATAATAATAATAAATTGAAATACTGTTGCTAATAAAACATCTCTTCAAATTTCTTTTACAGCACATGCATATGTGTGTTGTTGAATGTGTGTGTGTCTCAAACATAACAGAGCCAAATTAAATTTTACATATTATATCAAAATAAGTGCGATCAGAATAACCATTTATTTCTCGGCATTTTCATTTATTTTTTTAATGAATTTTCCCCGAGGACATTCTCAAGATTGTGCATTTATTTATTATAAATAACAAAAGGAATTTTGATTGTTCTAGCCATGGCAAAGACATACACTTTGATAAGCATACGGTACTGCAGATGAAAATAACAACACAAGTATGTAATTAAAAGCTTTGGAATTTAAGGATGAAATTCTCCACTGACATTTCTCTGTAGAATTTAATGTACTTTTGGTAGAGAACTGGGGCCTCAGAAAAAAGATCAGGAATGTTTGACTTTGTTTTCCCATTTCTCTAGAAGAATTTAATTTCTTACATAGGAAGACTGAAAATATAGGAATAAAAGTTACATAAAAGAAAAATAAAGCATTATTTGTTTGCTTTCATATTTATATACATAATCAGGAGTAAAGGAATAGCATCATACAGCACTGTTCCTCAGAGACAGTCTACATTAGGTAGAAGATCAGCCATTTTTTCTGCATGAAGACACACAAGCAAGTTGCCCTGGAGAAAAAAGTTCTTATGCACATTTATTAATGCTAATTACTTTATTTATGGTTTCACCTCATCATGACTTCAAGGGTTTTTTTTTACATCTTTAACCTGTGGGGGAAGAGGATAATCTATTTCAAATATAGAAATTAGATTGCATAAGTATATAATAAGAAAGTATTGTACCATATTGTGCTTTTAAGCAGCACAATGTAAGAAAATATCATTCCATTAACTGATAGTACACTACACCATTGCAAAAAAAAGTTCGTTTTCATAGTATTGATAAAAATACTTGCATTTTAAAAAACACCTTTACATTTTGTGGGTCTTTAAAAAAATAAAAACTGTGTTAGTATGTATATGAAAACTCACATTCTAAGATTTCATACACCATTAACAGTTTACAGCTTATCCCTGATAAATGCCTCTTCAGTTAGTTTTCATTCTCCTTTGTAAGAACCACAGATATATTTTTTTCCCCCCACATAATTCAAGTTATGTAGAATGCAAGACAGCACTGGAAAACTTGCTGTTCTTCCCAGTGTGGCAAGTTTTGAAAGCCCTCATGAAAAAAAAAATCAAATTATCCCTTCCTTGATTATTTAGTTTGGGTCACTGTAGTGCAACTATTGCTTTTTGGATTTAAAATTTGGGACTTGGGTGTAAAAGTTTTGTGCTTGTTTGTTTGGGTTTTTTTCTTCTTTCTTCAAAAATCTGCCAGCTTTAGTGTGAAAACCAAAACTTTTCTATATAAAAGCAAAAGAAACTGAGCTCCCTTTGCACACTTTGAACATAGCCTCTGTGACAGTTTCAGATTTGGCACAACATTGCTGCAGTGTCAGAATTGCTGGAGGAGAATAAATCAGATGTTGATTGGGAAAAGATTTCCCCTCCCTCAGCAAAACACAAGGGAAAGCAAATAAGTACTTTTGGGAGCAAGACTTAGGTATGTCAAGGATTGTATTTCTAGTAAATAAAATGCAGGTAACGTAACACCTACCTCAGTGAAATGAAGTAAGTGGCAGAAGGCCTGGATATTTGAGGCAATGAGTTTGTGTTCAAAAGGACAAAAGTATTAGTAAGAGCTATTTGCAGTACTTCGCTGTGAAGGCAGCCACAGCAGTCAATGTGAAATTCCATGGAAATATATGTGAGAATTTTTCATACATTTTTGGGGCCACTTGCCCAAGTTCAGTCACAGCTCAAAATCTTTACTCCTACCTTATTAGTTTAAAGCTGTGATGGAAACTCAAAGTGACAGCACTGCCAATACACTGAGACATAATGCCACAGAACACTGTGCTTCCAGGCCATGAAACATCAGCTTCCAAATGAAAAGGCATCAAAATAGGGAAAAGAAGCAACTGTGTGCCATGCATCATCACCATATAATGCTATAAAGTAGAACAGCACATTTACTAACGAATGCACAGGAGGGCATGTGTAGGGAGATTCTCTTCATAGTAGTTCCATAAGAAGTATACTAATTTATTTATCTCTAAATCTTCATGATGTTGTGGTTGAGTAGTAGTAGTAGCCTACTATTAGTTGGAAAGTTTGATTAAGAAGGAAAAAAGAACTTCCTGCCCTCTTTTATACATACAAAAACAAAATAAAGTGAGAAAATAGTGAAGACCTAGTGTTTAGTTCTTACATGCAAAAGTAAGCAAGGCAAGATGAAAAGGATTTGATATTATATTTAATGATATATTATCTTTGTTCCCTCATAATAACTCCATTAAACTCATCAAGTGAGAGCATACAAAGACATTTGCTCTCTTTCTTCTCTGTTCAAATTCAGACATTTCACACTTTCCCAGGGCTGCTATCAGGCATTAGTGCAGATTCACTGGCAGAGAAAGCAGCACCTTCACTCCACTGCTTCATGTAAAAACTGAGGAAGACACTGCAAAAGGAATGAAAAGGACAGTGGAAAACATCACATTTCCTCCTTCTGCCTGCTTCAGTGAAGTCTCCACAGCAGCTTTCATACTTTAAGGTTGGAAGCATGCTTGGGATTGAGGATGGGAAGTCACAAAGCAATGATACAGAATAAATACAGATCATCTGACTTCATGGATGTGGTCAAATTCTGTGGCTATTAGACCTTACTCAGGCACAATTCACTTGAACAAAGAGAGCATAGATTTGGTTAGAGTTAGACAATGACAGTGATTCAAGATAGTCTTAGTGACAGTAACATATAGAGAGATAATATTGTTTCTTCAAGATCCACATGGACACTGAAAAATGAGGGTCTCTTGATACAGGGGGGTTTGTTATCTTGGAAGATGCAAGACATGAACTCTAGAAGTCAGTTAACAAAGTCAGAAGTCAGAAGTCAGAGACAAAGACTACCCTGAAAATTTTCCATGATTTTTACAAAACACTAATTCTACTTCACCAGAAGGAGTTTCATTCTCACACACATGGACACACAAAATCTTAGTTTGAATTTGCAGTCACAAAACATTCATGTTTCTGCAATTAATCTGTAAATATTGCCTTGATTGTGAATATTTATTGTCATTTTTAGTAACTGCAATTTTTATTTGTGTCTTTAAAACAGACCAAGATACTGAAGTACCAAGACTTTTTTTGTTGTTTGTTTGCTTTTTAAGGAAAAGGAAAACAAAAAAAACAAAACCAGAGCAGGACACCCCAGCTGAAGAGTTGTAAGTCTAAAAAAGTCTAAAGCCTTCTAGAGAAGACTTAGAGGAGACCTTATTGTGGTCTTCCAGTTTCTTAAAGGGGCCTACAAAAAAGCTAGTGACAGACTGTTTAGGATCTTGGGTAGTGGTAGAACTAGGGAGAACGGGTTAAAACTAGTGTTAGGTAGATTCAGATTAGACATTAGGAAAATGTTCTTCACCATAATGGTGGTGAGACACTGGAACAGGTTGTCCAGGGAGGTGGTTGAAGCCCCATCCCTCCAGGTTTTTAAAGCCAGGCAAGATGAAGCTCTGAGCAATCTAGTCTAGTGGGAGATGCCCCTCCCCATGGCAGAGAGGTTGGACCTAGATGATCTTTGAGGTCCCTTCCAACCCTAACAATTCTATGATTCTAAAAGGAAGTGCTTGATTTGGGTATATTGAGGCAATAACAGCCCAGAAAAATTTGTCATACAAAGCACTTTAAATACTGAATCTCTGATGCTCAGCAGCACTAGTATGTGATATCTTCAGATTCTGCTGGTAAAATGCCTAAAGGAAAAGGGGAGCACTTTTTTTCCCTTACTATCTCCCTCAGTGACATAAGCTAAGGCAGCAAAACCACTTTGTTGGCATCACTGCATCTGCTACATCTTTCAGCATAGTAGTGTTGAAAAGGTGATGTGATCTTTTCCTGCCCTACTCTGACACAAAAACATTAGCCAGCATTAGATTAAGCTTTAGAGACTTGGTGATGAGCACATTTTAAAAAAAAACTAACTTTTTCTTCTTGTGAAGAAAGAAAAAGAAGCAACATACCATGAAAGTGAATAATCCTCTGGTCCTCAATAGTAACTGAAAGATGAGAAATTCTACAGATGTAGCTCAGAAACAAGAGAATAGTTCAATGTTTTATTAAAAAAAATGTTCTACTCTATGCTTTCTAAAAGAAAACAAAACAACATCATTGTAGATAGTTTTCCAAAATTAAGCCAATTTTTTTGGCTCTGAGGCACTTATGAAGATGTGATGAGTTTCCATACTTCAGTGATGAATGAGGTCCTATAGACCATCAACAACTCTCTTGCTATGGTGTCAAGGACTATTTGCTGTAGTTTGTGAACAGAATGCTTAGCTATGATATGTGACGCAAGACATGCTTGTAATAGCACATTACACTTTTCCTGCCTCCATGTTTTATATTCTTTCTGCAATTTTCCACAGCTGACTGGTTAAACATAAAGGAAAAAGCTTAGGACTGAACTGCACTGTGAAACCAAAGGCTGAAAATGTTGAATTTCATCTCTGAGTTTTCTTGGTTCTTCTTTGTTCGTGGCTCCAATTGAAACTACAATATGAGAAAATACAAACTCTACCACATCCCTTATGCCAGAGGTCAGCTTAAATTGGGCCCATAGGTCCTTATGACAGACATTCAGGTAGTGTTAATTAATAGAGAGAGAATATTCTCAGAGTTTCAGTGATTCACACAAATTGATGATCTAGCTCTAAAATTTTTGAATCAAGGTATTGCAGATTAATTTAACAAGAGTTATGACTACATAAAGCTTGCACGAAGCTTGCTGTATTTTAAGACTTGATTTTCACTGTTTAACTTGGAATTTTTTTAGTGTGTACAATTCTGCTTTTTTTTATCTGGCATTCATATGTATTTAATAACAATTAAATAAGCATGAGTTTTGATTAATGGAAATCTTCAAAACCACACAAAATTTTAAACATCTCAACAGATTTGAGAACTTCTGTTGATTCCATCCTTCCATTCTTTTCATAGTATCATCAGGGATTTATCAGTATCTCACCTCACTGTCCAAAAATATGAAGTTTAAATTAGAAACCAAGAAGACACACCCTTGGAATTGAGAAGTTTTAAGAAAAGGAATTGAGAAGTTTTGTAGTGATTTGTCATTAATAAGTGGAACTACCTCTCCCTATTGCCTGAGGAGGAAGACTAGCCTATCAGATTAAACTCAGCACTGGATTTTCAGTGTAATAGAGCTTGATTAATAAATCCCATTCATTCTATTTAGAAGGGTCCACAGAAGCATAGATTTATTCCTTATTTTTTCTCTTCCACATTCAGCCCAAGACATATTAACACCGCCAGTGCTTTAGAAGGATATATATCTCTGACACAAAAGATGCAAAGCCTTTGAACTTTTTCTGTGCCATAGGAAGAGGGAAGTTGAGCTCAAAAGCCCTGCTGATGCCTTACAATCCTGCAATAGTACAGTATTTGTTAGCTGATGTTAAGAAGTGGACTTCATCTGACATTAGAGAGTAGAAATAACTCTACAGTGTGTGTTAAACTGACCTGAGGGAAAATTCCTATTATCAGGATATAAACCCAAGAAGTCTAGTTGTATTATAAAACCAGACCAATGCAACCTATTCCAGGGGGTCTGTTTGTGTATACAGCTCACAGGGCAGTGAGGCCTTATATTTCATTGAGGCATTATCACTGTAATGCAAATAAAGAAGAAATGCAATAAAACCACCACAAAAGGCAGAAGTTTAAGGGCTGTCTTAAAACTCATCAGTTTAACAACACAGGGAGTGATTTCAAGAAAGGAAATTAAGCTGTTAAAGCAAAATACAGCAAGCTGTGACACAGAAAATACTCCCTGTGATCCCCACACTAGATTTGCTCGAGTAGGGAATGTTGGGCTCAGGTTGTGAGTGAATTCTCACAGTCTGTGCTCTGTGGCTGGCAGGGTTTAAGGGGAAATTCATCCATGGGGAGAAGGGGTGGAGTACCCCAGTTCAAACTGGGATCCCTGGTAGATAAAAAGCAAGAGATGATGAAAGATCAACAAATAAGACTCCTGTGGCAACATGTGAGAGGACTACATGTCATGACAGTGTGCTATAAAGGCTGTGTACCATAATTTCTGATGTGTACAAATGGTATCAACCATCTCACAACATTTCAGCATTTAAGACTGTAAATTCTGAGTCCTGGATAGCTTCTGGTGTTCCACTAGCTACCTATTCTGGGTGATTGTGGTGGTGCTTTTTTGGGTAACAGAAGAGCCCCAGGGATGGCTCCTGTGAGAAGATGCTTGAAAGCTCCTCTGGCTCCAAATAGTCAATCCCTACCTCTAGATAATGTTGAGACAATCAGTGGCAATGGATGCACCTCTGTGATTAACATATTCAAGAGGGGGAAATGAGGGGCTGTAAGACCTCAGGACAGAGGAGAGATGAGAAGGAGGAGATAGGAATATCAGAGCTGAAAGTAATACCAGAGCAAAGATACCAAGGTCAGTGAGGAAGGAGAGGAAGAAAGCACCTGAACTGATACTACCCCACATCCCGTGGTGAGATGGAAGGCTATTCCCCTGTAATTCATGGAGGAACACAGTGTAGAAGCTGTGAAGGATCCCAGTGGAGCAGAAATGGACCTGCAGCCATGGTGCAGCCACCTCCCCATGCCAGGGGAGGTGATTATTCCTGAAGCAGGCCATGGTACTGTGGGCTCACACTGGGGCAGTCTGTTCTTGGGGGACTGATGTCAGAGGGATTCATGAGGAACTCTCTCCCATGGGAGGGATCCCACATTTGAATATGGAAGACTGTCAGGCATTCTTCTCCCTGAGGAAGAAGGAGAGGTATCTGCGATGAATGGACCATAAACACCATTCCCTGTCCCCCGTGCCACTGGGAGGGAGTAGGTACATGTATTGGGAACAAGGTAATTTGGGAGGGGTGGAGTAAGTATTTAATGTCTGGTTTTTGTTTTTTCTTTGCCCTGTTTTGATTTGATTAATGATAAATTAAATTGATTCTTTTCCCCAAGTTTAGTCTGTTTTTTCCATGATCGTAAGTAGTGAGTGAGCCCCTCTCAGTCCTTGTCTTGACCCATGAAGTTTTTAAGTAGATTTCCTCCTCACCATCCAGAAGAGGAGGAGGAGTGAGTGGCAGTATGTCCCTTTGTTATAAGCTGGGCTTAAAACCATGACATTATTACCTTATGTACAAGAGCAGAAATATTCTATGACATCACCAGCTTTATACTCTCAGAACTATAAGAGACTTAGCAAATTCTGCAGCAGAAAAGTCTTGCTTCATATGGCCAACTAAACTCTGAAGTTATTACAGTTCCACTGCAGAACTGAGAGCTCCTCATTCCTCATAAAAGCCCATTCATCATGATTGTTAAGTGCTGCTTGTAGTTCATCTCACTTCTTAGTAAGATTTACCCTCTTGAGACCCCTGAGCTGGAAGATGGGGATGAACAGCAGAAAAAAGCCCCCGTAGCCCATGAAGAAGCTGTTACTGACCTGCTATGTCACCTGAACACTCACAAGCCTATGCGTCTATGTGGGATCCACCTGAGAATACTGAGACAGATGGAGGAGGAACTCTACAAGCATGTATCCATCATTTATCAGCAGTCCTGGTTAACAGTGGAGGTTCCAGGTGAGTGGAGACTTGCCAAAGTGACCCCCACACACAACAAGGGCCATGTGGATGATCTGAGGAACCACAGGCCTGTCAGACTGATTTTGGTACCAGGGAAGGTTATGGAAGGGTTTACTTAAGTGCACTCATATGACAGGACATATGTGCACTCATATGTGCAGGACAGCCAGGGGATGAGGCTCAGCCAGCATGGGTTCAGGAAAGGCAGGCTCTGCTTGACCAACCTGCTCTCCTTTTATAACAAAGTGAGGTAAAGCCTGTGGATTTTGTCTTCCTGGGATTTAGCTAAGCCTTTCACACTGTCTTCCACAGCATTCTAGAGAAGCTGGCTGCTCATGGGAAAAAAGTTCCTTACTGAAAGAGTGCACAGACATTGGAACAGGCTCACCAAGGAAGTGAGTCACCATCGCTGGAGGTGTTAAAAAAAAACGTGGATGTGGCAGTTGACAACAGGGTTTAGTTGGCATAGTGGTGTTGGGCTGATGGTTGGACTTGGTGATACCAGTGGTCTTTTTCAACCTTTTCCAACTTATTCTATGAATATGTTAACAAACCTATATGGCCTACTGACTGAAGAAGTATTTTGGCACAAAAAATTGTGCCGGTGTTTCTAAATACCTAAGTCTTATCAGTTGTATCTTGGGTGCAAATATTCTCACTTGGATCCGGCTGTAAATATACAGCTCAACACAAAGTTAAAATTGACTTCCCCTTCTCCACATCCAGCCCTAGGCTATACTCTGATCTGTTAGGAGCTTATGCACATTCATATTTTGATAGCCTCAGGAACCAGGACCTTGTACAAGGCTCCAGACATAGACACAACTCTACTCCTGGTGGAGAGCAACATAAAGCAATGGAGCAGAAGGGCAGGACATATGATAAAATTGAGCAGGAGGCCAAGAGATTCACCAAGACACCTCTGAAGGACCTCCAGTGAGCTTGAAAGTTGATTGTTCTGCAGATCTTCTTGCCTGCAGATATGCTGCTTGCCCTTTGAAGAATGAATTCTCCCTCCAGCACAGAATGCCTGGTGGTATGGGGAAAATATGACTTCCCTTTCTCCTTGCAGTACCTTTATTCAGTCTGTAATCTACTGGGGCTACACTCCTGTCAGCCTATGGAACTGCCATATAGGAAACTGTAATGGGCCCTACTTCTGCTAAAATATCTCCTTTGAGCAGATGTTGAAGTACCATTAACAAAGCCTAAGCTCTACATACAAGTAGCCCCACAGTCTTAATGTAATTTACAACTCAGTTTTCCAATTGGATTTCCCCTCCCTTCTCCTCTTTTTCACGGAGATTTATTCTTTCCTCCAGATTTTTCATAGTAATGTAACAGCAGAAAGCACAACATGGTGGATTCATTATCTGAGCCACCAATACAAATTTCATCCATCAATACACCAGCTACAGACTACAGGCTCTATCTTCATAAATTACATTGGAAACTTTAATGGAGGTGTCATTCATCCCTACTATTATTCTGACGATACAACGGGAGATGTGTATGTTTTAAAAATTAAAGTATATATTCCTATCTATAATAAAGCCTCCCTAGGCTATAGTACACAAATAGAAAATTATTGATCAAACTTTTCCAAAACAAGGTGAAAGGATTTCTCCTTTCCTTTCAATACATTGCTTGACAAACAGCAACTTTCACAATACCTATTTTTGATTCTGATAACTTTCCCAGCATATGTGTACATATAAAAGCAGACCACATGTGCATTTGATAGTAAAAAAATTGATTTTTCAGTTTAAATTTTGCACCAAAAAGTAAGGTGCAGAGACTAAATGCTTTCTGCACAGCCTGACTGGGTCTTCATGAATCTTGTTAGTTTTCAGCCAGAGCTGCCTGATTTGAAGTCAGTTTGGTAAATCTTTTAAAACAGGACTGATCCTCTGCTGTAAAAATTATGAGGGTGGTGATGATGTATTATGGAAACAATACCTTCATTGACTTTGTATCACTCTCATTAGAGAGAAGCAAAAACCTACAGATAACAGAGCCAACTCATAAACTAGTACCAGCTTTGTTGTTTTGACACCACAAAGACACTCTGGAAGCTCTTTTGCTGTGATAGGAGCTGGCAGAAGAAATACTGAAGAAATTTGCTTTAAAACACAAACAATCTTCTGCTTTTCATATTAGACCTGTAGGTTCTCCAGCGTAATTCACTCATCTTGATGATTAAAAAGTGCAACTGGGAAATTGACTAATACTGATGAACGTAAGGAAACCAATGCCTATGTTATGAATGTATTTGACGATTACCCATTTGGTTATCTTTTTTGATTTCACTTTCTTTTTTTTCTAATAGAACAGTCCTTCAGGCAGATGTTCTTTCTACTCTTGTTTTCAAATAAAACCTAACCCAATCCATTTGAAGCCTTGAGTAAGTATTTTCCAAACTGAAGCAAAATCAGCAACAATTGCATACTACAATTCCACACAGGCAAATCCATCCAGAATAAAACATTCACACTACTCTCCTGAAATACTTAGAATAATCTTAGGCATGGAGTATCAGAGGAGAAGAGATTGCTTTTAGAACAAGACTGCAATTAGCAAAAATAAAGAGTTCACCTGCAGAATTATTTTTTTGTTACAGAAAATTGTTTCCTATAGAAACAAGACCCACCCGCAGTAGGTCAAGGAAGTCCATTAATTGTCTTTATTAATTTTAGGGGTAAGGAGACCTGAGAACTCAGGAATTCTGTTTTCTTTCTTGAATGCTACCTTCCTCCTAGGTTCCAGGGATATTGTTCACAGGGAGAAAAATCTGTGTTAATGTACATCCCTCTTATATGCTCCAAATTACAAAGACTTAGCACCATAATTTCTTGCCCCCAAGCATCATGATGTTTTTGGCTGCAGAATGGTACTGGCTGTTGGATGTGGAAGGAGTTAATACTGATTCCTGATGAAAAGAGGTAGCTGTGTTAACAAAGCCAGAAGACTGAAACAGTCTTTATTCTCCCTGTGACCCTGCACTGCCAGCTGCAAGCTTTTTGCAGGCACAGGTGATTATGTGGCACTTGAGGAATGCTGCAGCTCCCCTCCATTATTCTGATGAGGTTTTTTGTATTTTCTTTTTTCCCCAGAGCACTGCATCTTTTCCTTGGAACAAGTCACCAGGAGGGAGCTTTTTAATCTGTCACTCAGGGACTCATATAAGCAAGTACCTGTATAACAGGGTTTGTGGAATCTGGGGAAGATTGAGTTCTTCAGTCAAGACTTGAAGGTGTGACCTCCTGATTTAGAAGACAGAGTGCTACTTCTGGAGTTTACCACTTCCACCATCCTCCCCATCTGTTTTTGTCAAGCTCAAGAATTGTGCTGCCAGTGGAAAAGGCTGCAGTTCTTAATGAAATCAGAAGTGCTGGGAATTAAATTTGTGCTTTCTGAAAGATCATCAGCACTCTGTTTTAACCCCTTTTTCTTTCCTATTTCAGATTCAGATCTTTTGTTGTTAAAAACTTCCAGACACTTGCTTTTTTTTTTTTTTTTTTCTTTTTGCAGTTAATTCACAGTGTTTGTTTGCAAGGATGATAATTAGCATTCAAAGATATTTTTTTAATTACTGTTCTTTGTTATAATGTCAGACAGAAGCACAAAACAGACAATAGACAGACTCAGAGCTCAGGAAAAAAAACTTCAGTAAACCACAGGAGAAAACTATGCAGCAAAGACACTAATACTGATTTTGTTGGAATAAATCAGAAAATAAACTATGCCAGTGAAGGGATTGAATTTTCAGCTGATGAAAACTGGTTTCAGTCCAAAGCAAACTACTCACCACTAGATTTACCCCTAGGTTATACTTCAGCTGAAATAAAATTTTGAAATCTGGCGGCTTCCAGATCTTGCAGGTGAGAAGCATCACCTGGTATGGATGTACACCTGTCTACAGAAAATGAGGCTTTTGTTGCTATTCATCGTTGAAGAATTCAGTTAAGATTCAGTTAAGAATCCTTTACGATGCTTAGCCTTCTGATCATCCTTTTATTTTTGTTTACATTGCTTGTTTTGTTTTGTTGCTTTGTTGGGTTTTTTTTGTTTTTTTCTTCTTTGTTTTATTTAGTTGAGTGTGGGTTTTTGTGTTGTTGATTTCTGTTTTAGATTTTTTTATGGTTTATTTTTTGGTATTTTGGTTTTGTTTTTTTTTCTTTGTTTTTTTTTTTTTTGTTTGTTTGTTTGGTTGGTTGGTTGGTTCAGTTTCTTTTGAATCAAGAAAATGCAGATAATAGCAGAACTGCACCAGCACTGGACTTTTCCTGTGGACAGAGCACAGGAAAGGAGGTTAAATTTGTCTTCCTGTCTTATATAATCATTCTTCAGGCAAATAATTTCCCTATCATTAGATTTCCCCATTTCCAAAATAACAAGTGATCCTGAGCCTCTTTATAAGATTCATTGCTGTTAAGATTCATTTTTAATCAGCTGCTTGGGTGTTATTATTGCCCTCATTATTGTTAATACTTATTACTATTATTATTGTTATTATTATTCTTCTGCACTGGTGAGAACAGCTTAAAGTATATACCACTGTGCTGGGATCTGCAACTTGCAATGGAAAAACTAGCCTGAAAGATAACCTTGCCATTAACAAGGTAAAAATGAGAGCCCAAGCAACTTGATAGCCTGCTACACTGATAACAAGGCTTTCAAATACCCAGATTCTGTTCTCAGTGGGACGAGTATAAATCTGAGGGGTCCTGCCGAGGTCTGCAGGACTATAGGGAAATTACTGAAAATCAGAATTTGGCCTGGCAGTACTTAAAGTAAACATGTTCACTCTAAAAGGCCTGATATGCACTGGTGCTCAGTGTGCTACACAGGGAAGGAAAAACAAAAGAGACACACACATACTAATTAAAACTGCAGATGTGACTTGGTAGACAGATTAAATAAAACCTCTGGAAATGGGGGAACTGCCAAATATAAAAGCAGAATGTTCCTAAGTTAAATAGCTCAAAGATTAGTTGCTGATTTAATTTATCCTGATTTCTAGAAGCAGAACTTATTGGTGTCTCTTGATGATGTGTGTCAGTCAAATGCTCACCCATACCTACTCCCAAGTGAAATACTTCTCAATACAGTTTACCCAGGAACAGAGGTGGATATTTGAGCAGATCTCTTAAGCACTTCTAGTTTATCCTATCTGGATAAAATAGAGCAAACAGGGCCCACGTGGATCTAAGGCTACCAGAACAGCTCGTTTTCAGACCTTTTTTAGTTGCAGAGTATGGCAAGCACAAGTTACAGACAGAACAACAGGCAGCATTGCAGACAGAAAACACTTGGGTCAAGGCTATGCATACTAAAGCCAGATCTTGACAGGGGTTCTAATCTCACAGGCAAAATCAGTCCTATTTCCACTGGACCCAGGTGGTTGGCTTGTAAGAGAATTTCACTGCCCCAAAACATGCATGAAACTTTGCTTTTCGGTAATGGGAGAAGGAAGGCCTCAGCAATTAAAAAATAATTAATATTATTAGTATAGAAGGAAGCAAAAACAAATTAAAAAATAAAACAACATAAACGCAGCCTGGCTTATCATTGCTGAAGATGTCTCCTGTGGCTGCTATTCCTACAACAGCTGCTGTGTGGCATTGCTCCCCTTCAGATGAAAAGAATCAGTGTGCAAAGCCAGCGAGTCAACAGCCCTTGCTGTAGCGCATTTCTTGCAGACAGCAGCCTCGTAACAAACAGTTATAATTGTTATGTTGACTATTATGACTAAAATTTCTATGCTCTGCTGTTCAATAATTTTTGCTATATTTCTGTGGTGCTACAGGGATCAAAAAAATGCCTTTTACACATTATTATTATTTAATAAAAAAAATTCTTGAAAAATAATCAGCTGGCTGAGAAATCTATTATGAAATATATTTCATTTAAAAGGCTACATAATTTATATTCAGAAGCTTTTCTTCTGTCAAGTTAATATTTTTGTTGTCTTGTCATAATGCCCTGAAGTAAGCACTTCTGAATTTTAAACTTTAGCATTTATCTTAGCAATCACGCTGTGAAGATAAATATCCCTTGAGAAAGATACACGATTGGATCTTTTATACTTGTAACTTAGGCTTTGAACAGGTTATTACTGCACTAAGAAGCATGAGGGTTCAATAACAACAATTAGCATTTAGAGATAGACGGCTTATGTTCAGTGTATTGTGCAATCACCAGTTAATTAAAGCCAGGCAATGATTGTGATTCTGAGGTTCAGTTCTGGAATCCTTGACAATATTTAGGTGGTATAAAGGGGTCACAGATCAGCTGAAAAAATCTTCAATAAAAATTCTCCTGGTGCTAAATCTCTGTAGGGGCATTTTACTCACAGCTCTTCTATCACAGGGGACGAGGAAGCAGCATGGCTGGGAACGACTACAGTAAAACAACACAGACAGAGCAACTCCACAGCCAGAGCAGGGAAGAACATAGTTCAGCTTTTCACTAGTGTAAACAGTTTCTGCACAGCTTTGAATGGTCATTGTGAACCAGAAGGGGGATCCATAAAAATACCTGTATTTTTTGAAAACAGGCTAGTTTTTAGCTGGCCCGGATCTTTTGATTCATATTACAGAAGAGCCATGTAAAAACTCTTGGAGCCAGTTACACCGAGGGAACAGCTTAGAAAAAATATCTTGTGACAACAGAATGGTGAGGACAGTCACATAAATAGCTATTCAGATGAGGCACACCTTAGTTTCAGGATGTTAAATTGGCTAGGTGTTTAACTCAAATCAGGGTGTGGTCACCTTTAAAGCAATCTAAAACTACACTGTTACGTAAGGGAACAGCTGTCCTACGTCATAGCTCTCAGATGGTCTTGTGTGCAGCCAGGCTTCACTAAAAAAGCCATTAGGAAAAGCCTTAGTATAAGCATGGGGAGGAAGGTTGGGATTACAGTAAAGATGTCTTTTTAACATCTGCATAGACATAAACTGGCTGAAACTCATGAGAAAGTGCAGCTGTAAATGTCCTTTGGACTGGCCTTTGAGGGAGGCTCTTTCACTTTGCTGACTGCAGAAAAAATATATAGTCAGTAGGAATTAAATTAGCTTTTGAATAAAAAGAAGCAACAGGGGCCTCTGAGCCAATGCACAGAGTCCTGGAAATGAAACTAGTTTCCTAGCACACACTTTCTGTCATTTGCTGCAAGAAGTTCTCTGTTGAGATGAGTTCGTGTGAGAACAACCTGTCCCTCAAATGTGAACAGAAAAACTGTGAAAAATGAGCATCTGACCACTCAGCCAGGGAGAAGGAGAGCAAGGACAGAGCCCCAGTCTCTCCTTGCTGGCTTCTCTCCTTCTCAGGTTGCTTTGCCAGCCTGCAAGAAATCTCTGCTGTGATTAATCTCTACATTGAGGACCTTCTCTCAGGCATAGTCTTAGCAGTTTCAGTGCTGGCTATAGTGCTTGTTTTGTAGCCTGAACAGCTCTTCTCTTTACTCTTCTCTGCCAAGTAGTATGAAAACTGAGCAGATATTAAGGACCCCATAACATCTCAGAGAGTACTAAAGTCTTTTTCCTGTGCTGTTGTTGTCTTTAGATATCAAAGGTGAGGATCCAGACCCTTGACTCCTGTGTTTAGCAATGGATGTTCAAGAGGCTTTTATGTTTCAGGTTTTTGTTTTAGTTTTGGTGGGGTTTTTTTTCCGGTTCCTGACTTGCTATAAAAGCAAAAGCCTTGTGATAATGATCTTTCGGTCTGACTCTTAATTTCCCTCTCCCTGCCTAACTTTTGGGGCTCTTGGACAATCTGAATTTACTGTAGAAGATGAAAAAACTATACATTCTTAAGCAAACATTAGAACAAGGGTCAATTTTTTAGGGGACCAACCCCCAAATTAGCATATCCATGAAAGAATGTTCTTCCTGAAAGAATCCCAAATCAATTGTCATCAAGTGTTACAGCCCAGCAGTCACCAAGCCCATAGCTGAGGACCCACTCCATATAGTGATCTTGCACTGTCTTGTAGAGATATGAGGTACAGAGGGCAGAAGGAATACTCTGGGACAGTATCAGGAATTGTAGGGTGATAGGCCCTGTTATAAAGCAGGCTTTTGTGGCTTCATTTCTACAGAATGTTGGATTTATTTCTTTTCATATAGCTGTTGACTGCTGTTCTGATTGTGAAAATCCTGTTTTATATAATGTATCTAGAGATAGCACCCTAGTCAGATGTTCCATGTACTGGGAACAACTGTGTTTCCTCAGCATTTGATACATTTTTTTTCTCTCTCCATTCAAGTCTGAGAGAACAGAAAAAGACTTGTCAAAATTGTGGCTCACCTCTGGTGTTTGGAGAAGTTGGTGGGTAGGAGTAGTCTGTGCTAAGACTGTGCTTTGCAACTTGCTAATTGCTGAACTCAGATTATCTGGAGGAAATTTCCAGAAACTACATAGGCAACTAGAAAACAACCTGCCAGTGAAGTGTGTATATACACACATATTAATGCACAGAAGGTTTGAGATTTGCTGTCTGAAGGTAAGATAATACTTCCCTGATCAATTTAGATTGAGTTCAGGGCAGTCTTATTTGCTGATGTTATCTTGTCATTTATTTTTAAACACAAGCATTAGTGGGAATTCTTAAATAAAGTTATTAAAATACAGTTACTTTAGGACTGTTCTGTGCCAGTCCAGCTTTTTTTCTGTGTTTCTCTTTGTGACAGCCTCCAAACAGACATCTGAGATGACTGTTACCATCTCTTTAGCTTTATAGTATTGTCTCAAGCAATCCTAGGGCTGAATTTCAGAACAGTGTGCTTTCTGCAGCATTTCACCAGTGGATAATCCCTCTGGATATGATGCACAGAGCAGATTCCCCCACCTCCCAGGACAGTAGAGTACACATTATTCTACCACCCCACTGTTCCTTATCAGGAGATTTGTCTTGCCTGAACTCATTCATGCACTGGAACATAAAGTTAGCACATAAAAAACCCTTCAAAAGCATAAAAAAATCCCAAACCAACAAACAAAAACTGGATTCATATATAGTGTAAATCAAGGTAATATTACTAAAATCAATACAGCTATGCTCATACTCACTTGATGAGGGTTCAGCTTAAAATTTGTAGCAGTAGAAACAGCCGTGTTTCAGCATTACCTGCAGCTTTCACAGAGCACCCGTATCTTAAGTATGCAACAAAACAGCAAACCACAGTGTAGCTATTGCTTTCTTGTAGCTGGTTGCTTATTTTAGACAGGAAGAAATCTGTTCCTTTTGAAATATAATGGAAAAGATTACTAACCACCAAATACATAGCAGCTGGAGATGCCAGTTTGAATGCAACACACACATCAAAAAGGAAGCATTTATAACAGGTTCTAATGCACAACAAAAACAAAAAATTAAAAAACTGTACATAGATAGCAATGAACTTGTTCTGTGCAGGCTATCTGCTTCCATGTGTTTTCATCATTTAAGGATATTAAAAGAAATATATAAATCTGATGAATGCATAAAAAGGAAAGGATTCATTTTGCAATTGTAACCTAATCGGCTCCAAATCTCTGCAGGCTGTAGGACACACCACTGAGCTGAAGTCATGCTGAAGAAACAGCTTAAAATGACTCACAGTACCCTACTTCTGGGTAGATTAGTTATTTGGAGGGAGAGCGAGAAAGGAGAGGTGTCTGGGACTTTTTGTCATTCTTTCCCCTGAAGAGAAAGAAACAGTTTCAAATGCCACAAGCATCCTGTTTGAAAAGGTGACTTCAGAGTGTGGGACTACCTGGATTTATTTTTCCGGACACAGAAAGTGGCAATAGGTGGGCTGTGTGATCTCCAAACAGTTGTACTCTTTCTTTGTGAAATGCTTTGAAATTTATGATTTCAAGCCACTGGTGCAAACAAAAAGTCTTAGCAAAATTAACATAAAGGATTAAGTTTTCTATAGGATTTTAAATGAATCTGAACAACTTTATTTGCAGGAATATTGTTCTCCCCTTAGAGTTATCATATGATGTGAAAAATTCACAGAAGGGGTAGCATCTTTTATTAAATTAAGTGGCTGTTTAGAGTAATTTCTATAGAATCCAATTTAATTTCTATAAACCCCTATAGGTTTCAAACCTTTTCCATTCTGTAGGATTTCTCCATAGGGACAGTTATTCGTGGCTGCAAGATTTGATTCAAAGCAAAATTGTTTTGTAGAAAGGAAACTTTCTACAAAGTTTGGTGTAAAGCAGGATCAGCTTTTTAAGGCAACAGCCCTAGTCTGATGCAACTTCTTTAACCAAACCTGGGCTGGATACAGATGGTGGTGACTTAAATCTATACAGGAGATCAACAACAATTTATCCAAGTAATTTTTTGAGGGCTCAACCCCCAGAGAGTTCACTTGTTATTTTGTCTTGTTTTGTTTTGGCTTAGGTTTTTTTGTTGTTGTTGTTTTTTTGTTTGGGCTTTTTTCTTTTTTTTTTAAATTTCATTGTGAGGTAGATTTGTAAAGTCACCATCTGCAGAGGAAATCAGACTTCTTGTAGTGAGTAACCCAGGGATAAAATCAAGTTCTTTCAAGAGAGAAATGACTCCTTAATCTACCATTTGGTAGAAGGTGGTAGTTTCTCAGCACCAACTTACATTCTATAGATCTACCTGTGATCGTGCAGCTCTCAATGCCCTCCCCATTACCTGACTGCTTGAAGACTATTGGAGGCTGCATTTCAGGAGACAACAATACATATGGTCTCTCCCAGAAACAGTTCAGGACAATGTGAAGAGGAAAAGCAACTTTGCCAAAAATCATAGTTCCTTTGCCCCAGCTTATCAGCCTAGCTGGATAGAAAAACCAGATTCACAATCTCTCTTAGACAATGAATCACACTTGCACCTGAAGTACTTTGCAAACACATGTTCCCCGTTGCCTTTCCAGCACACTGCGGCCCCTTGAATCAACAGCAATGAGCAGCGGTGCAGGCAGAGGGTTTCATTTTGTCAGCAGCCTGCAGCATTAAGAGTGTGCAAGTTGTACACACCTTAAGTTTTCACGGTTGCCATGGCAATGAAAGGAGGCATTACAAAATGCACAAGCTGTTGAACATGTTGCTGGGGCTGAGAGGAAAAGCTAAGAATAAAGTTTTGGCTAATTTTCCATAGCGGGTCCGAGAAGCTGTTTCTTGGCCAGCATCACACCCCAGTCAAGCAGCTTGTTAATACAAAGAAGTCTGGAGCAGGGGGGTACCACTATGATGAGCACTCCAGGGGCCTGGTACTTTGCAGCCATGCCACTTTTTCCACCACAAGGGTTGCAAACAGAGGTTTCTAAAGAAAGGGAGGGCTAATTTTATAATGATGACTATTATTATTTAATTCCTCTTTTCTGTGGTACTGGAAGGGAAGCTTGTGCCAGCTGCCTGTACATCAATAACCCTTCTATAATTTAATAGTAACTACAAAAAAGTCCCTGTGTGACAAAGTCTGTAGTGATCAGCTGGAACGATAGAAAAGGTGCTGAGTGGACCTGCTGTGGAGAAAGAAGCAAGAGTTTTGTTGGGGGGGGGAGGAGGATGCATTTCACTCTTCATTGTTTTTACATCTATGTGGGTGCACTCCTGTCTGTGCATATGAATGGTGAAGCCTGTCAGGGGTCCTGGCCTTGAACACAGAGACAAAGCAGTCTTCTGAGATTTTTTGCAGTGTATTTCTGTCCCTCAAAGTATCCTGTCATACAGATACAGGATCTGAATGAGGCTGAGTGAGCAGGTAAATGCTCCATGTTCTCCCTCAGAAAGCTGTCCTGACAGGCAGTTTTCCCCCTGCCATTTCCCTGAATGAGCATCTCCACAGTTGCTGATTTCGAGGCAGAATTTTCTTAGTGGATGTGGGTACGAAGTCTGTTTTTCTGCCTGATCAATGTCCACTAGATGGCAATATCCCTCATTCCTTCACCCAGCCCTGAAAGAGCAGGATCCCTCTTGGCACAAGGGGGTGTGTGTATAGGGGGTGGCAGGGACACTGGGATGCTATCGGGTGCTGAGGTGCTAAGTGCCAAGAAAAAGTTTGTTCATTAGGGAATTTATTCTAGATTTAAAAAGAAATTTAACTATCAAAACCAAAAATATGTGCTTTTCCAGTATCTGTTGAGGACACTGGGGGCTATTTCTGAGCACTTTTCCAGAAGCAAGTTCAGGCCTTGTAGGGAAAATAAACTCTTTTGTTAAGGATCTAAAGAACTATACTCCCCAATATATTTTAATCTCCATACTTCATACGTCTGTTCTTCCAGATGTCATCTTTATTGAAAGCATTGTCTTAAAATAATTTTGATCAGAAGCTTTTTGTGTATCATTTTCCTTATCTGTTAAGTCCCCATCCCACTCTGAGTATAACATACCAAAATAATAGTAAACTACCTATGTTTCCTTGTGCACAAAACATAATCAGGGACTGCCTCTTCTGTCTTAAATTTATATACATACACGTACCTTGAGGCACTAGAGAAACTCCTAAAAACATGCTGGGGGAGAAAACTTGTTGCAGAAACAACAGACAGAAGAAAGAATGGAATAGAACTGAAAAGATTAACAGAAAAAAAAAAGTAGATATGCATTTCCACAGAGTGATCCAATAATAAGGAAAATAGTGTCACCTCCTGATGTGTCAGCTTATCATGAAGCTGATGATCATATATTGAATCTCCCATGTTGGTCAATACATAGAATCATAGAAACATAGAATGATCAGGGTTGGAAAGGACCTCTGAGATCATCAAGTCCAATATTTAATCCACTACCAATGTGGTAACCAAATCATGGTACAGAGTACCACATCCAGTCTCTTCTTAAAACCCCCAGGGATGCAGAATTCTCCCTGTGCAGCCCATTCCAGTGCCTGCTCATCCTCTCTGTAAAAAATTTCTTCCTAATACCTAACCTAAATCTCCCCTGACAGAGATTAAGAGAGATTGTCTTACCGATGGATGCCTGGGAAAAGAGCCCAAGCCCGGAGGGGGGCTTGCTCCAACCCCCTTTCAGGGAGTTGTAGAGAGTGATGAGGTCTCCTCTGAGCCTCCTCTTCTCCAGACTGAACACCCCCAGTCCCTCACAGGACTTGGGCTGGATCCCTTCACAGCCTCATTGCTCTTCTAGGGACCTGCTCCAGCACCTCAATCTCCTTCCTGAACTGAGGGGCCCAGAACAGGACACAGGACTCAAAGCGTGGCCCCACCAGGGCTGAGTGAGAAGAATCCCTTCCCTGGATCTGTTGGCCATGCTGTTCCCGATACAGGCCAGGATGCCATTGGCCTTCTTGGCTACCTGGGCACACTGCTGGCTCATGTTCAGCTTCCTGTCAATCCAGACTCCCAGGTCCCTTTCTGCCTCGCTGCTCTCAACCCCTCTGTGTCCAGCCTGGATCTCCATGGGCTTGTTGTGGCCAAAGTGCAGGACCCAGCCCTTGGCCTTGTTAGACCTCATCCCATTGGAATCAGCCCAACTCACCAGTCTGTCCAGGGTCCCTCTGCAGAGCCCTCCTGTCTTCCAGCATCGACACTCCCCCCCAGCTTATCGTTGTCTGAGAATTTGCTAATGGTGGACTAAATCCACTCGTCTAAATCATCAATGAAGATATTAAATTGAACTGGGACCAACACTGATCTCTGGGGGACACCATTTGTGACCAGCCACCAGCTGGATGGAGCACCATTCATCACCTCTCTCTGGGCTTGTTCCTCCAGCCAGTTCTTAACCCAGCAGAGAGATATTCCAAGTTTATCAAAGCTATTACCCCAGCCCTGCCACAGGCATCTGGTAGCTAAGTCCTAGGTGATAAGGCACCTTTGATTCAATGCAGAGAATCTATTCAATGCACTTAGCCCAATGGCACAGCCAGAGTTGGTCCTGCTTGACAAACTGATAACCTTCAATCCTAAGGTTTTACCCACCTTTGTAGTTTCAAAGAGAAGGTCATATGTGTCTCTCAAGAGAAAATTTACCCTATCAATATGCATTGAATTCTGTTTGCTTGTTTCAGTCAGCTGTTTAAAAGGAATAAAGGAAGGGAGATTTTGAAAGGAGTGAAACAACCATTTCTACAGAAACTGAGTTTGGGAATCAAAAAGCTGTGAAAAACTCTGAGATCTGACCTGTTGTTTTTTGTCTTCAAGTAAGGTCCTATGAGAAAGCCTGACATTACCAACTCACATCTCTCCCCACCCCTCAAAAAAAAAAAAAAAAATGGAAGGGGGGGGGGACTGGTGTCATAATGTTTGCAGCTAGATTTTTGAAGCACTGTATAGGTGGAAGACAATTTACATGACAGATAAAACCCAGAAGAAACATCCACAAGGAAAAAAATATTGGAATTGTGCTTTTGTAATGGTTAAAGCTAATGTAATAGGAAGGCCCACTGCTTCAGTAACTCATCCATAAGACTCTGGTGTAGCTCACTGCAAGTCTCACAAGAAGAAAAAGAGCAGTGATGTCTTATCTCATGCTGACCACTCTCATCTTTAATCAGCAGATGAAACCTGTGCCATGGCAAATCATAAACTTACAGGAGCACAGGACAGTTTGGCAATGGATTCAGATAATTTTCCTCAAGCTATTTAAGAACGGTCACTTAGGACATATGTACACTGGATGGCAAGGGAAATTAACACTACCACATATTGGTTATCCACACCTACTCCTGAAACGAACATGTTTCCAATTAAAAGTGAAAGAGACAATTGCTGAAGTCACTTTGGCAGTGAGAACTCTCCAGCTGCCTCTAGATTCCTGAATAAGTGAAATGCTTGACACAGAAGCATATGTTTTTGGTAATGTTGTTTAATCCATGTTTTAAAGGGAAAATTGAAATTCTACAAGGTGTGAAAAAAAATATCACTGGAACATTTTCTGTTTGGAGTGACAGAGACTATGTCACCCTTCTATTTCTGTTCTCTGTAGACTTTCATTCTGCCTTACAAATGAACAGATAGGGAATATGCAGGGTAGGCACATAGCAAGAGAAAGCATAGGTAGCTGCAGCCTCACATAACAGTCCAGCTCTGCAAAGTCCTGGAAAGGGTCTTGGAAGAAACAAGGCAATCTGAGTTAAACAATCAAAACAACATCTCACAAGACTAATTTACATATTTAAAATTTTTGTGTATCAGTTTTTAAAACTGAAGTGGTGGGATGTAAAGGTCAAATGTACCTTATAAATATAAGCTGGTGAAGCATCCCACAGCTCTGCCAATGTTCTTAAATCCCCCAGTGTAACACCTAAAGCTAAACTCTCACTTTAGCAAACCAAAAACTTGGGTAGTACCATCTGAGTCATCTATACTTGATGCTGAAATTATTATCCCGAGTTAAGTGGGATACTTTAGTTTAAGCGTGATACAGGCACTTATACTCTCTGTAGATGCTGTCACACTTGTTTCACATAGGTCAATAAACAGTCTTCTGAAAACTTCTTTTCTGTCACTTCAAAACACAACACTATTGCAAGATCATCACAGCCTGAAAATCAGAAGCTTTTACCTCAGGAGATGTGACTTCAGTGTTGTAGATGCCCTGCTCTTCCAAGATGGTCATTATACCCACCCCCAATACTAATTCCAACCACATGTGGAGGTTGGCTTGCACATGTGGAGGCAAAATTAATTATATTTTATAGGAGTTATATATTGAAATTCAGTGTCTAAACTCCTTTTGCTCTTCAAACAAGTTACCACCTTGAACTCATGTAATGCAATAAGATTTCCAGTGGAAGGTGTTCATGCCCATGGTAGGGGTGTTGGAATCATTATGATCTCCAAGGTCTCTTCCAATACAAAAAATGCATTCTATGATCTAACAATATCTATTGCCATTAACAGGTGGCCTTTAACTCGTAAAGGTCCTGAAATGCTGACTATCACACATGTGCCCATACTGCATTATCACTGGACTTGACAAACTTCCTTTTAAAATTTTACCTGTACTTTGTGGAAATGTAACCATTCTCTCTCTTTCAAATGTAACACTAATGAATTGGTTTTATTTAATGCCACAAAAAAACCCACTAATCATTTTCTCAATTAGCAACCAATAATAAGATACAAAAAAAAAAAAAAACCAAAATAAAAAAACCCACCACACCCAAACTGTAAAAACTGAACACTGATCAAATCTTCCTGCCAAATCCTTCTAAAAATGAAGCTCTTATTACCCTTCCTTTGCCTTGTTTCTTAGCCATTTTTTCCCCATTATGTGTTTTCCTTCGCATTCCATGATGGCTTAGCATCCTTAACAGCCTTTTGTAAGAGAATTTCTCAAAAGCTTCTTGAAAGTCCTGATAGATTATGTCAGCCAGTTCTCCTTTATCCAGTATTTATTTGACACTTTCAAATAAATCTTGTAAATTAAAGCTTGGTTTTCTTTAACACAACACATATTTTGTTGTCTGTAACATATCATGCTTATCTAGGATTTTTTTATAATACTACTTTTAATTATCATTGCAGTCTATTTGCTGAAGTAAGGCTTGCAGGTATGTAATTCCCAGGACCATCCCTAATGTGCTTTTAAAAGAGAGATAAAGCATCTCCAGTAGATGATGTTAATGAAAGATTGTACATTTCTGTTAGCAGCCCAACCACTTCATCCTTAAGTTCCCTCAGCATCTGGTCCAGGTGGCTTGTTACCCAGGTTGGAATCTAGCCAGGACAGAGGGGTTAACACCTCTACCCATGAGAAAAGTGCTTTGAAATCTTTAATGGCCAGATGCATAGAGAACATCAACCTCTATGTATCTGCTGATGTTCAGCTTTTCCAGGAGCAGGGAGCCCCATGCTGGGAAAATATCATGGCTTTCATCTGTGGACTCAAAGGGCAGGATTTTCTTGCAGTTTTATAGGCTAAAAAACTGATAGAACCGTTTCAGCCATTTGTATACAAATATGCAGCAATTAGAGTGAATGAATGGAGCTCATTCCATAATTCCACTGAGAACTATAGTATCATGTAATCAGTTTATTCTACCTGCAACATAAAATTCTACTTAGTTACACAAGAGTACATTTTATCAATTATTGATTTATGAACATCTAAGGCTTTCTTTAGTCACCATTTATGCTCTTGGTTTTATCATCTCTGCTGTTCTGAGAGTAGTGTCATACAGTGGCATAGTCTATACTATTTAAAATTCCACATACTTCAGTAGATTACCCCATTAACCATTATGTTTTCCAGGCTGTATAGATTAAAGTAATTAAACTTGTCCTCGAAGACCTAGCTCTTTGATTATGGGATCATTCTACCGCCTGCAGCACATTTGAGGTGATTTGCAGTAATATTGTCTTTGGGAATTTAGTGACCATATTACACTGACAGCAATTGAGAGCTGGTGGCCTTCACAAAAAAACAAATTTCATTTGTGCCCCTTAGAGCATGTTGGGGCAAGGCAGCAGTGTATGGCTTTGGGAGACTGCTACTGCTTTGTGTAGTCCCCTAAACCGGGGTTTACTGTTTCAGGCTTTTATGGAGTCACAACCGTGTTCTGGTTGGAAATGACTGAAAGAAGTTTTCAGAAGACTGTACATTGGTCTATGTGAAACAAGTTGGACAGAGTTAGCAGAGAGAACGGGTGCTTGTATCATACATAAACCAGAGTATCCCACTTAAATCTCAGGGCAATAATTTCAACATCAAGGCTGAGGATAAAATGAGAATGATGACTAAACTGCCTTTCCCTCCCATAGAGCTCTCCTTTCAGGTTAAATGAAGGCATGTTGGCCTGAAAATGTGAGGAAATCTGAATATTTTCTGACTTTGCTTTATCTTTTCTGTGGATAAAAGGGGGATTTAAGAATGTCAATTCTGCATCTTTCACAGGCATAAAATTTTCTTTAAAAAAAAGGAGGAAAAATAAAGTGATGCTTGCACATAGGCTGCTGATGCATTGTGGAGAAATTTTAGAAACAATTTCTTTTAGAAATGATTCATCTTTTGTGTCATACATTTTCTTTTTCTCTTCTACTTCTTCCCTTTTACAAAGGACTGGAAAACAGGATACTCACTGCCTAAGAGTTAATCTGCTTTGGCTACCTATTCCTCACCTGCAGTCAATATTCTCCATCTGTGACAGCCATAGATATGAATATATTTATACAGCAGCAGTGCCGAGGGGCCCCAGTAGGGATCACCATTTCATTTGTAAGATGCAGCAAAACATAGCACTACCCCATCTGATTTTTTTTTTCTTAATAACAAAGTATGAAAGAAGATAAGTATTATATTTTACAGATGGAGAACTGAAAACCAAAGAGATTAAAAGGCAGATGCAGAAAAGGATTTAGATGATGTACTGACTGCCACTTAGCTTGCATCCCATATACTCATTATTCTGACTCGTGGCCATCTGCTCTTGGAATGATCTATATATTTCATGGATTCTTGAATTTTTTACTAAATTTCCCTTGATGCATGTATTTCTGCCATAATATAACCTAAATCTGGAACTTTCCAGCATGTATTTCAAGCTAAAATTCCCAATGGGATTCAAAAACTAGGTTTTCTTTATCTAGCACATCCGTATGCCTACTGGACTGAGCTTCTCATAAAATGATGGTAGACTTTTCACACAACAACTTAACAGAAACTAGGAACCTAGATGACTCCTTCAGAGCAATGCCTGCTTTTTTCTTCTTTGCTCCACAATTCTGTAATAAATACAGATATCTCCACTTTTACCACTTCGATACAAGGTGTAAAAGGCTATGTTAAGTATATTGTATATTTTAAGTATACCCAGGAAAAATATTACAAATTGAAACAGTGTTTTCTTACATCCCTGAATACAGCCATTGGACATAGTTCCCATGGTCCAAAGGTCTATTTTTATTGAAATAATACCTTGAGAAATGCACCTCAGAAATTAAGTTTGGAAGCAGGGATATAAGGTAATGCTTCAAACACAGTTTTTCTCATTTAGAGAGACAAACTCATTGTCTCTCATAATTTCCCATCATCTCTGATCATGGTCTAACCTCACCTGAAACAGGACACAGGTACTTTGTACTAGTAGAAAGAATATTTCAGCAAGACCATCAGAAATTAATTTTACCAGCTTTAGACAGAAGTTCCTGGAAAGAATGATGCAAGGAGGCATGTCTCACCTCTGCATTTCCTATTGCTTTTCTCAGCTTTATCCCATGTAGCTGAGTTTACAAATTCTGCCAGCTTTAGCAATTTACTGGATTTCACTCTAACCATGGCTGCATCTGTGAACTTCTCCTACTGCTGTACATCATGACAAAACTGTCTCTGAGATTCACTGACAGGTAGAACAATAATTTTCAGTTGTTCTACAGTTCATACCAATTTAGATTATTCTAATGTAGTCTAAGATATGTCTTTATCTTCTGAGTTTCTGCTTTCAGCAAGTATCTGACTGTTGTCTTCTCTGGTGTAAAGAACAATTGAAGGTGTTACCTGTGTTAATAAATTAGTGTCTTCAGGAATGTTCCCAGGTATCAATACTATTAAAGAGCCTCTGATATGGCTAATTCAGGGAAAAATTAGTCTTTCTCAGAATTACTGAGACTAGTCAGGACTATTTAAATACCGGGGACATTCCCAGTTAACAGCTCCATTATTTTCACCATTGTTTGAGGTTAAAATAATTCAACATTATGTAGACAAGCCTTTTTGTGCCACTTGGCCTCAGTGCCAGCAAACACTTCCAGTACTAATATTAATAATTTAAGTTGATCTATGACATATCTCTGTGAGTTAGCTTGGGAGTAAGACTTTTATTTTCCTCTGTTTCTAAGTTCTTTGTTTTGCATAGCTGTGCATTGCAATGAAGAACAACAATTATATTGTTTTCTTGTATAAAGAATATCAGTCTCTGAGCTACAGCAAATTTGCATGCTTTCACTGAAATCCGCAGGACCATGATTAAATTTGAACTACCGATTAAATCTCTTGCTCAGTTATCACCCCAGTTCTTAGCGCTTTTTGAGATCAAGCTGTAAGGGTCTAATCCAATTATCTTTGCCAAAAGAAAGCTGACTTTGACTATGTGTTGCAGGATGAGTGACTGTGTATGTGACTTCAGAGTCATTGTAATGAAACCCACCTTGTACTGCAATTATGCTGAAAACTTTCCAAAAGACATTCAATAAATGCACTTTTGAGAGTGATAGTCCTGAAGGTTGATGTGTTTCATCTCAGTCCACAACAGGCAAAGAGAAAGCAGCTGCAACATGTGCTTTCCTCCAAGCTACACCAAATTGGCAACCTCCACTTTTGGGACTCAGAGATTTTTTTATGATATCACTGTGTTTTCCTTGAGAAAAAGTCTCTCCAAACTGGGTCAGGAAAAATGGCTCAGAGAATGGTCCGTCAGCAGTCTCAATCAAGTCCCAGAAGTGTTCAATATACAAGTTTGTTTTCTGTTTTCACTCCTTAATTTATCCTACCCCTTTCAATCCTTACTTTTCCTCTCTCTTATGAGCTAGAACTTTTATCTTTCGTAAAACAACAGTTTGGGTTAGCCCAACAAGATAGTTTATTTCACAAAACTGCTGTGATCTGATGACTTCAAAGGCAGCTAAAGCAACATCTTGAACAACCTAAGATGAGTACAGAGATTTAGAGTGCTAATAGTAATAAGTGCAATGACTGTCTTTCTCCAGGTTGGAAAATAGAGTCAGCACCAGAAAAGGAAGTTGTATTTTGTAGATTTGCTGAGTTTTCTGTTTATTCCCTTCTTTTGCCTTTTCTCCCACTGTTGTTTTGCAGGTTTTCCTCACTTTCCCTGGAGGAAAGTGAATTAGCAACCACAGCAGTCCGGGCCCTTCTCCTCTAACTTCTGAAAGGATGTTTTTTTCTTTTCTGTTCCAGGGAACATTTATTATTATCTTTAGGAGTATTTCAGTGTGTTAAAGTACAGTATTCTCTCTGGAGTTTTTTCTCTATAGCTGAAGGGGGAATAAAGGATATAGTTAAAACCTCACTTAATAGTTTAATTTTTCATGTTTCTACTTTTTTCTTCATCCCCAAATGACTAAGCAGATTAACTCGCTGGTGCTAGACTGCAAGAAGATTGACAATAAACACTATTCAGAATAAAATCATAAAGTGCTGCTAAAGCAGAAACCAGACTGCAAGCCTCTTCTGTGGCTGGCAAGTCTTTAGTCACTAGGCTGCAATAAATGAAGTCCATTGATGCTACTGTCCATGCATCACATCACAATGAGCAACAATAAACTACTGTAGACATTCCTGGGACTGGTGTAAAACTGAAATACTTCTGTCAAAAACTGGACCCACTACACCTCTGACTGAAGATGGGCATCCTAGAGATTGCCCTAATATGTAGGCTACTGAATTTATGCAACAAAAAAGTATTAAGTTAAAATGTGTTTGAAAACTTGCCTGATTCCATTTATTTTTTCTGAAAACTTATGCCATCTCCAGTGAGAACAAGACCATCAAACATGTGAGCTGAGGACAGATTCACTTCTGAAGTCTTGTAGACATAAGAGACAACTGGAGTGCATTACACAATTATGGATGGTACAGCACACCTAATGCATTTATGTATGGGATAGCTATTGTCCTACACAAAGTTATGACTCCAGATTCTTGGTGATGTGTATAAAGAATGTTGGGGACCTACAGAACTACACAGAATCAAAGCAGAGGTATAAAGAGCTGTACTTACATGTATGGAAATTTACATTTTGGATTAAGAAAAAAAGACTTGTTCTTTCCAGAAAACCTATTACTTAAGAACTTCTGGAGGATATTTTGCTCACTCATCAAAACCATGCATACATTACTAATACAATACAGTACATCTCTAACAATAGAAATCCTTCTTACACTTCAATCATATATTTTCAATTTTGGCTAAGCATCTGAACACGTTATCTTCTATGATTCTTAGATTTCTTTCTAGTTCTATGGGTTGGAATCCATCACTTCCCACCATTTCAAGTGGGAGAATTTGAAAGGTTTAGTCTGATCATTAATCAGCCCCTCCAATTAAGCACAATTACACCCTATAATGATAGTTATAATTATTGATTGATTCATCTTTCAACTATTAATTAAGAATCTTAATTAAAGGAGTTTTTCCATGTTATTTAAACTGAAACATGACTAATTATTTTATAATTTACTCAGTGTGTGAAAAACAAGCATTAGTTCTGTTATGCATTCTCAGATTCACTGTTACATTGAAAAGTTATAATAGTGACTTTGTCTTTGCAAAACCAAGCTGAGACATATTTGTCCATTCAGATTTTCAGAAAGGACTAAATCTGAATTAGCCCTTACAATATCAGCCAATAGGTGTTCTGCTCAGATTTAACAGTTAATTTGAAAAACTTGGACTCTACCTGCAAACTGCCATGGGTACTTGAAACTATTCTTTAGCCTACAAAGTGTTTCACAAGATGTAAGTTGAAGGTGTCTCTTACACACTGGTGTAATATAAGTGCAACTGGAGTTGTACATGTGAATTATGATGCAAAGTTCTAGTCTCTAAAAAATTCAGGTCTCTAGGTTATTTATTTTGGCCATAAAAAACCTGAAGGACAGCCACAAAGAATGGATTCAAAAAGACCACAGCAAAAGTTTAACAAAATGATGGACTCAGACATACCCAGAGACAAAATTCTTCCTATCTGGAAGAATGTATGTATTAACTATATGACGAACTTATATAGGCAATAATTCTGTGGACTAGTTATCATCATTCAACTCAGCCTTTTTACTTGCACTTCAGTAGTCTGAAATTCTATCTCGGTCTTTCAAAAAAAAACTTGTTTGGGGGAATTTTTTAGTTAAAAATAACGTCTTTTTTTCTATATGCTATCTAAAACAGCCCATCTCTTTTATACTGTAGACATGGTAATGCTAAATTCCATTAAAAGTGATGGATACAAGAACAGGTTTATAAAAATCTGTCATCAAAATTTTAGGTATCTAAAGCTAAATTTGCCACTCCTTGTACAGCTACTGGATAGAAATAAAAAATTCTAGTCTGTGATTCATTTAACGCTTAAAGAGATCCTGAAAACGTCAGGCAAATGGTTCTCTCATACAGCTTATTTTTCTCTGTTGACTATAAAGGGAGGCAAAGATGACTTCTTCAGCTATATAAATCTAAAATTAAGTAAGATCAATGTCTCCCTATGTGTCCAACTCTTGCACATGCTATTTAAAATTTTAACTTCAGTCTGTGCCAAAAACTTTCTATGCTGGGATACACATTCTGAGAATATTCATTTTAACAGTTGTTATGCTGGATATACAATGAAATTATTTGTGTGAACATAAAGGGTGGAAGAATCATATTGTTTAGTTCAATAATGCAACTGAACCTGGTACAACAGAGCATACAGACCCATGCACTTTTTCTTAGGAAATTAATCAACAGGGGATATTGATTTACAAACTAATATGCTGTTAGAATAGATTCTTCTAACTTAAAAATTTCCAGTGTGTAGAATGTTATTTTACTTTAAAAGCATAAAAATGAATTGTCCTCTGGTTGTATTTTTTAAAAGCTCTGCCAGTAAAGAGTAAAAGAAAGTTATATGATTTCAAGTTAATATCTTGGCATATCAAAGGAAAAAAAAAAAAAGAAAAAAGAGCAGAAAAGTAGTTCAGCCAGTTGCATATATGGAAGATGAGGCGGGTGTACCTCAGATTATGAGTAATGTATTTTGTTTATGGTATACACAAATAAGCTGGAAATTCTCAAAACTCATGGCATATTTTGGACAATATATGAACTGACAAGGCTATAAAATTATGGCACTGACTGCTGTAGAAGTTCACTTGTATCAAACCCTGATGCACCTGTCCTGGAATAAGCAGAGATCAATAGAGGAAGAAAGCTTTTCACCAAGAGGATACTAAGCAATGAGGACTGGCCTGTGTTTCAGATTGTGAGAAATTCTGCTTTTATTTTGTGGTGGTTTTGTTATTTTTGTTTTTAGCCCAGCTTGACACCTGCAGATGACTAAAGCAGCACCTTTTTGACTGAAGCTGTCTGGCTTAAATCACTGTTTCCTCCGTAGCAGAAGTGGGATGAAAACATCCCCTGGAATAGAATGTAAAGACCTAAGACTTTCACTCAAGTCTTGGTTTCTGTGCAAGACAGATACTCATGAATGAATACCATTTGTATTGCATGAAGTGCTAGAAATTACTTTATGCATCTTTTAACTAGAAGTCCTTTTGAGTCCTCCTCACAAGTCCACTGTACTTAACCAGGATGCTTCCCTTTTCTGTGTATTTCAATTGGGATGATGCTTGTCCAAAATGTTGAATGTGAGATGTGGATTGTGAAGTCAGTAAATTTAGTTTGTAGTAAAGTTAAGGTAAAATCTTGACATATTTTTTATATTATTTCACCTTTGAATTTCACTGAGCTTAGATGAAATAAAAGCTCAGCAGTAACCTGTACTGTGTAGCTCAGGTTTCAAATATTGGTTTACTCTTTTTATCAATAACTATAGGGACACCAGTGCCTGCCAGTTCAGAAACCATTTATGAACATAAATTTGTCTAGTATAAAAATAATCTGCTTCCAAAGATTCTGTATAAAAATCAAGAAATTTAGAAGATATCTCTTATAGTGTTTTCTTCTTGTTTATCTTTTCTGATTTTAAGTACATCAAAATATGTTGTCCATGGTAATCTGTCAACTAATGAGTATTAATGGAGAGCTTTAGATACCTAAGGAATAAATAACTAAAATAGTCTCTGATTTTTACATCATTACTGGTTCATCTCTAGACTTGTCCAATATTTAAATTATCTGTTCATTTTATATCAGTAGGGACAATAAGTCATGGCAATCACTAGTTTGGGTGTTTTTTCTATCTCATTCAAATTGTACCACAAGGTAAGTTCTCAGCAATGAACTGAATTTCCCTGAAGTTCACAGAGCTTTCGTTATCAGCATCTCTCCCTAGCACACGGGGCCTCGCGTTGCTCACACAGACAGCACCAAAATGCACTGCAGAGCTTTTAATGCATTCTGAATAGCTCTTGTCATTCAGGATCCTTCATTTCATGTTTCAGATTTTCCCAGGGGGCTTTGATGTTAATCCATTTCACACTTCTAACACATCTGTTCTTCTTCTGGCTTTCTTATCTCTTCTGAGCATTCAAATAAAAAAAAAAAAAGGAGAAAAAAAAAAAAAGTTTTAGCTGTCATTGTGCAGTTTCTGAAGCAAGACTTCAATGATGAAGCACATTCTACCTAACTTCATTGACACTTAGTTTTAGCCACATGAGGAGTTATGTACACACATTATTTCCAAAGCTATTTCCCCATTATTGTGAATTTCTCTTCATTTTATACAATTAAGTAACAGCTGCCTTTTGCAGTCCCTAGGAGTGTTCCAGTGATTAATGTTTGAAGTTCAACAGTTCAGTTTTATACAAAGAAACCATCCCCCTCCATCAACATTAAGCAGTGACCAAAAAATTGCTTGTGTAGGTGTTAGTATAAAGAATATACAGTACAAACCACCTGCAGTGGTAATTTCTGGTCTTAACAGGAGTTATCAAAATCCTTGTAGGATCAAATTACCTTTCATTCCATCAGGAGGATTAAATTAGTTTAAAGGTTTTAATGGGATATAGATTACATTAATAAACAACTTCATTAGTTGCTTTTTTTTCTTTTCCATAACACTTTAATTTAAATTTATCTTATATACCTATAAACATCCTTATGTATCCAGTTAAAACTAAGTTCAGTCTCACTCCATAGTCAGTGGTAAAGTACTGGAAGCTCTGGGAGTGATTCATCCCACCCTATGATTGCCTTCTGGATAGGTTGGATGAATCACTACCTCTGAGTGCCACTTTCCATTGACAAGCAAAGTTTCTGGATGACAGTTTAAACTAAGAGGTTAACGCTCAGGTAGCTAGAGCTAAGTAAAAATAATCCTAACTTGTGATTTTACTTTAGACAATAAAAGAATTATTATGTACGTCCTTAGAAGTTTCCTTTTTACCGTTTTTTTCCACCTTTCCTGAGTAAAGCATTAAAGCTAATAATGATTGTCCCTATTTTAAATATGAAAATGCACTATTTAATAGTTAAACTTCACAGGAAATGATCTATTGTGCAGTCATACCTTTTTAGAGGAATGTTTTGTGGGACTGACCAAAACTGGTTGCTTAACAAAAGCAGTAACTTAATAACGTAGGAAAATAATTGTATTCAAAGAATCCCTATAGACAGGAGGTTACCTAATAACGTTCTATTCTAGACCTGTCACTGTCTGTGAAAGACATGTATTATCATACAAATGAAACAACTACTTTTTTCCATCATCTATATCCTCGCTCTACCAAACCCCCAAAAAGGAAGAAAAAAAAAAAAAAAAGAAAAGAAAAGAAATACATTCAGACCAAATTGTAGCAAAAAGTTTTTTGCAAATTTTAACCAACATATGGCAGTTCTCAAGTATATTAAGCCACTTAAGAATTTAACTCAACAATATGGCAATTATGAAATCCTATGAAAAACTTCATTACACGACAATCAATCAAATCCAAAGTGATCCAAGTAACATCTTGTAGAATAAGTAGCTTTACCAGGGGAGGACAGCTTCTGGCCTACTTTCTTCTCTACTGCTGTCCCAGTATTCCTGCTTAGCACAGGGAGACATTTAGTGACAGAAAAGCTTGCCTTGACCATATGAAAAAGCAGGATGTTTTCATTTAGTCATTGCAGGTGTTGGTTTGCAAAGATGCTTGAGACATTAATAATGATTTAAGCAGTAAAGACGATTTAAGCATTAAAAAGTTTGTCATAAATCCCAGTAAAATCCCTTGAGAACACTGAAGTAAAAGGAAATGTACAAACAGGGAGGTAATGGATATACCCAGAAAATCCAATTAATATAATGAAATGTTTTTCACATAATAAATTCCATTTTGTCCAGAAGAAATCAACTTCTGACTAGTAATCACATTAAAGCAAAGATAACTTTTATATGATAGAAAAATTTTCTGTCATAAATTGTGATTTTCCAAATGAAACTTTATACCAACAGCAGCTTCACAGCCATTTCCATGAAAAAAAAATGGCTGAGATTATTCTGTGAAGTTTCATATATTAGAATTAAAGCAGATGGTCAAAATGAAGCACTTTATTAGAGATAAATGCTTTTAAAAGGTTGTGATAATTTTTTTTTTCTTTTTATGTCATAATTTTAATTTTGTGTGTAATGTAGTTGTTTGGACAGTTAATTATGAATTATGAAAAAGAGACAATTAAAAAAACAAGTTACTTTCCTTGAGAAATTTTGAGCTTCACTGATGGCTGTTTTACTCTCTTGGCATGAGGTTAGACCTAGGTCTAGGGCTCTTAACTTCTCAATGCTTAAGAAATTTTGGACAGCTACCCCAAAATATTTTAAAAGTACTAAATAAGTAGAAGAACTAGTTTTGGCTTTTTGTTTGTTTGTTTTATTTTGTTGTTTTTGGTTTTGCTTGTTTGTGAGTTTTTTGTTTGTTTGTTTTTTCTTTTCTCAAAGCAAATGTTTTATCACTGAACCTATTTCACCCCAAAACAGATATTAAAAACAAACAAATAAACAAATAAACAAACAAACCCGAACTGATTAAAAGACATTAAATACATATGTGTGTGTGAGTGCACATAAAAAAATGTTAACATTTGCTAAAATAAAAAGAACCAAACATCAAAACATTTTGTGTCAAAATACTGTACTCAATCAAGATTGTTTTTAATTTGTTATCTGCAGTCAAAATCCTTCAGATATTTTTAACAGATATTGAACTACTTTGGGAGTCAAGGTTTAGATGATTTGTCCTGTCCTTCTTGATGCCCATTGTAAATTTGCAACCAGTGTACTTTTTCATCTCCATTTTTAACTGAACTCCTAATTACCATATGGTTCTAATCCTGCATTTTCATGGTAAACTAAGACAATGGGGACGCTGTGCAATTGAATCCATCAGAGAAGTCTGATTATAAAGTAAGAGAGAGTAGCAGCTTGATCATGCAAAATGACTTAATATGAATGATTCTGTACTAAAATGAAATATTCCATGCTGATTTTTGTTCAGTTAAGAAGCAAGGATTTTTTGACCTTTTTTCCTGATGTCTTTAAGGTGATAATTGCTTCCTACTGCTGTTAGATAACAGAACTGCTAGTCAAGTGTCAGAAATGTCTGGTTTGAAGCTATGTTCTTCACACTGTAGATGGTGTATGTGGAAGGATCTTCAGTGTTAAGTTTCTGAAGTGCTAGTCATTTTTCTTTAAAGCATCCCAAAAGGTATGGCTTTATTTTGTAGTATGTGCTATCAATGTTCTTCCATGCCCTCCTCTTTTCTATTTACCTTTACAAATAGTCATGTGGCTTATGCTCTTCAATTCTGTATTCGGTACCTAGTCTTCAACTCTGCAGACTCTTGCCACGGTTTTTTCAGTCTGTCAGCTGGATCTTGTGTTGTTTGAGATGTCTGATTTATATTCTACCAAACAACTGCGTGTTCCAGTTGTAAAGGACAAGCACTCCCATCTCCCTTCATTCATCGTGAAGTTCTGGAATGTTTACTCATTCCTGCTTCCTCACATGACCTCTGATTGCTATACAGTAGAATATGACTGAATGTACTTAAGGGATGTGATATTTGTTATACTTCCAAGTGAACTGAATGACATTTAACAATAAAAAAATAATTTAAAAAGAAAACAAAAACAAAACCAAAAACTTCTGTGACTCATATTGATATTTTGTCCAAGAACAGGAGGAAAAAAAAAACAGAAAACAAAGAGTGGAGAGAATGGCTAGGATGGCTAGGGTGTCGGTGTTGTTAATATTACACATTTGAAGCTTCCAAAACAGTCTGTACACTTGAAGAGTAATGATGCCTAATGTACCTCATCAGTGCTGTCAGTCTCTTCTGACTCAATTTGAAGCTGAAGGAACACACCACTTCTGAAAAATTACCAGATTTCAAAGTAAGATTTTAACCCAGTTGCTCAAATTACTAAGTTAGTCATGTTGAACATAGGATGACTTAATTTTTTGAGGGTGCTAAGTGACTTTCCAACCTCGTAAATTATGTTCTATTGTAGGTTAGTTGTGGAGACTTTGTACTCTGAATTTTAATCTCTCCAAACCAGGCAGAAAGACAGAACCAAAGTTTTTGTAGGGAATTTTGATTCCAGATGCCCCCTCTAACTACATATTACTCACTGTCCTCAGCTATGTGCCTTAACCATGATCTGCATGTTCTGAGAACACATTAACACATACCTATACTTACAAGAAAACAACACAAAAAAGCCTGCCCAAAGTGAAACAGTCCTTCCAGATGAGGAGGTTGCTCTTTAGATCAGGTGAAACACATGTCTGAACTGAATTTAAAGGCAACCCATTCTGGAGTTCCAGAAGGGCACAAAAGCAGAGAAGCTGGCACAGAGTAGATGACTGCCACTTAACACTGGGGAGAACATTTCAAAAACATTGTGAAGGCAAAGGCTGTAGAAAAGAGGAGAATTACATAGGCACATATTTTAAAATGACATTTTATCCCTTAAAAACCTGTTTACTTTGGTCTGTTACTGAAAAATTAGGACAAGGATTATTGTCCTATTCATTTCACCCTGTTTCATGGAACATTGTCCTATAAAAATAAGTTACTGTTATTATCATGATAAATAAAGGACAGATCTGAACAGCACTATAAATTTTGGTAGTTTTAGGTCTATTGCATGAATTTAAATGGATGTTTTTGTCACGGTTATCTATTCCCTTGACCACTCTTTTCAAAGAATTAAGGGCACAGGATTTTAATATTAAAATAAACTTAATTTTGCTGTATCATTTATTCAGTATTTGGCAATGCGGCAGTACCAATAATAATGATTATGACAAAATATAAACACTTATTGTAAATAATTGTTACTGGACACAAACAAAACATAGATCTTAGACCTTTTCCTAATCAAGCCCTTTTATCCTCCTTCAGTAAGATGTTGGATTAGGGTGAGGATGATGACCTTGAAACTTCTGCATTTCCTAATGATACAAAATTGAAAAGGTCTGGAAATAAAACAGGTATTAAGAGAAATTCATCTGCAAAAAGAAAAAAAAATGCTGAGAAAGAAACTGAGAAGAGTTAAGAAAAAAACAGTCTGGAAGGAGCATTTTGAGATATAATTCAGAATTTATACTGACCACACCATGGAAAGGAAGTAACAAAGAGCATCACTGTTTGGAATGAGGAAAAATCTCTGGACAGAATGACATAGATTGCTGGGGATGATGGAAAGGAAAATAAGCATAGTCTGCAATGGAAGAGGAAATGAGTGCAATGGAAAAATCATAATCATGGGTCAGAGGATCACTACTGCATTTCACAGGTCCCTGAGATTTCTCTCACATAGACATTTAAATATCTTCCTGATTGCAGAATCTAGGGTCAAAAGGAGAAATATTTTTGAAAAATGCCCTGTAAGTTCTATCTTGAGATGTGCAAGATAAAGTACCCCACCAAATCCGTTGCCTGCATGACTAATAGGTACCAGAGCACTGCTGTAATCATGACATGTTCTCCTAGTTACTGCCTTACAACTACAAGACTTTCTTAATGAGAGTCTTTAGCCACCCTGGCATGCACTTCCAAAGTTAGTTTCAGAGAAGTAAAAAAACCAATACATTTAATAATATCCAGACAAATAAATGATAACTGTTTATAAGGGAAACAAAGAATAAATGAGATTATCCAAACTGAATTTCAAAATATGTTGTTTAGGTACTATGTGGTTGGTCTTACATTTTTCTCCCCCAAGATACTATCATAGTAAAGAAACAGGAAAGTTTTCTGGCAGTATTTTTCAACAGTATGTTTACATTTTATTTATTTTAGTGCAAAGAGGCTCCGCAGTAGAAATAGCTGGCTTTGGAAAGAAAATGCAGTCTGCCAAACCAATAGATTCATGAGTGAAGGTTTGGGGTTTTTTTGTTCTTTTTTGTTTGGTCAGGTTTTTTTTGTTGCTTTGTTTTAAGGTTTTGTCGTTTTGTTTTTTTTTTTCCTACCCCTCTGTCATTTACACAATCAAAGATTTTGAGATTATAAATCCACTTTATTTTCAAAATAGTAAGAAAAAAGTAACCACACAGCCCAAGAGAAACAAGACTTCTTACTAGGTGATTCATCTAAATTCAAGTTATTGCTCTTTACTCATGTCAAAACCACTCGCATGCTGTTAAACTTCAGGGGTATCTTTTTTCAGTTCTACATTTATAGCTATTAATTCCTTTTCAAAAAGTATTCAGGAGAAAAGGGTGTTGTACTTGGACCCACCACAACAGAATTCAGCTCAACTACTTTCTACTACTCCAGTGAAGGATGGAAGAAGCTGCAGGAGCAAAATAGATTTTAAAATAATAAATTATTTTGTAGATGGGAACACGCTTCTCACTCAGCTCCTGATAAAAAAGATTCCTGATGTTTCAGGATCCTTGTCTTTTTTCATCCTCAGGACTCAGTTTCAAGTCTATGCAAAATGCTGAGCTGTGAGGAGAATCAAGAACCTAATCTAAAATAGTTCTGGCCTTTAAACGTCCTCTCCAACCAAAACTATTGTGTTACTAAGGCTACTTTTTAGTACTACTTTTAACAGGTTGCAAAATAAGTAAAAAATTAGATGTCTAGACTTAAAGAGTCATGTCTTGTGACATGCAGTCCGATTCTGATCCAAACACACTCCATGCTCAATGCTGTAAAATCATAATGGCATAGGGAAGTTACCCCAGAAAGATGAAATACGTATAACTGAGATTATAGGAATAAATGTAACACATTCAGCTTATATAAACAGAGTTTGAGACCACTTTAGAAACAACAGGTGCAAGAGGCATATATTCTATCTGAACATACAGGTGGCTTGCATAATAAAACAATTTCCTTTCTCATCTCCACCTAGAAGTGAGCACAAAATTGGAAGACTTGCTAAAATCAGCCTGGATAATTTAGAAATAATATATTTGCCTACATGTTGACAATACTTATTCCAGGATACTTCAAGGAGTAAGGGGATTTTTTTTTTTTTCCTTCTGATTTTGGAAGCTTGATGTTCCTTTTTTTTTTTTTTTTTGTTCACAAAATTTTGTACCTTATTTTTGTTGTTCATTTTGTTCACAAAATTAGAAAATTAGTTGAAGTTACTCTGACACTTTAATTACTGATCAAAAATGAAGACAGGAACAAATGAAAAGAAGCAATAAACTTTCTCAACACCAGTAAACAAAACAAACATAAAAGAATCCATCTGAATCAGTTTTAAACTGTTTGCCCTGTATTTTTTTTCCAAACGGAGGCTCAATTCTTCACATAATATAATGAATAACACACACTAAGCATTGAACAAATAGGCCTGTAATTATACTACGAGGTCTTGGTGACACTGATAAAACATTCACCATCACCCTCTTATTGGAATTAGGCTAATTATGTACATAGATGGGTGTCCATTAATCCTATTATTATTATTATTATTTAACAGTATTATTCATAATTTAAGTTTTCCTTCCTTTAATTTCAGCCCAGTAACAAACGAGAATGTTCCATGCTTAATTAACAGCCAAAAGCTTGAAAGTACAGTATAATGGGACATTATGGGTGTTCTATAGTGAGTTAATGACATAGCAACCAGCTAATGAGAATGAGGAATTTTTACAATGGTATTCTAAAATGAATGGCACAAAAGCACAAGTTGTGTCAAATAACATCAATGCCAGTAACCTTATTCCTGCTTTCAGAAGTCAGAGGGACTTTAAAACCATAATACTGCACTCTTCAGAGAAACAAGATACAACCAGAACTTAGCAGTAATTTTCTTTAGTATGAGGAAAAGCTGCTCAGCAAACTTTGTGCTACTGCCTTAGCAGTGCCATTCTCAGTTTCTCTAGAAGCCATTCTCTCAGGTCAAAATCTTCTCATACTAGGAATAAAAGCAGGGAGAGGAGAGAATTAAAAGTTAATTGTGAAAGAGTCTTGAAACAAGCACCTCTGTATAAAATTGTTTTTCATCCTTATGATATTTGGCTGGCTTACAGTTCAGCTTTGTTTCCTAGATACCACAGAAAAAGTGACTTCTTTCTTAGGAAGAATACTGAATTCAGTAAAAAACTGAATTAAGAGGAATGGATTTTATTCAGGTACAAGTTCCTGAGTAATATTCAGGAGAGCTGTATATACCATGCTCATATTCAAAAGGTAATATTATTATTATTCCACAATGCTTGTATGGAAGACAATGAAGAGGAAAGATTTTTAGGTGAATGATCAGTCTTTAGAGTTACTGAAGTATCAATATCCTTACATTAAGTGATTACAGCAACATACACAAGATACTATCTATTCTATATAATTTATTACAGGTTGAACTATTAATTACATCTTTCATTTCGGACTGTTTCTCTGTGCTTGTTTAAGAATAGCCAGTGTTGCAATCACCCTAAGATATTTCTTTGTAACAGATGAAATTACTGACTTTTCAAAAATGCTTCTCCTTCCTCTGACTCAAAATTAATTCCATATAATCCTATCCAGCAGTGACTTAATTTCAAGATGGCTAAATTTCAATTACATGAATTCTAGCCTCATTTTCCTGATTTGCAAATTATTTTAAAAGTACCAGTTCAGATTCTTATAATCACTAGATACAAGTAGGTGTAGGTGCAGATCTCAGCTGATAAACCATAATGTGTATGAATGTAATACAAAACTCTGTAGGAAGAAGCATTCATAAAGCAGTACCCAGGCTGTGCTGCATCACTGAGCTCTATTGAGGGAAGTCTGTGGCCTCAAAATCTATTTCTGTGTCCTAAGTCAGGTCTGATTCTTGATTGTTAAAATGATTTTCTGTTTAGTGACACAAAATTACAGATTTGGCTTTTAGGGGGTGAATGAAGTTACAGGTAACTGTAAAGGTTTGTTGGTTTTTTTTTCCTGTTGGTGCTGGTCTTTTTGTCTTCCTGGAATTTCTTGCTATTTGTATCTGTAAATACAGAAGCTTCTGAACTGTAATTTCTACATCTGTTTTGATCAGAGATGAACACAGGAAGGACTATTTATTTACTATAGAAGCCTGGCAAGGTATATACTTGTTTACAATTGAGATCTTAAACCTAAAACCAAAATAAAATAATTTCTCATTCCATTCTTATTGGTGCTGCACATATTCCACAACAAAAGAAACAGAAATATCCCCTGTCATTCCTTTGTGGAAATCAGAAAAAAAACCTAAATAACTGGGCATACCATGCCAAAAACTCATAATTCAAATATAACCTCAGATAAACATTATTCATAGTAAAAATATGTAAATAGCATTGACAGAAGCCATGGAATAATTTCATAAGTAAATCAGGGTAATTGGGCAGTAATAAATTCCAGTCTGACAAGAAAAGCAGAAATTTAGACAAATTAGTGAAAGGTAGGAAATGTTTTACAAGCAGATGGGAAGACAGTAATCATTTGATTGAGTGCAACTGGACACTGTAAATTATCTCATCTTTTACTTCAGGGTAAGATACACATGTAGTATTAACTTCAAGATTTCTAGATTTAACTATTATTCCCCACACACACACCTTTTTGGTGGGGATAAGAAATGTACCAAAATATCAATGTTACATAATTGAAAACAAACCTAATGTAGTAACTATTACAACTATAGAAAAAAAATCTCTTTAGTGTTGTGGAGATCAGATGAAGCTCCCTCCATAATTCTTGCAGAAAGGACATTAAGATAAGGTACAAACTCATGAATTCTCCTCAAAATATTACTTTAATTCCTAGCTGCATCATGTAAGGGAAAAGGGAAGAAACAAAGGCAGCCCTGAGGAACACAGACATTCCAGTGGCTCACAAAAGAGAGGATTGCTTGTTGTCTCTTTAGACAGTCTTTTATTCTTGTATCTGGTGTCTAGGAATTAGGGTAACAGGTGTATTAGAAACTGCAAAGGCAGATAACATAGATATTTCTGTGAGGAAGAACTATGTGTTTTAACCTCAGAAAGACTCATGTGTCCCAGGTACCTAGGCAGAACTGTAGCTTTTCACACACAGATCTTCAACATGAAATACTAAAATATCATGTTATTTGTAGACAACTCCCTCTGTGGTTGGTATGCTTATTTTCTCCTAGTATTATAAATGGCAAGATAGAAAGATCATAACCAGCAATGTAAATCTTGATTTTCTACTACTGTGCAACTGCAACTGAACTCCATAGTCACACATCCACAGTAGAGCCAGAAACTGTTCCTAGTTATTTGGCTACATTTCACGACATAATTTTTGAAAATACTTATAAAAAATTAGATGAACAGTTTTTAAACAGGATTACTAATTATGTATCTGGTTAGAACATCTATAGGGAAAAATTTAGAATAAACTAAATCTCCTGGACAAGGAGACAGTCCTTTCTTCAGAAGAGATGCAGTTTAAGGCAGCAAAAGTTTGTCAGAGCATCATTTCTCCTGTAGCCTCAACTCCTTCCCTATTGAAAAGATAATTTTTCACCATCTCCTTTTTATTTCCTTTCTGCCTTTTTTCTTTTTTTTTTCCAAAGTACAAACTTCAGTCTAATTTCTTAGGTGACTGAGATGCTAATCAAGCAACTCAAGACAGAGAGGCTAGTGAAAATAATCAAATGTGAAACTGTCCAGGGGAAACACTCTACTTTGAAGTAAAAGAGAGGAAATTGTCATTTTGAAGCCACTAGAGACAGCCTTCCTTTTACAAAGAAGACCCTGGGGAGTCACTACCTGATTTGCTCTTAGTCAGCCTGGCATCTCAGTGACAGGGCAATTGTAATTAGGATGAATAAAATGAGAGATGTGCCAGCTCCCCAATTCGTAATTCAGTGAGCAACATTAAAGACACAGCATTTTGTTTAATTTTTTGAAGAATCAGGTACTGTGCTAACAGGTAGCATGACTTTCCCCTATGGAGATGACTTACATAAAATCTAAATCTCTCTCCGTGCAGAGAACCAATATGATACAAGCAACAGAGCCCAGATGGCTGTGTTCTTGATGGAATTTTAAGCATTCTTCAGGGAAAGTTAAGACAGAAAATTGAATGTTGGGATTTTTTTTCTTCTGTGTTTAGTTGAACAAGAGGAAAACAATGGAGTTTCACTGAGGTAACTAACACCAGAATCCAATCTTTCATCTTTTCATCCAGCTAATGAAAATTACAGGGTACAGATGCATCCAAGAAAGTTCTTATGCTTGCCATTAGAATCAGTAGTAGGGGAATATTTTCAGTATTATATTCTGAGTATTTGCAACTCATTGACAGGTAAAAACAAAAGTTGTTACAGAAAATGTGTGGGGATACTTAAGTAAAAACTAAAAGTTCATATTTAAAAATTGATTTTCCATTAAAAAAAAAACTTCTAAGTTCAGATGTCATAAGGGAGTCCAATAGAAAAACATGTGCAATGGTAACGTTTGATGGCAGTCTCCCAACATAAACTGAAAAACTCAGGCAGAAACAGAATAATTTTTAAAATAAAGAAACAAAGAAAATACAGCCAATCTAAGAATAATACTAATAAAAAAAACCAAAACAAACCTTACCCAGATGGAAGCATGGAATTGTAAAAAATAAGTGACAACAGTTAGGAAATAATCAGTTGGTGGCTCTACATGTAAAGTTACATGGTTCCCCAGAGGCTGAGTGCTGGCCTTGTCTGTTGTACAATAGCCATTTCCACATACCGAGTACTCCATGAAAGAGACAGCCAAGGAGTGGTAAGTACACTGCACATTGTTTTAGGACTTTGTTTCTCTGAGCTGAAACAGGAGGCTGAACATGAAAGAAAATCAAAGCTGGGAAAGCTTCCCTTTGTACAAACCTGAATGACACACTTGGGCACAGGAACATGCCAATATATAGCATAAAGTTGTGTGGGTTCTTTTTTTCCTTTCTAAGAGCTGCATTTTAAAAGAAGACAAAAAAGTTCCAGAATCCTGGAGAAGATTGGTATTTCAATTATTATTTCAGGTGGCTGGAGAAAAAGCCTTACGCAGCCATACTCAGAAGAGCCTTTGTGTTTAGATATTTTAAAAACAAATACTAGTTTTAATTCAGTATTTGCGTGCTCACTTGTGGTTCATCGACACTGCAGGGGCCACAAGTCCGAAACAATCAAATCCTCCTCTGCCATAACGGGTCAAGATGGTAAAATACTTTTAACCATACTCTGCCATTGAGCTCAAAACTTTGCTGTGTCCAATTTTTAGTACTGTCTGAATCAAACCCCAGTGATGTTCCTGTCTATGGTATAGATTGAATCTGGTTTGTAAGCAGGTGAATCAGGAGACAACCTTACTATAATTTGTCCCTCTGGCAGTTCCAGTTCTGCATCTGTAATGTTGTTGGTCTGTCAGGGTTACCTGAAGATTTGTCTTTTCTTGGGCTGTCAGTCCATTCTGTTGAAACCATTAAATTCTGTTGATAATATCATTTTTCAAAGGGGAGCTTCCTTCCTTTCTGACTTGCTCCAGCAGCCTCCATCACCTTTTTCAGTCATGAAAGTCATCTACTGAAGACAATTGCTATGAATTTCTACTACTTCTAGATCTATGCTTAACAAATTGAATTCTGTATGCAGCTGTGTAGATGTTCACTATCTGTCTATGCAATTTTTCCCTGACAATGGAAATAAGAAATTCCAGACTCTGACATTAAGTCTCGCAAATGTTGTCACCAGACTCCAGCCTCATTGTCATTACATCATGCAGAGTAAAAGGGACAAAAAATGGGTCCTTACACATGATATTCCCACTCTCTTAAAGGAAATGAAGAGCATAAGGTAAGCGCCTTCTGAGAAGAAAGAAAATTACACTTTATTTTTAAGAAAATGAAAAGTTAACTAGGAGCTAAATCAGATTATTTCTATTAGCAGCAGAGGATGAAGAAAAGCTCCTTCCCTATCATATCTCAGCCTCAAATGAGTAATTCTTTTTGTAACATAATCTCTAGATATTTCTCAGCTCAAAAAACAGGATTTGAGATATTAGAGCAAAAAATTTTCAGTTCTAATCTGGTGTCCTAACTAACCTCATTCTTCAGAAAGCAATCACATTGGTCAAAAACCCTGTGCAATATTCTAAGCTCTCTGGTTTTAAATACCCCCAGTGCTGTCATCCCATTTTGCTCAGCTGAATCCTAGCAACAGTTTTGTTTCCAGTTTTCATCAGCAACATGGTTAACTTTCCTTCTGGAATTAGATCTCATTGATTTCCATCCACCACACGAGTGTAAAATGCATTCAGGTTTGATGGAAAATAATAATAATAGCAAATAAATAAATAAATAAAGCATAAAAAATTACTGCTAGCTGAAGAAGATAGGGAGAATAGAAAAGCCTGTATGAATACATCCATGGAAACTGTCTGGAGCATTTAGTCCTGTTTTAATGAGAAAAAGAACAATCTAATGAAGGCCAGAAAGTAACAAGGATATTGAATACGACACAATTCATTGTGTTCAAATGAAATCCATCTTAAACAAAATATTTTAAAATCTTGTTAATATCAATAGGAAATGAGAAAACTTTACAGACTTTAAATAACAGTACTACCTCAGATGTGGAGAATTCTGGGTATTACAAGGAAAAAATACATAGGAGGAGGTATTAAAATGTATCATGTGTAAAATGAGCCTGTGAATGATTCACTTGCTAAGTGAAACAATATGGGCAGATGGGTTCTAAAATCTAACTTGTACACTTGAGAGTTGCACTTAACACACATACGCAGTACTAAATTATTAATGAATCTTGAATGATACAGGGCTGTTAATCCCATTACATTTTGGTTAGGTAGGCAGGAGCCAGTACTTCACTCTTCATTAACCATACTGCCAAAAGAGAGCACTATAGTCTATAAAAGTACATATACATCTGTCTACTTCTGAAGCTGCCCATGGAAGGATGACTAACAAATACAACTTACCATCTCCACTACATTTGAAATGCTAATTGAAGCTCAAGGCTGTGTCCAAGTATTGACATATGCAGCATGGGAAACAAAGAAGAAAAGTTACAGATTTGCATGCCTGAAGGGTTATGAGGTCATTGGCATCATGGAGATGTGGTGGTACAAATCCTACAACTGGGAATGTATGGGTACAAGCTCTTTAGGAAAAAAAGGTAGGGGAGAAAAGGAGGGGGCATTGCCCTCTCCATCAGTGACCAGCTGGTGTCCAAGAAACTCTGCCTATGTATGGATGAGGAGCTTACAGAGAATTTATGATTAAGGGTTAAAAAGAAGACAGAGAAAGTTGATATCATAGTGGGAGTCTGCAACAGGCCACCTAAATAAAAACAGCAGGGTCAAAGCCCTCTATAGACAGAGGGCATGCTCACAAGCACTGGTCCTGATGACAGATTTCAACCATTATTACAGAGGAGCAACACATCAAGGTACCATCAATCCAGGACATTCCTAGAATGCACCGAGTGACAGAATATCCAACAAAGCCAGTCAGTTTCATCTCTGTGCCTGCCAAGATCATGGAGAAGATTCTCCTGAAGGCTCTGATAAGGCAGACAGAAAATGTGGAGGTCATTGATGGCAACCCACATGGCTTCACGAAACAAATCATTCCCAACAAACTCGGTGGCCTTTTATGGTGCAGTCACAACACTAGTGGGCAAGGGAAGAGCAACTGGTAATATCTATCTGGATTTGTGCAAAGCATTTGACACTGTTCTGCATGACATCCTAGTCTCTAAATTGGAAAAAATATGGATTCCATGGATAGACCACTTGATGGTTAAGGAATTTTCTGGATGAGTACACCCAGTAGGGGCCAGTAGCTAGATGTCCAAATGGAGACCTGTGACAAGTGGTGCTCCTCAGACGTCAGTGTGGGGTCCAGTTCTACTTAAAAACTTTGTCGGTGACATGGATAGTGGAACTGAGTGCACCCTCAGCAAGTTTGTTGACGAAACCAAGCTGTGTGGATGACACACTGAAGAGAAGGGATCCTATCCAGGAGGTCATAATGAGGTGGCTGTTGTTCTCTGCTCCTAGGTAAAAAGTGATAGGACAAGACAAAATGGCCTGAAGTTGTGCCAGAGTAGGTTTAGATTGGATGTTGGGAAAGATCTCTTTCCTGAAAGGGTTGTCAGGCACTGGCACAGGCTGCCCAGGGAAATGATAGTCACCATCTCCGAAGGTATATAAGGATTTGTAAACGTGGTGGTGTTAAGAACATGTCTTTAAGGGGTCGACTTGGCAGTGTGCTAGGTTAACACACTGATGACCTTAAAGGTCTTTCCAGCCAAAATAATTCTATTACACATGGATAAAGGACTGCAGGCCTGGGATCCCACCATGCCTAGGTATTAGTCTTGGTCCAAAACGGCAAAGTCAATGTACATAGCCATAAGTGTTACCCACTGCCTTATGTGGAGAATCCAGTTTGTAAAAATAATCTATTCTGTAAGGGATTACACCTGTATATCAGTCCATGAGGATGAAAATCTTTGCAGTATTTGAATACAAACCTGGTTATTGTGTGCACAGACTAAACACAGAACCATGTTACCAATGTGCTTAAAATTCAGTCCCCTGGTTCCAATCAGATAAATCAGTCCTTTTTCAAAGTACAAGAGAATAGGCTCATTTTCACCCCTGGCATAAGAACATTCAGGGGTGTAATGAATCTGGCTCCTGGTAGAGCTTGAACATTCTGTGAAATATCTGATAAATATTTGTTCAAATGCTTTGGGCCCTGACCCAACAAAGCATGTTTACAGCTGAAAAGCAGATGAGTACTCCCTGCAAAATGAAAGGAATATCTGCAGAATATTGAAATCAAGCATGTATACTGAAATATCTTCCTGGGTGACTCCAGTTTATGTCTGGCATGAGCACAGATTCTATGCACAGAATTATTGATGCAATTTATTATAGACAGAGAGCAATCATTGATATTATTGCTATTACTGATACTCTATTATCTATTAGCTCTCATAATGGATGTACTTTAACTTTTATAATGTTTTTCCTTGATCCTAGTGTGGCTTGTTCCCATTCTCAGGTATCACAAAGCAGTGTACACTGGCATAACCTGTATCTAAAATAGGCACTTATGTTGGTATTTCTGTAACAGTACATCAGAAACTGATAAGAAATAAATAAATAGGAGGAGAAAAATCCTTATCCTCATACATGGAACATCCACACTGAACATGGAGTGCATTCTGTCATGTCCTTCTTTTCTTTCTCAGAAAGAGTAAAACAACATCAAACAAGATTTAGTCAAGACTGAACATTCAAAACTGTTTTCATGCAAGAAGACATTAAGTAGACCAAACATCTTTAGCTTAGACAAAAGAGTTTGGAAGGGACTGAAAGAGGTCTCTAAATTGGGAAAAAGAATAGCAAATTAGTATTTATTATTTTCCAGCACAAAAATTATAGGCAGTCAAATAGAATTATCAGATGAGAAGTTCTAAAAACAAAGGAAAGCACTTTTACATAAAACTGAATTAACTGTGTAATTTGTTGGAACAGTGACTTGCAGATTTCCAACTGCATCATGTAGATTCAAAATCTGATGGGACAAACCAACAAAAGTCCATTCTAAAGTATAGACAAAGGTATAAACGCTTTAGGCTTTATCTTCAACTGAAGATGAAGAATATCAGTGAAGTATTAATCTGTGCATGTTCTGCTTCAGGACTCTTCCAGGCCATTGTCAATGGGATGCAGAACGGTTTAGATCCTAGGACAGGCATGGAAAAAAAGATTTGGCACAGCAGGCAAACATGGATGGACCTTGTCAGTCTCACACACTGCTCTCTTCTAGCAAGGAGGCTTAGAGCACCTTCTTTTACTGTGGTATTTCCCCTGCTCTGTGATTCCAGAGGCCCTGTGAAAATATGTCAGACTAAACTGCAATTCTCCAATTCCTCTTGCTTAGCACAAATGGAGATAGAGATAGAGAGAGAAAGAGGTTACAGAACTAAATTATACCTGACCACTGTTCCCTAAGAGTCCTGAAGAGAACTCTGTTCAAGCACACTGACTAAAGCCAAAGCTTAGCTCTGCCCTTCTCTGTCATATCTCTTGCTTTATAGCTGGTTGTATCTTGGCAAAGGAATGCAAAAATAGAAATGTTTCCTTTATTGTCAAAAATAGGAGCAGTGACTATTTAGGAGGCAAACTGCCCAGGCAGCATCTTTGCCATTTTCATTTCAACCATCTCAGTTTTCTGCAGATACTGAATTAGCTAATTTTTTTGATCTAGCAGAATTTGTCAGTAAAAATTATTTAGGTTTATGTTTATAAAGAGATCTAGATACTGTTTCACATCCAAAATTATCATGCTCACATTCCTGACAATTTATGTCTTTTGGTTAACTATTCAGAAGAAAACACTGCCCAGAAAACCTGTGTAAAGCTGACTTCTGTAGTCAAACATCCCTCTCTTACAAACATCTGAAAGCCTTCCTGTCTCCTTAGTTGTGATTAATGGGTCTATTCATGTGTGTAAATTTATTAACAGAAATATTCATAGAACCAGATACTAAACCAATGAGGAATGAATTAACAGGTTAAAATGGGTGTAGAGAGCTGATAAGGTTATGCTCCAGCTTAACTTTGTAGTGAACTATATTACTTCTTTATAGCCTATAAAGAAAAGAAAAAAAAAAAAAGAAAGAAAGAAAAAAAAAAAAAAAGAGAGAGAGAGAGAAAGAAAAACAACAAGCCTATGCTGAAAACCTTACCGCTGATAATTCTACTTAGCTTTTTTTTTTCTTGTGTATTCCTTGCATAACAGGCAAAGTCCCACTCAGCTGCTCACTCTCTCCCCCACAAGGAGAGGGGCAGAAAATAGGTGAAACAGAAACAAGAAAGCTTGTGGGCTGAGATAAAGACAGCAAGATCACTCAACAATTACTGACACAGACAATATTGAAGGGAAAGTGAACTTAATTTATTGCCAAATATACTAGATTTGGGTAATAAGAAATTATAAAAGACAAACCTTAAAGCAGCACCTTTCACTTTTCGAAAGTCTCCAGGCTCCTCTCCCCACCCTGGGCTCCCAAGGAGGTAGGGAGCACAGTCAGTATCCAGCAGTTTCTCTCTGCTGCTTTTGCTCTCTCTTACTTTTTCCCCGCCCTAATGTGGGCTCTCTGCCAGAGAAGTCCCTTCAGGAACTTCCAGATGTCCTGGAACAGGGTCCTCCAAGGGCAGCAGTGTGAATGCCTCCTCCAGAGAGAGATCTTTTCCATGGGCTGCAGAGGGATCTCTACTGCCAGCTTGGCACACCCCCTCCCTCTCCTCCTTCCCTGGTGCTTACATGGATGTTTCTCACTCTTGTTCTTCCCTCCTCTTTGCTGTGTATTTTGTTTGTTTGGTTGGTTGGTTGTTTTTTTTTAATTCCACTTCCTAAACCCATTATCAGAGGCACCTTGCTGACTGGCCCAGCTGTGTCCTGTGGTGTTGCACAGATGGGTGGAAATGGCTGTGACCAGCTGAAGGGGGTACAAAGGTGGGCAACTAGGCTGGTGAAGAGACTCCTATGAGGTGAGACTGAGGGAGCTGGGGCTGTTCAGCCTGGAGAAGAGAAGGGAGACCTCATCACTCTCTACAACTACCTGAAAGGCAGTTGTAGCCAGGTGGGGGTGGGTCTCTTTTCCCAGGCAACTATCAGCAAGACAAGAGGGCATAGTCTCAAGTTGTGCCAGGGGAGGTTTAGGTTGGATATTAGAAAGAATTTCTTTACAGAGAGGGTGATCGGACACTGGAATGGGCTGCCCAGGGAAGTAGTGGATTCTCGGTCCCTGGAGATATTTAAAAAGAGACTGGATGTGGCACTCAGTGCTATGGGCTGGTAACTGCAGCAGTAGTGGATCAAGGGTTGGACTCAATGATCTCTGAGGTCCCTTCCAACCCAAATGATTCTATGATTCTATTACCAGTTGTGACCAGCTGTGCTCTCCCTTCCTCACCTCATGGAGGCCACCCTTTTGTCTCCTGAGCAGCAGCTGAGCACAGGCACCCATTGCATTTCTGATTGCTTATGTTTACTGGAACTGTGAGGAAATGCTGTAGAAAACTGAGAAGGGTGAGACTGTTAAGGAGGCTTCCAGTTGGAATTTGTCATCGCAGCAGGTTGCATTCATGCTGGTGGGACATGGGTGGAGAAAAGTGAAGGTCTCCTGACATAAGACAAAACACAATAAAAAAATGCCATCACTCATGCAAACAAACAAACAAACAAACAAAAACCAACAAAAACAAAGGCTCTTGCTTCAGGGTATGTTTACCGTGGAGGTAAGCCATTGGTACACAGTGAGGGAGAGTTTGACAACAGGGCCTAACAGATAGCTTGAAATTATTCATCACAAGCTGTGGCTGAGATGCTGAACAGGCTCCAGAAGCTGTCTCTCCTAGGGATCCAATGGTCTGCTGGTTCTTCTGAAGCAACTGGTAATCTTGGAGAGAAATTACCACTAGAGGGACCACTGGTCTGATCTCTGAAGAAATTCAGAGTTTCTGTGATCCCAAATATCAGTTGAAGACTTCAGTGCCTGGGATGGTGGTGACTTTCTTGATGTGAATGTCAGGCAACCCTCATCTCATCTTTATCTATCAGTCTTTGTTTCACAGCTGGGTAATGGGGAGCATAGAGCAAAATACACCTTTCTTAAGGGATATATGAAAAAACCCTAAACATTTTTTCCTCCTTCCTGTTTCTTGAGAAAGGACAGAAGAGGACATTACAGACTACACTTCAGCAGAAAACCTATAGGTTAAATATGAAAAAAAGCTTTAACCAGTCTCAGAGGAACTGTTCAGACAACAGAAAAAAATGCCAGGAGAGCTTGTGTAAACAGAATTTGTATCCTAGGCAGGATGTGATACCCAATTATTAGGGACAGAAAAAGTCTATGAAATCAATCCTTCGACTGTTCAGGGGGGTAGGGTAGCCAGCCACAGAACTCTGTTCCAACCTAAATAAACGTGTATAGGAGAAAACTGTATTAATAGTTAAAGGAAACACCAAGGATGCTAGCAGAGAGCCATGATATTAAAGGGCAGAGACAACACTCTATTTACAATAAAATAAACATCATTTACACATGTGTTACCCATTTAAGTGAGAAGATAGGAAATGGAAGCAGGCACTGTCAGGCTACATTTAGAAGAGATGTGTTTGATGGAACATTTCAATGTGCTTCGATTGAGACCCCTGCTACTTTCCTTTTGAAAATTGTAGAGTAAAATGTGCTGGTGAATTGTAAAGGTTTCATCTCCCTTGATGTATTTTTATTGAACACGACTTGTAGGCTTCAAATTTTAATATTCTGTCCCTAGACTGCTGTCACTCACCGTATCACGCTTCTCAATTCACAGGGGTTAGGGTGTGGGGGAAAATGGCCCAGACAAAATCATTAGGACACTTTGTTGGTTGTAGGAATACATTTTCAAAATGTAAATTTATATTTTACAATTCTCATGAGAAATAAAAAGATGTCATTTAAAAGAAAAAAAACAAAGAATAAAAGAATGTTTTTTATCACTAACTGCCATGCTCTATCAAAACAACAAAGAGTTTTCTGATTATATTCCATCTATTTCCCAAGTGTTTGCTTCTCCTTCTTAGGAACTTTTTCATCAGGGCTTCAGAATAATTTCATGCCTTTCTTTCCGCCCTAAGCCATCCAATGTGTAAACTTACAGATGGCAGCGTCCTTCTCAGACATCATTTTCATTGCTTGTAACTTCTGTGCCTCTGGAGGAGGCCAGTTTATGGTTCTGTTATGCCACTAATGAATCTCCCATCTCTTCAGCAGTAAACAGTCTTTTTACTAGTCAATATTTGTGCTGCATTGTGCACACAATGCCCTATGAATCTTACCCCTGCTAATGAGCACATTTTATGAATCTAAATAGGTTTTTTGCCATCTTCCAGAGACTCAGGATTACTGGCCTTTTTTTTTTTTTTTTTTTTATTTTTTGTGTATTCACAACCTCTTGTGTACTTAGATCATAAATTTTCCATGAAAAATGCATGCTTGTGGCAGTGGGCAGTCTAACTGTCTGTATTATTTATTCAGTCTCTCTGGAGCAAAAGCTAAATATATTGGCTTTTGAATGGTTAGGCATGCTCAGTCCCTGTAGTTATACCTAGAATAACACAGAGATAGGTCATTTGGAAAGCATGAGCTTTTCCAGAAGAAGCTCAGGTTTGGTATCACTTAGTACATCCACTGGGCTGCACTGTAAAAAATGAATGAAACAGGTTAAAGGAAGCACTAATTAGCTATATTAATATTTTGTGAATGTGGAAGCATAGTAAAGACCCAGTAAAATACAAAAGGCTTTTAATTGATAATTGTTGCTAAATAGGATAACTTCAGGTAAAACTAAATGCCAATGTCCCAAAGAAATACAACAAATTTTCCTAAATTTATAACTTGTAATATAAGTTACATTTAATAGCAGGAAAGGAACATGACCTAAATAAAACTGTAGTAAGAAAGAGCCACCACTTCTGTCTGTGACCATTGCTGAGATGGAGTTTTCAGAGAGGGAGCAGAACATGTTTGTCGAGCTGCACTGAGATGTCTGGTTGCAATGGGACTATTATTGATTTATAACACAATATCTCAAATGAGATTTGGGCTTGGATCAGATGAGTCAAACTCCCTGAAATAATCCATGGTTCAGAATACATCAGGCTAGAAAATTTTAAACTGTTTTTCAATGACAGTTAAGATGGAAGGAGTATCCACTATCAGAATAATTATTGCAAAAAATAAAAAATCTTCAATCAGTATCATTAGCTGTTGGACAAAACGAAGTTTCCTGGAAGGCCCCAATGATTGTGGAAACCAGGAATTTTGGCCAAGTGACTTTGGTCATTCCTCACAACCTCTCTTCTCAACATATGATATCTACAGTACAGTTCTGCCAAACCTTGGGATGTTTGAAGTTGACACTGTTCTGTTGCTTGGTCACTGACTATTCAGGAACTAGGTTATGCTGAAATCATATTAACATAGAAAGCATCCAAAATCCTAGAAAAATGGGGTTCCCCCAGATTCCTTTTCCTTTTTGTTTCATACTTCATCCTAGATATCTTGATAGGCACCAGATACTTCAGGGACTCTCAGACTCTGCACTACTAAGTAGTAATATAGGACATTAATCAACCTCTCACTTGCCTCTGAATCACGTGGAAGAAAACTTGAAAATAGGAATTTAAACTCGACAAACTCACATTCAATTAATATTATTCATATTATTAATTCTTGCTGTTATGGGACTTATCAGGAGATAATTGACCTTGTCAGAGTTATGCGCCCTCTGCATTGCTGTTAGATCCTTCCATTCTCTCCATGCTTAATTATAACTTCATAAAGCCAAAAGTAAGTTTATTTTCCTCTTCTCTGCTGTAACCACAGAATGTCAAATAGGAGGTGGGGGAAGTGGGAGGAGGAGGGGTGGATCTCCTAAAACATGTAATCTACTCAATTAATAAAGTGAATCTAAGGGAATTGTTCCCCGGGGCCTGACAAATGCACCTGTCGCCATCACCAGACAACTGATATAAAGTACGTGTCCAGACACTTTCTCCCTCCTCCAGTCTATATGTATGTATTTTTTTAAAAAAAATCACATTCAAGATAATGGGTGCCTGGACTCTCCTGTTTTTTTATGTAAAATCCTGATTTGCAGCAATATTCATGCTGCTCAGATGGCAAAATTAAATGCAGGATCTTTTATAAATGTATTCAATAGAAGAACGAAAATATATATATAAACTTAAAGAACAGACATTCTCTCCCCCATCTGCTGGCTTTTTAACTATAATTTCATACATCAGCCTTGAGCTGTCATTCCAGCAGATTTAAGACTCACGTGATTGGAACATTGATAAGGAAGTGATGCAGGCACTCCTGTGTGTGCAAACTGGTGATTAGAGAGGAGATGAAAACATTCAGTCCTCCTGCTGTCATTGATGTATTCATCCCTAGACACAGTGGCTAACTTCATCTCCCTGAAGATCCCTTTAGACAATCAAACACAGGAACTGAGTAGTTCATACACTATGAAGAAAGCCTTCTGCCCTTTGGATTTCACCTTGTATGATCTTCAGTGCTGCCATTTAACCCCTTGGGTGGCTGTTTTTCTGACTGTAAAAGGAACAGACTAGTCCCTGTGCCTTTGTATGACTTTCTTCCTGTGCAGAAATCAGAGCTTAAGAACAGGATTTTGCAAAAAAGATGTTAGTATGTAGCTACCTATTTCATAAACAAGGTATCCATGGAGATGAAAAAAGCATTTACTCTAAGTCTTATGTTTTGTCATCTTGGGCCTTACAAAATAGCTTCTTCTCTAAAATTGTTACCAAGGGTTTGGATTTACCTCATACAGATGGACAGGAATGTTTCACTGTTGTCTGCTATTAGACTCCCTGTGTCACTACTGGATGTATTTTTAGTGAAGCCAACTATTACTTTTCTTTCTTATTTTTCCTTAGTGTTTTCTGTCCAGTAGGAGTTGGGATCAATGACACTATCCAACGATGGGTTTTTGGGTTTGTTTTTTCCTTCTCTCTAAGGATCTTGCTATTTTGCCCTCTGAAACAGCTGAGTACTTTTGCCCTCAGACTGAGTGAATGAAGAAGTTCCTCTTCTGTGTTTGGTGAACTTCATGGCTATAGCTTGCACTCCAGAGATGCCTACAAAATGCTGTATTTGATGTTTGCCTTTTTGACAAATGGGTTGACAGATTCAGGAGGAATTTTCTGGGTAGTCCCACTAGGTTTATCCTAAAAATTTTCTGAAAAATGGATAAGGTAAACTGTAGATTCATCACATTTCTCAGACAGGGAGGTCTGCATTTTAATGACAATTTTTAAATGTCAACTTAGTTCATTTTAAAATGAGTTAACTTCATTCAATAGAAGGTTTATATATCTTTATATATATATCCAAGTGTGTTAATAATTAGGAGAAAGTTTAGAGAAATGCTTCTCAAAACATTTGAGCTGTTTGCTACTAGGAGTGTTCTCTAATGAAATTCTCTTATACAAAATAACAAGAAACCAGAAAAAAATTATACAACTTCTTAGTTCTCCCAAACATTTTATACAGAATTCAAGATATCCATAGAATTCTTTAAAATTAAAAAAAAAACCAAAACTGAAGGTGTGAGGCCATCATCCTAGGCTGATTTTAATACAACTATGCTCATGTTTAAATTAGATATGCTGTCACAGTGCTTACAGAACCAAGGTCTACAAAGTATGTAGCTGCCATTTTTGGGGTTGTTTTGTTTTTTTGTTTTCTTTTGCTTTTGTTTTTGCTTTTACATTTTGCAGTACAATTTGGCAACTATACTACATGCAAATGCCTACATTCATATCCAAGCATAGTTTAGACACAATGAACAAACTTCAACTTTTTTTCTATCTGAGGCCAATAAAAGAAGAATAAATCCCAGGTTTGAGCTTCAAGTTTTTTATCTTATCTTGCAGTACCAAAAAATTTATCCTTTCAGAGTCTGGCTTAGATACCTTTGATGTGCCCTGAGGTGACCAATGGACCAAGAAAGAACCAAATAGCATTCTAAGCAGGAGTCCTCTGGTGACGTTCACAAAATAAGCTGTCCTGAATATTGTCACACAGGACCTTTTTCCTGAGCTGTGGCTGTTGAAGATGCTGTATTAAACCAGGTCAATCTGATCTGAACACCAAAGTAGTTTTGGGAGTTGGAGATGGATTTTGCACTACTACCTTGCCCCAAAGTGATAACTGGTTCAGAATCTAATCCAGAATGTATGAAAACTGATATGTATAACATCTTGTGATGAAAGATGCCCAAATCTGGATGCAAGCTATAAATAAAATATATATACACTTACTTCACTGGCAAATAGGCAAAAAACTCTAGGAACTACAAATCAGGCAGTGTACATTTAATTGGGGTTCAACACAGTTTTATATGCCTCTGCCTCCACCTCCATCCCCAGTGACAGTAATCACTAAAAGAGTAAGTTTATGCCTTAAAAGCATGAAGCAGTTTGCAATATTATGAAATACAAAGTATTGCAGTAGGGTAAACTCTCCTGTGCTTTGTGAAGGCAGGATTCATGCCTAAAGAATTGGCATGGACTGCAAGGTTCTTTGCTGTTTTTTCCCCTTTTCTTTACCACTAGATTTCCTTTGTGCCCAGTCTTCATCAAGTCACTTCAAATTAGTTAGGTTAAATTTAAAACAGAAAGAGTGGTACTGCCTGACTTCACAGTAATAAAGGCAATGATATCTAGATTCTTTACTAAAAGAGTGGTTAAGTCACCCTTGACATCTGAACATTAAATTGAAGAAATATCATTAATAAGCCCCAACAAATTAACAACTAGCCCATAAGCCAGTACCTTTGTGTCCTCTATATCAAATTCACTGTGCGTAATCCTTTCCTCTGCTGAGCTCTGCTGATAAAGGAAGTATTAGTTAAAAATTATTTAGCACTATTCATTATGGAAGCCATAGAGTGCTCCTGCTTGTCAGCAGAGGTTTCAAGAACTAGTCATAAGACTTTTGAAAAAATATAAAAAATCTGTTGGTTTAAAAGGAGCTGCGAGATGTGGGGGAGAACAATGTTTAAACTCCAGTAGGAGCTATGAGAAACCAGTTTGGTTTTCAAAAGTGTCCTTGTGAATAGAAGCCAGATGGTCTTTAAACCAGCATTTCCCCCACAATTTTAGGCATGAAAGCCACTACTCTGATGGAGCTGCAAGGAGGAGAGATAGGATGGCAGGATACAGGCAGCACACAAAGGAGAAATAAGAAATCTTTTAAATGGGGAATAAAACATACTGTTTGACAGCCAGAAAAGGGGGGAGTGTCAGGAGGGTAAAAAGACAGACTCCATAGGAGTAAGCAGAAATAATGGACTGAGAGTATCAGGACATGAAGGGGTTATAATGATCGCAGTAGACAAGTATATAATTTGCAGGAATAATTGATCCAGTGCCTTTATCTTTTTTTTTTTTTTTTTTTTTTTTTTTTCACTGTTTCTCATCAAGAAGATCACAATTTCTTTGCATCTGTTCCATACTGGTGATTCAGTGAGCGATTTCTGCAATTGAAGCTTGGTCTGTATACTGAAAACAAGCAAAATTCAATGTGATTATACAGTATTAGAAATCCTAGTTTAGTTTTGATAGAACACATAAATCACATGGTATTTTGTATTTGCTCTAATTAGTGAGTATAACTCTAACAATTGCTGTGACATTTCTCCCAATTATGTATTAAGCATACATTTTTCATTAATATTCTTTTAAAATGGACTTCCTCTCCAAATGCTTATGACAGTAAACTCATTGGCATGAATATTACTGTAGTTTTTGACAATCTAGGGACTTAAAATTCTATGGTACTTTTTTGTTAAAGGGGAGGAGGTGACATGGTCGACCAGATTAAATTCCAGTGTATAGAATTACTTTCCCCCATATGAATATATCTGATAAGGTCTTCATTAAATTAAATAGGTCTCTAAGCCCCTGCTTGCCTCTTACTGTTGAGATTCTGGTATGTGTCTGATGGAAAGTAAATATATAGCTTTCTCACACAGGAGGTGGGCTGAAATCAGATCTCAACCAGAAAGTCCCAACTGCCTATCATGGAAGCTAGAGAAAGAATTACAATGAATCACAAACGGCAAGGAGGAGGGACCACAGAATTATGGATGGTCAGCCTGTCTTCCTTGGGAAAGTGATGGATTAGTTGATGGAGGAAACCTCCTTTCCCTTCTTCATGTAAGACATGAAAGAGCCAAGAAGTAGCCATCTTGTAGTAATCAAGGGGAAAGCATGTTTGAACAGTATGATAACCTTCCACAGTGAAGTGACTGGCTTGGTAGAAGAGGGAACAGGAATGGACATTGTCTATCTTGATTTCTGTAAGATTTTGAATACTGTCTCCCATAAGGTTGTCACAGAGAAGCTGATAAAGTATGTTTTAACTGAACAGCCAGTGAGGTGGACTGAAAAGCTCATGAACAGCCAGACCTAGAAGATGGTGATCAGTGGCACAAAGTCCAGTTAGAAGCCAGTCACTAGTGGTACTGGTATGTGAGATAATATAGATGTTTATTTATCTAGATGATAGAGCAGAAACTACAAAACTGGGAGGAGTGGCTGATGCATCATTGGATGATGAGAGGGAACTGCTGCCATCCAGAGCTAACCCAGCAGATTAGATAAATGGACCATCAGGAAATTTATAAAGTTTCAGGAAAGGAAATTCCAGAGCATGGCACATGGAGAGAATTAACCCCATGCATCAACACATGCTGGAGCTCACTAACTGGAGAGAAGCTTTGCAAAGCTATGTGGGAGAAAACTGTTGACAATAAAAAAGACCATGAGCCATCAGTGTGCTCTCCCGGTAATGAAGGCTCATGGTACCATGGGATACATGAGGAAGACTGTCAGATTGCAAGTTGAGGGACATAGTTCTTTCCTCTACTAAGCACTGCTGAGGCCACACCTGGAATACTGCAACCAGTGCTGGATTCCCCAGTAGCAGAGAGTGGAGTGGATAGTATTAAAATCCTTTAAAATCTTCTGTTAGGCATGGGATCAGGAAATCTGGAAACCTCTAAAGGCTGAGTAAAGGAAGGCATTGACCTTATTCCATGTCCTTTGACACTAGGTAGCTCATCTCATTCTGGAGCGGACACAAACTTCATTTAGTTTTTATTTTTCTGCTAATATATAAATAGAAGTATTTTTGTTGCTTTTCATATCCATTACCATTTTCACCTTCAGGTGAACTTTTAATTCTGTCACTGTGGGGCCTGGAAAAATGTCTATATTCCTTCTGGTGAGCTATAGTGGTTTTCATCTTCTACCCACTATTTTTTCTATTTGAACTTGGTCATCCGAGCATCTACTTGCCAGAGTTGCTCAGCATCCTTAACACTGGAACAGACATTTCTGTTGCTCTAATTTTATCCTTGATGAGCTATCCCACACCCTTCTGCCCTTCAGGGCACTGTCCCATTAGATCTCACAACCAATTCCCTGAACAAGCTGAAGTCTGCTTTCCTAAAGGCAAGAGTCATTCATTATTCTGCTAGTTGTTTTCCTCATTTCCCTCAGGATCTTTACCTCCTCTATTTCATCTCAATGAAGTTATGCACAAACATGGAGATGAGGTTTGAGGCTAGGTACAGAGCTGGCCATATAACCTTGTCTGCAAGGAGGAAATTTTTGAAATTAAGTATGCTCTGAACACTGGTAGAAAACATACATTTGCTGACAGAGCTTGATGAATATTTTCTCCAACCACATAAAACAATAGCACTAACTTATTGCTGTTACTCTTTTAACTTGAACTAACAAATATGAAGCAAAACAAATATTTATTACACAGAGTAATTCAGGGAGCCACAAGTAACTCAAAAAATATTTAAGATTACCACACTGAAAACTATATTATTTTTCAATATCTTTTGGGCATTTCAAAGACAGAGTGTGGAAAAAAATAGATCTAATCTTGGTGAAAGGCCTGAAGATAAGAAAAAGCGGATATGTTCACCATAAGGCAGTTATGTTGTCTCACCTACAGAGAAGCGAGACTTGTCTAATTGCCTCCTGTCTCACTCTCTTTCCCTCCTAGGGAGGTGTGTATTTCACTCATTTTCAGCACAGCATCAGAACCTTCTTTTTAATCCATGACCATCACGAGCCTGACGTAGCTGGACAGCAGCAGCCTCTCCTGGGATCAGGTGATGGCTGTGTCTCATTCCTGAGGTCACAAAGCAGGAGTGAGGACAAAATACTGCAGTGCTGTCCAGTACTGCATTGCATCTCAGATGGCCAGTCTCATTTGTTAAGAGGCAATTTGCCAGAGAGACAACTTTCCCAGAACTGTGGGATTTATAGCGCCTTCTTCTTTATGGGTTCTCTACAGTCTACAAAGATGTGAGATCATATTCAGTGGCACTTCTATGAAACTTCTGTGTTTTCTCTACAGACATACATTTTTTTGTGAAATTTTAGGATATAATCTTCAGGTCTAGCTTTCCTCAGCAAATTTACTTGAAAGTGGCAAACATGTAACAAGCTTTTGGGAGAGATATGGAATGAAAATCAGATAAATATAGAAATCCTAATTCCAAGTCCTTTCTTTTTTAAGGGAACCATTTTTTTTCATAGAATGTCAGGTTGGAAGAATCCTCAAGGATCATCTGGTCCAACCCTTCTAATATTATTGCTTATATGAGATATCTCAGCACCCTGTAGAGATGAGACTTAAACCTTTCCAAAGTAGGGGAATCCACCATTTCCCTTCGGAGACCATTCCAATGTCTGAATGTCCTCATGGTGAAAAATATCCTCTCTGTTCAATTGGAATCTCCGAAGGAACAACTTCTTCCCACTGCTTCTTGTCTTGTCCATGTGACTCCTTGTAAATAGGGAGTCTCCATCTTCTTTGTAGCTGCCCTTTAAGTACTGGAGCATTGTATTAAAGTCTTTCCTAAGTTTTCTCTTCTCAAGGATGAACAAAGCTAGTTTTCTCAGTCTCTTCTCATATGGCAGGTTCTCCAGTCCTTTGATCATCCTTGTGGCTCTTCTCTGGACCCTCTCCAGTCTGTGTGCAGCGAGGACCAAAACTGAACACAGTACTCCAGGTGCAGTCTCACAAGCACCAAGTAGAGAAGGACAATGTCTTTGTCTCTGCTGGTGATGCCATTGTTGATGCAACCCAGCATCCTGTTGGCTTTCTTTGCAGCTGCTGTACACTGTTCACTCATGTTGATCCTGTTGTCCACCAAGACACCTAGGTCCCTTTCCACAAGGCTGCTCTGTAGTCAAGTGGATCCCAGTCTGAACTGCATTCCTGCATCAGCAAGACCTTGCACTTTTCTACATTGAATTTCATCAAGTTCCTGTTAGCCCACTTCTTCAGTCTAAGTCATCCTAGAGGGTGTCTCTCTCTCTTCTGGGGTGTCAAACTATCCACTCATCTTGGTGTCATCAGCAAAATTCATCAAGGTGCTCTTGATCCTAACATCCAGGTAACTTATGAAGATGTTAAACAGCATCAGGCCCAGTACTGATTTCCATTTGAGACCTGTTGCCAGTTTGGAAAGCTTTTTATATATAAAACAAAACAGACAACCAACCAAACCTAACAAAACAAAACAAACAAGCAAACAACAACAACAAAAACAACAAACAAAAATAACCAACCAAATATAAAAAGAAGTAGCAAAAAAACCCAGAAAACAAATCTGGGGGACTGGAGCTGTGGGACTATCACACCTGAAACCTTTCAGAATTCACAAAGAAAAAAAAAAAAACTGGTGGACATATTATTGCAAAAATTTGAATTAATTCTTCATAGACTTAGTAGCCACCTAATATGTAATCCAAATAATTTAGATAAATAGGCATATTAGACTGGAACAATAAGGCCAGATGCAGTACTAACATTCTGAGGCAATGTTAAAATCACAGGATGTTGAGGGTTGGAAGGAACCTCTGGAGATCATCTAGTTCAACCCCCCCCCTGCCAGAGCAGGTTCGCCTACAGTAGGTTGCACAAGATTGTGTCCAGGTGAGTTTTGAATGTCTCCAGAGACAGAGACTCCACCACCTGTCTTGGCAGCTTGTTCCAATGTTCTAGTACTCTTACAGTGAAGAAGTTTTTCTTTGTGTTTCAGGTGAACCTCCTGTATTCTAGTTTTTGACCATTGCCCCTTGTCCTGTCACTGGATGTGACTGAAAATTCTGGTCCCATCCTCTTGTCACCTGCCCTTTAGATATTCTCTCTGAACAGATCCAGCTCCCTCAGTCTTTCCTTATATTGTAGGTAGTCCAGTTCCTTGCTCATCTTATTTGCCCTCCAATGGACTCTCTCTAGTAGTTCCTTGTCCTTGTTCACATACTGGGAAACACAGACCTGGATCCAGTGTTGCAAATGGGTCCTCACTAGGGCCTCCCTTGATCTGTTTGCCACATTCTTCTTAATGCACCCCAGGATTGGGGATATTGACCACAAGAGCACATTGCTGACTCATGGCCATCCTGTTATCCACCAAGACTCACAGGTCTCTTTCCACAAAGATGCTTTTTATCAGGTCAATCCCTAAGCTGTTCTGGTGGGTGGGGTTCTTCCTCCCTAGGTGAAGAACCTTACATTAGCTCTTGTTCAAGTTCATGGTGTTTATATCTGTGAAGTTCCCCAACCTGTCCACCACCTCTTGTTACTGACCTCCAACTAGACTCTGCACCACTAATGACAACCTGTTGAATTCTGGCATTGAACGAGTTTTCAATCCACAAGTTGGTTGAGGCCTTGTCCAACCTGGCCTAGTGGGAGGTGTGCCTGCCTATGCAGAAGGTATGATCTTTAAGGTCTACACCATACTGTATCTTGTATGAGGAAGACACTGTACTCTGTAGTCTTCAAGAGTATAAGGACAATTTTTCAAAGAGAGACGTCTATAAAGGAAGACAGATTCTGAAATAGATTTGTGTGTGCACCTGTAAGATTGTTGAAACAGAGAGCTCTGTAATCCTGCAGGACCACCATGGAACAAGTTGATGACCTGACATCAACTGATGAGCCCAGGCCACCTGAGCCAATGCTTAATCCAGGTGACACTTGCAGCAACATTTAAGAGGGTGGGAGAAGGGAGTTGTGGGAGTAACAACGAATCTGTAAATATCACAAAACAGATAAGACTGTGAAATACATTGTGTTCCTTAACATCTAAAAGATGGCCCCTGTTTTTTCCAAGGCAAAAGGATTCAGCACTTGATATACGAGTATGCAAAGGCACCATACAGAATCTGTAAAACCACTTGGCAATTTTTGACACACTTTTATAATTGTGTTTAAGAAGTGTTTCAAGATTTGCTATTCTGCTCACAAATTAGCATCTTCTAAAAGTTGAGAACATAGTAGCACATCCTATATTGAATCTATGTCTACCAAATTGGTTGTTCCAGTCATCAACTGAAGAATCTAGTTTGACTTGGAAAATGGAGACTATTAAAATAATACAAAGACTCTGGAATATGAAAACAGTCTAGTTTACCATGTGAAAACAGTCTAGTTTACAATGAAGATGAAGAGGTTTGTCCTTTAGATATTATGTAGACTGTTTCATAATTTGTATAATTTTCTTCAAATGGTAATTACAGCAAAGATTCCCTATGCTTTAGTAAACAGGGAATTACATAATTTTATTACTTAGCATGCTCGCCCCTGTACACAGAGTTTCTTCGTTTCTTAAAAAAAACCTCCCAAACTTCAAAGGTGGAACCAATCAGTGAATATTACTTTATTTGAACTGCTACAGGATACAGTCTACCTTTACAAGCACATCTCTTTTGCCTTTATATCTGTGTTTGATTTGTTCTTGTGGTAGGCCAGAAATCCATGCCACCCACAGGAGTACTAAACCTTTTGAAGAAGTGTGTAACTTAACTGTACGTTCAATTTACTTGCTACAGAAAATGCAAGTTACAAAACAGATGAATAAACAGACTGGTGATTTTTCCTTTCCTTTTCAAATAATGATGGAAATGGGAGAAGACCTGAAGTCCTAAAGGGCTCTGCTATGGCAGGTACCATGTAGTATAAACTCATTCATTTCCCTTATTAAAATATATCACTACTTTTTTACTCCCAAGACTCTGGTTGGTAGATTTAATACAAAAAAGAGCTTCTCTAGAGAGTGAGAATATTCTACCACTTTCTTGTTGAAATCTTTTTCAGTGCTTTACACCTTTCTCTCTTGTGCAAACATTGCCTGTTAACTTAAATAGGCTCTTGCCTTCTCTCATGTTGCCATTAAAACTTACTTGTTGTTTTCGACAGCAATCAAATTCTTTCTGATATTCCTTTCATTTTGAAAGGCACAACAAACCAACATTTCTAGACTGCTAAGAAAGCTTCTTCATTCCCTTGACCTTCTAAGTAGCCCTTCTCTGCATTTGTTCCACGTGGTGTTTTATATATAGGATTTCATAGTTCATTTATATTAAAATTTCACATGGAACTGGCAGTTATACATCTGATTTTCTTGTTCCTGCACTTAAAGAAAAGAATGTTGAAGGTTAGAGTTAAGTTTATTGTTAGTGTTTGTGTTTTTTCTTATCTCTGCTCATGACAAGCTGTAATTTTGGGGACAGTTATGTTTGTTTGTTTTTGTTGTTATTCAAGTATTTTAATTTGCTTTATAATGTAGGGAAATTATATGCTGGTTATAAGACACACAGAGCTGACCTCTACAGATGGAATTTCAGCTACTTATTTGCCTGTAAATTTGTAATGGAAATTTGATGACTGAGCAATTCCCTTCCTTTTCCCTCTCTCAAACCACCTCTAATACCAGTGATTTTTATTGCTGTTATTTTAAAGTACTGCTGGGTGTATTGCCAGTCTTCTAAAGACCCGTTACCAGATCCAATAAATGTGGAATGGTCAACACTATGACTTCTCAACCTCCCACATGCATAGGATAGCATAATACTCTCGGTGAGACAGCACCAAGCAGGAACTTCTGCCAGGTTGAACAGAGAGTGTTATATCAAGCCAGGAACATTACTGTCAAGAAATTATAACCTCAGCATTGACATAAATGTTGACAGAACCATTTCCAGTGATAGTGGTATCAGAGCAGATTATGATTCACACAGGACTGCCCAAAGAGATGATTTAGATGAAATGCTCCCAAAAAAGAAAAAATTCTGAAAGGAAAACTGCAGATGACAAGGATTTTATCAGGCCACTGCTGAGACGGAGCACACTTTCTCTTCTGTTCTCAGAAGCATCCTTCCTGTAGAGATAAACTAACCATAATGAAATCTCTTTCTCCACCCATTCACGTCTTGATGGCAGCACGAGACACGATAGCAGGGCATGATAAATCCTAGGTGATGACTGAGGTAGTATAACTGAAAAAAATGTCATATTTCAAATGCATTTCTACAAAGCTTTGAGGAACCTGGGGCCAAGTCTGTTAATAGTGTGATCTGAATGAAACCAGTAAAGAGGTTGAATATTAGCATGGCCCATAATTTCCAAGTACAACATTTGGAGGTTTTTTAGGCTGATAAGGAGTAAAGGGATGTGATGAATTGTCAGATTTACTGCAGTATTGAATTTGCAGAGTGGGGGGTTTTCCGTGTTTGTCCCACAATTTCTTTCCTACCTGATATATATTTATAGCTTTCACTGTCTCACTTGCTGTCATCCCAAGATTAAAAACTAAAAATAAAGGGAACATTTTCATATCTAGCATATATAAGAAATAAAATAAACAGAGATAACTTCAGCCTATAATCCCTGAGGAAAAATGAAGAAACATATAAGAAAATGCAAGAATGTTGCAGATGGAGCGAGGAGAACACTGAGCTGAAACAGTGTAGGAGGATGTGGCAGCCATAGGATACTGCTTTATCAGTGATCATCCAATGAAGTAAATTAGTGAATTTTTGTAGGGAAAAGCAATATCTCTTAGCAAAATTTTTAATACAATTGTAAGAAAATGATGCTTTTTTGATGATGGAATTTTTTGTTTGTTTATTTGTTTTCTTGAGAGAACATGAATTCTGGAATTTTTGGGTAGAAAAGTTAATTTGGAAATATAAAAAGAATTTGATAGAAATAGCAGTTGATATCAGGGGAAAAAGCTGAATTGATAATAAAAAAAACTGCATTCCAGCTAGTGAGCAGTGATTTTCTTACTCTGAAAAAATAATTATTAACTGTTTCTTCAAAACTAGAGGTGAAGAGCTCTCTGACATAGATTAGCACACAACTCCATTGAAGATAAGCTTATTGCACAGATGTGCAAAAGTCTGATTTTAAGAGTGGGTTAACGTGACTGTCTCTGCTTCATATTTGCTCTGGGGTCACAATAGAAGGAAATGTGCTTGTATAATTAGTAACAATGATATACAAGATATGATATAATTATTGCCTATAAGAAAGATGAGGTAGGGCTTTTTGGAGAGGTGAGAGGACAAGGGGATATGGTTTAAAACATGAAGAGGGGAGATTCAGGTTAGACATTCGTGAGACACTGGCACAGGTTGCCCAAGGAAGTTGTGGCTGCCCCCTCCCTGGAAATGTTCAGGGCCAGGATAGATTGGGTTTTGAGCAACCTAGTCTAGTGGGAGGTGTCCCTGCCCAGGCAGGGGGGTTGGAACTGTATGATCTTTAAGATCCCTTCCAACCCAAAGCATTCTGTGATTCTATAACATAGAATATATACAACTGAAGAATATTGTTATAAAGCTCATTTTCTGACATTAGAATCCATACTGAATACTATAGAATGATTTCCTTCCTGATAAGAGTTCTCAGCATCAGGTAAGACCATAAAAAAGTTTAAACTTACACTATGCTCCATACAGAATCATATTATATCATATCCATATGGACCATATTCCATACTATGATCACCCTGAAGACAATTGCAAATATTAATTTAGCTAATACTAAAATAAAAAAAAACCTGAGATGCTTGATTGTAAAGATTAAACAGAAATAGCTTGTAGAGATGAAAGTTAACAAGTATCATGTAAGTTTACACAATATATCTGCTTTTCAGTCCTTTTTGAAACTCCTGTTTTGCCTCATTTGTTGCAAAATCCCACTATAAATGTGTCATATGGGTTTCTGTTCTGTTAATTTGCACATACCTAGTGTATGTACCTGTGAGCAAAAATCACAAGTTTAGAGCTGATTATCTGTATCTTACAAAATAATACTCATATTACTATATTTTTTAATTTATGTAAGCAATATTCTCAGTCTGTTAAATATAACCTGACCAAATATTTAATACCCATAATATTCAAAGTTTTAAAATAGTCATAAAACTATTCTGAAATCATCAACAAGTACACTGACTGGGAAATTTGTCTCTGATCTGAAAAATGGAAGCATATCTTTGAGCCCAGAAGACAAGTTTGTATTTAAGTTATAATTGGGAGAAATATTAATATGATAAGGTCAGGGCTTTTATCCTCAAACTTCAGAAGTCCCTGGAACACTATTTAAAAATTGTCTGACACCTTCATCAAACCTTTCTGCATATGTATAATGTGTGCACAAGTAAATTTCATATTTTCTATTTTGCAATATTTTATGAAAAGAGACTACATTCCATTCAGTAACATTAATTTTTACTTACACAAATTTTAACAGTTTTATGATCTCCTAATCTGCATGGGCTGTGTTCCATGTTCAGAGAACCTTAAGTAATTCCTTTCAGATTTTCTGGTCATGGTGAGAATTAAGTCCACTGTTTATGCAACAGTTGTTAGGCTACTCAAAGTCATGTTGCTAAGAAAAGATGGAGGATATTAATCAACTTGCCTGCCTGTGTTCGTAATCACCCATATAAACCGTTCTCTATTGACTAGAGATGAGTTATTTGAGGACCTGTACTGTATCCCAAGATTTTTCACTACAAATGTTAAAAAAAAAAAGTAGAGAACTATTTAACAAATCTATCCCTCTTTCCTTCTTCTTTGAGCTAAAAAACAAAGGAGATATCAATACAGTACATGTTGATGTCTTCTGAATGTATATCCTGTATTTTAAAACCATTGTCTTTTATCAGATTGCTTTTGAGAACCTATAGAGAGATGTGAACACTTAAGATTAGCATTGGAGAATGAGGAGATCTTGCTGGAATGTCAATGTTGCAGTACGGTTATTATTTTTAAGATCCAGTTTTAGAGGAAAAGGCGAAGTAAATTCAAAAAGAAGAAATTATTAATAAAGGGGGAAAGAAAGCAAGAGGAAAGGAGAACAAATTGAAAGGTGAAGAGGGAGAAGGGGGAATATGAAGGAGGAATAAGAAGGAATTAGAAAGGGTGTTAGCCTTTAACACTGTAATACCCTGGTGCTATTGCTAATATTATGCCACATTCCTGTTGTGAGTGCACAAGACCTGACCTCCCTGAACAAATTATTTTTAGAAGTCTCTTCTAACTCAAACTATTCTATGATTCTATGAAAAAGAAATTGGAAAGGAAAGTAAGAGTTATTAGTTTACAACATTTAGTGCTAAGCAAAACCAACTTGTTTTTATCAGAGGTAAGGAAGTGAGTACAGAAAAATGTTAGATGAAAATTGCTTTAAATGCAGAGCTACTTATGTTGGAAAGAGCTTTAAGGAAGTCTTCTGCTTCTTTTGCCTGTGTTATGTCCTAGCACAGTTGGCCAGCTTTGGAAAGACTGGAAAGGCATTTTTTTTCCTGTTTCCAGCCAGCTCTACTAGCTTGGTTTTAGGAATATTACCTATACAGGAGAGAAATTAAAACTGCTCTCTTTCCTATTTTTTGTTTTGTTTTGTTTTGTTTGTTTGTTTGCACAGCAGACAATTGTGTGCTTGAATTTATTGCTGATACAGAAAGAAGTACAACTAACCTGTAGTTGTGTGATATTTGAGACCTCCAAAGGCATTTGACTTAACATTGCAAATATACAAAAACCTCTATAATGTGGTTCCTGCTGTTGTTCACCACTGGACTCTATAGACAGCAGCACTTCAATACAAAGATAGATAAAGCAAAATAAAGAATGAAGGAGATTTCCTTTGGTGCAAATTGACCTTGGTGACATTGTGTCAGTTTGCACTGTTGGGAGATCTGTTTCAAGAAGTTCACAAAGATATCTTACCTTCTCCTCTAGGCCAAGGTTGCATTTACTTGGCTGAGATGTTTCCAGCTACTTGTATTTCATTTCAAGTTTGCAGTACTTAGCAGGTAGCAGTATGTTTGGGAGTTTTTTCCCCTTGTTGGTTTGTATTTCTAGTCTCCAGCATTTGGAGTAAAGTGACTACAGAAAAAACCCAAAAAAACCCCTCTAGTTTTATTTATTGACAGAAGCTTCATAGTACAGGAAAGCAGTCTGTGATTATAATGAGTACCTCATTACTCAGATCCCCCAGACCTTGTGAAGGTTTGTGAAAAAAATCCACATCCTTGAATGCATATTCAAGTAACAAAGAAAGAAGGGCAAAGGGAGTAAAGAGAATAAATTTTTTTAAGACAATAATATTTTAAGGGTCACAACTATATTTTATAGGAGATTCATAGAGTGATTACCAAAATATTGTGGTAGGAATGCTAGATACCCCACGGTGTTACAATGTCAGTCATCTCAGAAGATTTATAGAGATAATATGGAAGGCACAAAAAGTAAAGCTGTGTCAAGAATTTTTATTCTAAGATGAACTGTAGCAGAATCATGCCTCTTCTTTAACAGTGACTGACATTATATGTGTGTGTATTCACATGCATGTGTACAGATGCTGGATGCATGATTCCTATGAGTGATTGTCATTTGTCAGAGTAGCTTTTCATTTATATTACAGTATTGGAAACTCCTGAGAGGTGAGTCTTGCTGGTTTTAAATCATATCTTTCTCTCAAACCTGCACTTGTTTGAATTTTAAATAAAAGAGAGAAGGAAGATATAGCTAATACGTGTGTGGGGGGGAAACTGCAGCACACCTCTCCTTTTCATGCTCCAGCAGAAGCAAAAACAGAACCGTGCTTACTAACCTTGTTAAATTTTTAACTCCAGAAGAGCATACACTGTCTTGAGAATGGAACAGAAGCTATTTTGTTTGGATTTCAGTAATCAGCATGTTAGATTGAAATAGGGGGAATAAAAGAAAAATAAAAATTAAAAAGGAAAAAAGTCCAATTCTTCTATACCTTTTTTTTTAAAGTAGGACTAAAGCCACTTTTATCAATATATTAGTATTTAACAGTGAAGTAAATAAAAGATGAAGCAGAAATAAAGTCAAGGCTAGAGTTAATTCTTATTTGGATATCTGAACAAAACATTATTTTGCTGATTTTCGTCAGTCAGGTATATTATTGTGCATGATTTTTTTTTCCCTAAGTATTTGCAAATCGAGACATTTTTCACTACTCATTTCTGTGGGCTGTGTCTCTCAAAAGATGGAGTTCTCTCAACCTCGCAGCCAGTGTGCACTTATTTCAGATGGTTTTCAGATGATTTTCTGGGGTCCATTACCAGGTGTCTCAGTCTGGCTTAGTTTTGGGAGCTAAACTTAGTTATATCTCAATTTAACTGTGCATAAAATGGTTGTGAATGTCTTTATTTCTCACAGGGTTTAGAGAAGTTATTTCTTATATTTTCTCACTCACTCACTTTTATTGTTCTTTCACACTTTATGTTTCCCTATCTGTCTTATAACCAGACATTACAATGAAATCCATCCCCTGTTGAAGTCAACAGTAAATGTCCCTGACTTCATTATTATATATATATTTTTAATTAAAATGCCTTTGGAAAAGAAATTGTGCTTTCAGTAATCTTCTGATCTATGTCACCCACTTTAACTGAAAGTTAGAAGGCCCTTAGCTGGTCAGATTGGCTGTTTCTGTGGTTAGAAACATTTCTGGAGCAGGGCTCATCCTCTCAAAAGAAAGATGTCCAAGTAATGTGGAAAGTATTTCCCTCAGGAGGTACTTATTTCTCTCCAGTGACTACGAAGGAGATCTAGACACCTATCTTAGATGATATGCCTGTTTTTCAGAGTGATAAACTTAGCTGAAAAAAAGGGAAGAATACATCTCATTTAGGCTAAGACATCTAAGTTAGACTTTTCAGTATGAACTAGTCATTTTTAACTCCTTTTATAAGTAAAGATATAAGCACTTCTGCTTATTCCTCTGGGATTTCATCCCCCAATGGCTTGTTAAAATAGGTCAGATTACTTCAGACTTCCAAAAGAGAGAGATTAATCTGACCTACATGCTCAAAAGAACTCAGCACAAAAAGACTGATTTTAGTCATATCCTTTACCATCCGTATTATAAGAATAATAAATAATCACTAATGTCTGGTGAGAGTTTTTAGAGAATCAGAGGAAATAATACCTTTGAATTATTCTTATTACCTGACTCATATGAAACTCCTATGCTTCTTGATTTTACTTCCATTATTAGAAATGGCTTGCTTAGAGACACTTAGTTCATTTTTTTTCTGTCATGTCTTCATCCAACAGAGAAAGTCTTCAAGAGACTGTGACTATGGTGAAGGAAAACTTAGTTACATATCTATATTTTGACAGGCAGATGGGTGAGAAAACTGAGGTGCATTGTTTGTGTTGGTACAAAAATTTGGTAAACTATGCTAACACTGTCACCAACTGAGTGTTCCAGATACTTGTTAAGAAGATATTTTATACCATTTCTCCTGCTGTTCATGTTGATCGACGTGGTGTTTGATTATATTATTTTAAAATTATATTTGTTTCAGTAGACAAGGTTAAAATACTGAGCTTAGACAGAGCTTTCATTTTTGTTACAGGATCATCACAAAGTCATAGAACGGTTTGGGTTGGAAGGGACCTTGAAAATCATCCAGTTCTAACCCTCTGATATGGTGGAGGGAGGGAAACATCCAGAGAGGGGACATCCATGACTTCCCTGGGCTTGTGCTGGTGTCTCACCACCCTCACATCCTAATGTCTAATCTAAATTCAATCCCTTCCTCTTTAAAGCCATTACATCTTGTTCTATCCCTACATGCCCTTGTTAAAATTCCATCCCTAGCTTTCCTGTAGGCCCCCTTCAGGTACTTCAAGGCTGATAAAGTTTTCCTGGAACCTTCCCTTGTTCAAGCTGAACAAACTCAAGTCTCCCAGGCTGTCCTCACAGGAGAGCTGCTTCAGCCCTCTGAACATCTTTGTAGCCATCTGGATCTCCAACATCTTCATGTCCTTTCTGTGCTGGGCACTCCAGAACTGGATACAGAACTGCAGGTGGGGTATCACCAGAGCAGAAAACTAGATTAATCTTCCTCAACTAGCTGGCCACATTTCTTTTGATGCAGCCCAGGCCACAGATGGCTTTCTGGGCTGCAAACGAACACTAGTGGCTTATGTTTACATTCTTATCAACTAACACACCGTAGTCCTTCTACTCAGGTCTGTTCTCAGTCCGTTCTTCTTCCATCCTGTATCTGTTCATGGGATGGCCCTGACCCATGTACAGGACTTGGCTTTGCTGAAATTCATGCAGTTTGCATGGTCCCACCTCTCTAGACTGTCCAGGTCATCCTGGATGGAATGCTTTCTCTCCCACATGTTGACTAGACTACACATCTTGGCATCCCAAAAGGATGAATTTCACACACTTGCTAAGGCATTTTCACCACAAACTCTATTCTAACAACATTTCCATCTCCACTGATTTTATCATGTCATGCTTACAGAGCTCAAGAGGGTCTCTGTACTTGTTCAGACCCATTCTATGAAGAATTATGAAAATTAGGATCAAACTCTTGACCTTAACCTTGGATTCATTGATTTGTTTGAAGGAATGATGGACTATTCACCATAAGTCATTGCTTCTTCAAAAGACTCTTTTATTCTGTAGACAGTGGAATTAATTTAACTTACTTTCATTCATTCATTGTTATTTCTATTTGCAGGCATAAAGTGTTGTTAAGAACACTTGTCTGGCATCCATTAAAGAGCTCAAACCTTGCCTTCACTTTGTCAAAACAAGTGTTTCCTGTTCTAATCTTCTGTAGTATAGTTACTTACCATTTTCTTTTAGAGTTGCTTTTGAAAAAACCTGGAATAGCCAAGGGATGTGTTTAGTACTGCTAAGTATATTCTTGATTGTTATTAGTCTCGATAACTATAGCTGAAAATATTTTTGGCACCAAGCAGCTTGTAGCTCTTGCTGAAAACAAAACAAAACAAAAACTAGATTTAGGCCTGATGGACACTTTACATCAAAAGATATTAAAGTAAGCCTTTTGGTTGAGGTTAAAGAATATATTGCCATACAATACATACACACTTGGAGATCCTTTAAGAGAAAACAAATCTTGCATACTGCATATTATAGATGGATACAAGAAATTAGTTACAAAGTGGACAGTCAGATGTTCTTGCCTGCTTTTTCAAAACAATTCCAGAACAGGCAAAGGCAATGAATGTAGTATAGTTGAGACCTTCTTCTATAAACTTATCACCTATCCTTGAGATGTATTTCTCTCTTAGTACTAGCTCTGTATTTTGCAATATCCAAGCATTACTTCAGCATTACTACTTCTAGTCCTGAAAGATTGAAATTGTCATTCCCAGTGAGATGGAGTTATGACTGTTCACGCTATGCGAACTGTTTCATAAAGTCATTATTATGGTACTGTAATATGCTCTTATTTTAGTGACTATTCAGATTGATTCTGAAAGGGAGTATATGAACCTAACCAAGTTTGTCTGTATAAAGTCTATACAAGACCATAAAAGAAATATAGGTAATGTGAAATTCTTGTTTCTTTGCTGATTTTTTTCTTTGTGGGAATTTGTATTGTTCTTTTTATGTCCTTTTTTTTTTTTTTTTAATTTTTACTTTTTTTTACTTGAATTGAGCCTTCGGGATCCTGGATATGCAGTAAATTGTGCTGTGTGTAATCTTTCTATTTAACAAATTCATTCCATGTCTATATCTTCTATATGTTTCAATATTTATGGGTCACCATTAATAGAAGAAGCAGCCAGAACTTGAATTTTCTATCACTTCTGAAATTTAGCAATCTGGAGGCAACATTCTGACCTCAGTTATAAGAAACAGAGACCAAAGAAATTCTGTTAGCTCTAGTGGAGCACTACCCTACTTACACCAGTATAATAGAACTGAAAATGAGGATATCCCTTGAAAAGCCCACAATTTTTTTTTCCTTATGCTTGTTTTTTGTCTCATGTTATGTTCATTCATAGGTAGCTTGGTTTAATTTCAATATTAAGAACTCCTATTGAAAGCAAGGCAGATCTTGCAGAGACAGTCACCCTGAGGTCACTTGCTGAAATCCAGCACAGATCAGTAGCAATAAAGCTTCTTTGACAGATACAAAAACTCTTCAGTGGACTTCAATGTATGCCAAGAGAAGTTCCTTTGGAGAAGTACCAAGGAGTCTGAATTGCCCTTCACTGAAGTGAACTGCTGAAGTAGAGTTGATAACTTTCATAATCAATGGCAAGAAAGAAACAACATTTTGTGAATAAATCAAAACACTCAATGCTCTGAACAGCCAGTGCAATTTTTTTTTCCCTCATAACTATAATTAAAATAGTATCTTATATTCAGTGTGGAATTCCCTGTATACCTTCACTTGTATCTAACAACTGTGTCCATTTTGCTATGTTTTTGTTTCAAATGAGAGGCTAATAAAACCAAACTGTGCCAGAAAGTTGAAAAACATAGGAAATAGGTACTGAGAAAATTTTTTTTTCATAATTTTCCACTTCTTTCCTCTCAGTTGCTCAATTTTGGGTTTTTTTGGTTTTTTTTTTTAACCTGATCTTTAATGCTACATTGAAAATAAAGAAGGACATAAAAGCCAAAATCAAGTTACTCAGACATAAGTATATCTCTGCTTGAGATTTGGTGAAATTAAACCAGGCCCAAACAAATATTGATCCTTTTGGAGAAGTTAAAACAAACAAGCAAACAAAGCAACAAAAAAAAACCCTAGACAAACAAAAACAAACACACAACTAAAACTCAAAATTTATAATGGAGGAAAACCAAACCAAAACAAAAACAGAGCAAGTCTGCATGTAAATATTATCTTTATATATGTATAGGTACATACACTATTACACAACTGTGGGTTACAATTTACATAGGAAAAAAAAGACGATATCACAGTTTTGAGGTGGTGTTTTGCTTGGTACTGGTATTGGTATTTGCTTGGTGTTTGGTTTGGATTGGTTGTTATTTGAGAAACAAATAAGCAAACTATGCTAGAAAAACTAACAGTCCAGGTGCGTTTCCTGTGATAACTCTCACGACTTTAAATATTTTTCTCCATTTTTTAGGGTGCATATAATTCTCTGGTGTCATGGCTATACCAATTATAATAAATTAAATAGTTGCATGAAATATTTTTTATTCTAGAAGTCAATTGGCCGTACAACTTAATTGTAATATTGTCCTCCAACATATTGACAGTTGTAATATTGTCCTCCACCATCCTACTTGACATAGCTCAGTTTACAGATGTTTTTTACTAAACACAAGACAAGGATTGGTTTTCAAATATCCGCCTTCTTTTGTAGGTGAAAAGCATTTAGTAATATGAACATAGCCTTATCCATGACAGTAGGCATCAGTGCCAGAAAACAGTGCTGGGCACATATAAGCTGACATTTTCTGTAGTTATTTTCAACTCCATCTGCTTCTGAATCCATAAATATTTATCTTCTGTCATTGCTGACAAACTGAAGAATCATGGAATGGTTTAGGCTAGATGTTCCTGGAGATCATCTTTCCAAACTTTTCACTCAGAGGAGGGACAGCTGAAGCTGCCTGTTTGGTCAAATTTAGAATACCATCAAAGGATTGAGATCCGACAAGACCTTTGGGAACTTTTTGCAGTTTTTGACCATCCTCAGGGCAGAAAGACTTTGCCCATTCCATTTTTGCTCTTAAGTCATTTGTTGGCACAGTTACTTTGCCAGTGATGAAACTCATTATGGGTGCCAGTCCCATTTATGTGCTCCACATGACATAGAAAGCCAGCTGTTGGAAATCTCAGTGACCACGCTGCAAGAAGTGCCCTTGTGAGCACTTTCTGCTCCTGTTCCCTGGGAGGGAATCAAACTGGAGCACACTAGTGGTCTCAGCTTTCTATAGCAAGAATCTAGGTAGTGATAGAAAGCACACTGATATCACTAGTTTCACAAACCCTTAAGGCAGATTGACCTTTTGTTTTCCCTCAGTATTTGCAAGAGAGCATTGGGCATTTCTAAGGCAGTATTTAGAGCTCAGGCAAGCAACAGTGACCTGACAACCAACTCTGGCACAGCACTCTTCTTCAAATGCTGCTTCTACAATAGCTCTATGCTCAGCTTTCTTTGTTGACACCTGTAGGTACAGAGATCATAGAGACTTCTGTCATCAGCAATATAGTGGGACCTCAGTCGTTTTATTATCCTTGGTAATCTTTTGCCTTAAGCAACTGTTTTGCTTAGGTTTTGAGTCAGTCTTATGCTTCCTCCTTTAACAAATACATTTTTTTTTTCTTAAATCTCCTTGAAAGTAAGTTACTTGCTAATATTTCTGAATGTGTGTACAGTAAAACCCACTGAATAATATAATGAGATAAAAGAAAGCAAATAGGGCATTTGTAAGGGAAAATAGAGCACAGAGAGTATAATCTGCTAAACACGACAAGGAAAAAAAAGCAGGCAATTAGACTGAAGAGTTATATATTCTCTAATGTGTGTGAATTCATATGGAGACAAAGTATGTGCATAAGTATCTGCACATACAGCAATAAACATACACAAATACAAACATTTTTATGAATGCACACATGATGAATTTCTAATTAAAATTAGAACAAAAATCAAGACTAAACTCAAAAGTTATCAGAGGCCTTGGAGAGATTCCCCCTGGAGTTTATGAGATCTGGGTCTAGTAGCCAGTAATTTCCAATTTCTTAGATAATGTGTAGGACCACAGTGCTGATTAGCCCTTAAATCACACTCTCCCTGGAAAAGCAAAATCTTTAATTTCTTTAATAGTTAAACACATGTCTCTGCTTTTAGCTCTTTCACCTTCAGAAGCTCTTGGTTAATTGCAAGCTGGCCTCAATATTTATTTTTGGGTGCTGGGGAAAAGCAATGGTAGCCCTACTGAAGGAAAATGCAAAGGCGTCTCATATTTGGGGAATTGGTTTCTCTAGTGGAGAAATGATACATCATTTTAATTCCTGCATTTTTAAAGCGATGCCTGGGGTTTTTAATCTTGAGTCTCCCTTTGACACTAATGGGAGTCATGTTGTTGAAATGAACACGTGATGCTTTGATAATTGAAAGGGACCATGTGTGATAGAATCATAGGCATCAGAAAGGCAAAATACCTGTTCCACTAGGAGATCCTGCCAGTTTTCCTTCTCACTCAGAAAATGAAGAGATTTACAGCTCATTTATTTATGTATTGTTCAACCCATCTCTAAATGAGTCAGAATATCTGCTTTCACTCCATTCACTGGAAGATTTTTGCACAGGATAAATAGATTTTATCAAGTGCAAATGTCCCCTTCCATAATCTCATCCTATTTCTTGTTATTCTTTTTGTGGTTCATAAGTAAAACCTTCCATTCCACATATTTTACACCATTTTGGATACTTTCAGAACATTGCCCTGCTTTCCCCTGGGCCTTCTTTAGCTGATTTATATGGATTTCGTTATTTTAATCTACTGACTTCATAAGTCAAGCCATAAAGTCTCCACAGGGATTTTGTCTATTTCTTTTTCACTGAATTCTCTAGACTCTTGGCGTGTTTTACAGAGACAACAGGAAAATCTTCTATCTCTGATGTTGAGGAATCCATTAAAAATACCAGGTGGAGTAAGACAGTGTGAAGTTGTCTCAGACATGATCTGAAGACCATGTTGGAGCACAGAGGTATTTTTTTGCCTTTTTATGAAGACTATATATCCATGGAAACATTGTGCACAGCCTTCTTAAATTATTTTTTATTTTTTATTTTAAGGAGCAGTTCAGAAAATGACTACAAAGGTTTTTGGAGATAATAAGGTTCTTGACCTCTTCAGAGTCTATTGCTGTTTACACTGCAAGAAAGAACGAACTGAGAATCAAGATCTGGTGACTTAAATATTGCCTACATTCTCTGTTGTTTTGTCAGTTTATTCTCACCCTGTCTAATGTAAGGGCATGATGATTTCTCATGTAACACATATCGTTATATATATTTACTCTCACTATTCATCCTCCAAAAAAACCTTGTACATATTTAAGTGGGGAGCAGGAAGACAAATGAAGATAATATACTCTTTTACGATTTGTACAAGGCAAAACAAAACGAATTTACTGCTGCAGCATTTCTGCTGCTCACAGTGTAGAAAACACAACAGGGACTTCAGAAAAGAAAATAAAAAAGCAATCAAAATTTGAACATGCATTTTTAAAGCATAGCAAAAATATCCAAGGAAATTAATTGGCTAAAATAGTCATTAAAGCACAGTTGAGGTTGCAATCATAAATCATTTAAACATCAAAAGCAAAACTTTCAGTCTTTTAATGTTCATTTTCTCCTGCACCCTGTGAAGAGTGTTTTCTGGTTGCTGCTTTATCATATTTGTATCAAAAGGCTATGGAAGTATCTAAAGCATCCTGGCAGTGAAAGCTGAAATGAAAACATTTTGCTTGGAAAAATGTGAGAATTTTCATCTACTAATTCCACATAATCCCTAATCAGTCCAGTAATCCTGTGAATCTGATGGGAACATACATTCTTTTGTTACAGTTAGGGGCATTCAGCTGTTAAGAGAATGGGCTATTCTAAAGGCAAAAGCAGAAATGGGTACAATTAACTTGTCTAAAACTAATCTCAGAAACACTGACAGTATTTCTCTTAAGTACCAGCAATCTACCAGGAAGACACATTACAATCCTGAAAATTCCCTGGACTTCACCCTGGTGCCTTTAGCACATGCCTGAATTTGAAGTAATTATACAAGGTGTATTGGCATACTTACCTCTGTCGATTTTTTCATGTTAACCCTGGTTTTCTTCTATAATAGCAATACAGTCATTGGAATTATCCAGCCTCAGCTTTCAGTAAGAGCACTGAGCAAGATGTACTTTCCACAAAGCAGGAAGACTGGCATCACATCGCTTTTTGTTTTAGAAGATTCAATACTTCAACTCCTGTTTCCCTTGCAGGTATCCAACCCAGAAAATAACAGTACAATGCTTGAAGAGATGGGAGGGTGATAGAGAAGTTTTTTCTAGCTTGACATTGAGCTGCTTTTCAGATGAGAAAATAAGTCACAAACCCAAGATGAAGTGAATGTGTTTCCCATTACCAGACATTTGATCATAGGAAAGGGAGCTGTATTCTAATATTTGCTACTCGAATATTTTCCTCTGAATGTGTAAATACAAATGAGCAAAAAAATATGCCTGGTGTTCTAGATGTGGAGGTGTTTCCAATGTCTAACATAAAAAGTCCTTAACCTAGAAGAAACTGGGGCACCGGAACTCTTCACGGCATAGTATCTTAACCATCAGTCTCCACCCCAAGCTGCATCTTTCTCTTCTTTCATGCTACTTCTGTGTCAGAACAGTAGCCCACTCCCAGCAAGACAAAGTGTCATGAGAAATATTGTCAATGGTATAAAATAAAAACTTCATTAAGTCTTAATGTCCAGACTACTAAAGTTGGACACTACTCTCCTGCACTGTTTGAATTAGAGAGCTCTACTCAATTTAGTGCTAGTACTTGCATGCGCAGAAGTGCTTAAATTCACATAAGGATAAGTGTTTCCTATTATCTGATTCTAAGGAACACTCCACTCAGTATGCAGGTGCTTGGGAATCCCCCAGGCAACACACTTCTTCTGTTGTATTAATCAACGATCATAAAGACTTACTCTCTTATTCACTCACTGTAAGGTAACTTAGGTGTTAGGAATCACCTCCTTGCAGTCAGACAAACTTATAAAATTTTACTATGGTTGAAGTATCCATAATAGAACACTGGAGCAGCTTCTGGAAGTTTTAGCCTAATCACTTGGGTACATTGAGGTTAGAAGACTGAGGCAGAGCTGTGGCTGGACCTCAGCCATTATGATCCCTAGTTTCATAAACATTAGTGAAAACAACAATGGGTCTGATTCCACAACAAAATATGTAATCCTTAGACTATATAATAGTCTTCTTTTATATCTGTGTCAATGCAATTTTCTTCTTGTGATGTTTCAAAGCTGGCACATTACATATGAAGCTCTGAAATTCTCCAATATTGAAACCTTAGATATGTAAAAAAAAAAAAAAAAAAAAAAGCATGAAAACATCAAGCCCATTCTCTTGAGTTTTCATGGTCTATTTCTTTGCTTGCAGCAAAGCTAGATGAAAGTATTTACCTCTTAAATGTTTACCTAATGCAGGATGACATGTTGACTTTAAACAGTCTTTACAGTTCTTAGACCATAAAAATAAAATTATGAAAGACCAATTGTTATTCCTTCAGAGACAGTGACTGTAGCAAACTATGTTTTGTCCTAAGAATACAAGTAATATAATTATGTACATTTAATATTGTCTGCAACATCAGTGGTCACTTTTGACTTACTATAAAGCCAAAGACATCAATACTGGCAGAAAGGAGGAAGCATTGAAGTTCTTAGGCAATGTCTTCTTGTATGTAATGCTGCAGTCAGTGAGCAAGACCTAGATTCTTCTGAGAAGGAAACAATGAACTCACCTCAGTCAGATAGATGACTCCATCTATGCAGTGACCTAAACAGTCTATAGACACAGAAATCCTGAAGTTTACAGTCCAGATTACGATGTTGAGTGCAAATCAGAAAACTCTTTCTTTGAGATGAGCAATAACTTACCTCTCAGTATAAACTCAAACCTGTTTTTAACACTCTTCAGGTCTCATAAACATTTACAGAATCTATCTGTGGACTCAAAGTTAAGTCTTTGTTACTTCTTCAAGCAGTCTTTTTCCCCTTTCTTACCCTCAAAAGAAGTTAACTTGCCTACTGGGCTAAAGTGCCCTAAGCAACTTTTCAAATCTAACAGCATTTTCTCTGCTTTCTTGTTGGTTCCCTTATTCTGCTTAAGCTTTCTTCCAGATTCCTAAGCAACCTTGCATTCCTGAATTCTTCAACAACCATATGCCTGAAGTGTATTTCATACCAAATGGGTAGAAAATTCTTAATCTTTTAATTAACGGTGTATATACACAAGGTTTGTCTTTTTCTTCCCTTCCATTTTAAGCTATGGGCTAGTACACTGACCACCCCACAGCTCAAGGTACAACTAGGCTAGAGCCTACGGGCAACCTATGCCAGGTACTGCAACTATGGGCCACTCCTGTATTCTTTCAATAAATACATATTTATTAGGGTATCTGACTTTACAACTTTCTCTTTTGGTTTTCAAGTGCCTTTTCAAAAATTCCAGTCATTTGGAAAAAGCAACAAGCACATACACAAACATACCTATAATTATTTCTTAAGAAAGAAAATAAAATAAAATTAGTATATTCACACAATGTGATGATTGCTTTTTTTAGAGTGTGTGATGAGAATCTATTATCAAAAGAAAAAATATAGTACGCTTGAAAAGAATTTTTTTCCCCTCTTTCATGGCTGGTCCTTTGATCTCTTCTGCTCATGTTTCTGGGGTTTTCTTTGCTTTGTTTTATTGTGTTTTGTTTTCCTTTCCCCTTTCAACCTGAGGCATGAGTGATGAATACTGATGTGATACAATTTTGTCCTATTCAAAAATCTAGACTATTGGGATACAAGCCTGTCCGTGTTGTTTATGATTTGTAGATCAGGAAACCTGTCTGAGACATTTAATTATATTGTGAGACAAGATTTATACTATGTGGTCACTGGATAGCAAGTTCAATAACTTTTGCAGTGCTCCTAGTTTTAGTACAAATGGCTGTGAGACTTTATGCAAGCAGTTTTTTTCTGGTATTATTGAAATGAATTCACATTTTGACAAAAATATTGATAGATAAAATTAAAATTTTGAGACTTTTCTCAGATTCATGGCTCAGATGGGCTGATGATAATTCAGTGTATTTTATTCTGAGATAGTTAACTCTATCAAGAATCTTCACTTTTAGAGACAAACCTCAACATTAACAAAAATAAAAAAGGAAATTGGACAAACTTGCAGAATAACCTTGTATATGAAAATGTACTAAGTTTTGGGGGTCACCTGAAACTAGACTAAAATCATAGAATCATAGAATCATAGAATCCTAGGGGGTTAGAAGGGACCTCGAAAGATCATCTAGTCCAACCCCCCCTGCCAGAGCAGGGCCACCTAGAGTACATCGTGCAGGAATTCCATGTCTTTGCTGAAGCAATCTAAGGTTCACCTGAGGTATCAAAAAGACATCACTACTGAGGTTATAGAGTCCAAACTGACAGGATTTGACTGTAGCACATTGCTCTGTTTTGTGTTATTTAAACTGGGAGATTGCTTGCATCTAAAAAGCAGTTGGTTACAAAGGAAACAACACCGCAAATGCTTCAGGACATTAAAAATCAGGTTAAAAAGATATCATAATGAGATCCTCACTTCCAAATTGTAATAAAATTGGGTAAGCTATTCACTGTGACTAATTGATTCAAAAGTTGCCCCTCCTTGGGTTCATGAATTTATATTCAAACAGATTTGGATTTCCACAAAATTGTTACTCAATGTCACAATTACAGAGGTAGCTGTCCTTTTAATCTTTTCTTCGGACTTTCTCTTTTCACAGTCTTCAAGTCATCCATTGTGCATGTGGCTTTCAGAGGATATGATTTACATGATTTGACACGGGGTAGTGATGATGGGTCTTTATAGGATTAGTCTTTCACAGCTCTCCTTGTGAATACTAATGCTCTGCACAGCAAAAGGTAGGTAACATTATCAGACTGTATACTAATACATCTTATGGGAACTTGTTCAGGAAGACAAAATTTGAGGAAAGAATGACCAGGTTCTCACTTTCAGATTAGATTTTGGCTGTTAGATGTTCATAGATGTTCATAACACTTACTTCTCTTGATGAGTCAAGACTCATGTGACTCTTCCTTAAGAACTAACACTCGTAGAACAAGCTGAAGCATCCTGAGATAGATATTATGTACTTTAAAAGTTGGGTAAAAGCCTCTTATGGAACTCACTGAAGTATTTCACATAGTGCACACACATGTGCGTTCTTAATAATGCATCTTAAAGAGAGGGAAGACTGACCTGAGAACCTCAGCAATTAAGTTAGCTGGACCCAAAGCAACTCCAGTTAAAAGGCTGGGTGGCTTGATTCATGCCAAGTTCAATAACAAATTGTATAAACTGTTTCTCAAAGAGATAGAGTACCTCAGGTTGCACTTGGTAGAAAAGTCCAGAACACCACCAGAACAGAAGTTACTTGAATCTCTAAGTACAGAGAAGGCTTTATTACCCATGTCCTCTTAAAAGAAACCAATAAAGCAATAAAAAAAACCCAAACCAAACAAAAACAAAAACAAAAAAAACAAAAAAAACCAACCCCACAAAAAAGTCTCGAACAAAGAAAAAACGCCACCCAACCTTAAAATGGCCTTCCTGATACTGTATTTGTACAGCTTGGTGTTGAGCTTTGAGTCTCAAAGCACTTCCAATTTTTTCCTTAGCACTAGCTTGACTTCATATCTCCCCTTTATTATTTTCAGCTCCTCAGAGATCCAACTATATTCTGGAAAAATACCCTTAGGGAGGCACTCGTATAGGACATCTCTGTAAAAGACCTATATACTGCAGACAATATACCAAGATGTATATATCAAAAAGTCCTTGTCCACTTTTCTGAGTGGCTTTCCCAGCAGTTTAGATATTAAATTAAATCACTGCATACTTATAAACAAACAAAACATCAAAAAACCCAGGTAATTTCATAATACTTATAAATTATTAGAAGAAACTTTAAATCAGTCACTGCATGAGTAATTTAAGGAAATACACTGCAGCTCATGGCGAGCTCATACATTATTACCAACTGTCATTGCATAAGGGTTCTCTTTATTAGTAATTTAGTAGCAAAACTGATTGTCCACTTAGTCTATGTATTATCAGGTTTTTTTTTCCTTGTATGACAAGATATGAAGGTGGGATATAAAGTATTCTGTGAGATCACATCAGATTTCTATTAACATAGACTACTGAATGGCTGGAATATCCCTTACAATCAACACCTGTAGCTAAATGAAAAAACGAAGAACATGGGGAGGAAAAAAAAAAAGAGTCACATAATTGTGAAAATTAGTTGGTCATGACTGTCAGCAAGTTTTCTTTGTCTTACATCATTGCAGACTCAAAGGGAGTCTCTGCCTCAAGGGCACAGTTACTCCACAGCGGAGATGTGTATATGATAATTAACTTCAGATATCTAGAGTACGGTTATATTTTCACACCAGTTTTTCCTTTATGTCTTTCCTAGAAGAAATTTGTACACCTTATCTGGTGAACAGATGAAAGGACTGGCAAATGCTAGTCAGACAAGTGTGTAGTGTGCAACTGAATTAATATTTACAAAGAACCGTTTTAGTTCTGTCTCTCACAACTGGTCCATATTAAGCTCATTCTTGCAGCGAAAGAGGGATGAGAGCATATGACAAGTACCTGGCAATTCTGTAAAAAGTTCTCCCTGCAAATAGAACCTCAAAGTTCAGACAGCAGGCACACAAGAAGCTCTAAAGATGCCCTGCACTGATGGTGGGTGAAAAGAAAGAAAAGGCAGAAGAAATGAAGAAAGCGGTATTTAATCATTGTTCCTCTTATAGAAATTCTTTGTAAAGATTGACCAATACATTATTACTTAATGTAACTGAATGAAAGCTTATGTGCTATATTGGTCCTGTATATTGGTGAGTAAGTGAGGAACTAGATTTCAAAGCTTTTTATACTTTAACTGATGTCTTTCACTGGCCCTAAATAAATACCTTAAAAGGAAGGAGGTGGTGTTGTCTAAAGAGTTGATAAACTTCCCATTCATCCAGAGAATGTCTACATTTCTTTTATTTATTTATTTTTTTAATGTAGATGATAAGAAAAGACAGAGATTTTTATGTCTATAAAGTACTGGGTTTTTTTTAAATTTTGCACTAAATAAATCTTTCATACTCTGTTGCCGAAGGGATTACCAGAGTGAAAGTATTACTTATTAATAAGTTATTTAAAATGACTTATGTACTATTTTATGACAATTTCCTGTGGGTTTTTTAATACAAAGGTACTTTTCCTCCAAACATGATTCATTATTTTTACTTCATAATCCACAGCTTTTTTGCTGTAGTTATATGATAACAAACCCATAAAACTCACAAAAGTGTAAGTTTACTTAAAAGTAATATAAGTAATTATTTTTACAGAAAGAAAAAAATATCAAGTGTAAGACAGACAAAAATTTCAAATATCAACTTGAGGTGCATTACTGGGGCCCCTGAATAAAGTGTATTTTTTTATTAAATTGTATCACATGTGTTTGTCCATCTCCAGAATATTATGGCACCAAGGTGGATGAGGATCTGTGGTAAAGTGAGCCATCATCATCAGAACAAGATCTGAGTTACAGTTCAGGGTAAATTCACATTCATATCTGTATCTATTCACACTCATACACTCTGTAATAAGACTTTCTTTGCATTGTTGCAGTGAAATAGTTCACTTGTTCTTATTTTGAGAGAGGGGATTCTTTATGAAGCTTGCTGGATTTCATGCCTGACAGAGCCTGATACTCACAAGAGACAGCTTCATTCCTTTCATGAAACTGGGGGGCAATTCAAGTGGGCTATTTTCACCCACTCACAATGTATGTCATGTGTCAGTCCTGTTGCTATGGCCTTCAAAATATTTGCTTTTTTGCATTGTTTTGAGATATCAGAGTCTATTACAAGATCTTCAGAAAAAGCCAAAGGTGCTATTTAATCAGCCATTACTACGTGGCTTGTCCTGAATGGTTTGGAAAAAAGTTATGGTATCTCAGAAAGATAGCTCTAGTGTTGAAGATCCTTTGCTGTGTGCTTATTGCAAGCACAAAGTAACTGGGGTGTCACATCCCATGACCCTGCCCAGACAGGACAGCCAATGGAGATTCCATCTCCAAGGCTACGGTTTCCCTTTGTAGAAAAAGTTATCCTTTGAGAATAACCAAATAATGATGGACCCCTTGGACCATCAAAATACCCCTCGATCAGATTAAGGTGAAACAACACTCATGGCCTATTTCTCTGTAAACAAAAAAATACCAATTTTATTGCTCTAACAGTTAAAGGGTATTTTGGAGCAATTCTTATGGAAAACAAATCACCTACAAGTGTATATGTGTATATATGTAGAAATAAAAGCAAAAAAGCAGGTATTTTGATTATTATATATATTCAGGCTTTGCAGTCACAGAGGCTGAATATTTAGATCACAAAAAAGCCACAATACATGGATGTTAATGCTGTGTAATCTGGGGAAAACTTGTGGTTACCTAATAATTTTAGGAATGAGAAAGATTAAGTGAGGGAGGAGAAGAAAAGTTAAGAGCTATGGATGACAGAAAATCACTGGTCCTGGATCCAGTGTTCAGGCAGCCAGTGGGTGAGGGTTGGTGTTAGTGGAACTCCACAAGCCCACCAATGCAGCCCCTCATTTTATGGGCCTGTTTCACTTTGTAATCGCGGTTGAGATGTATCAGATTGAACAAGCAAAGCAGACTAGCAGCCCACTTTGCTCCCCAGTCCTTATCTTTATTGTATGCTGTCCTTAGGCCCCATGCAGGCAATTAGTGGTGTTTCCTTCCTCTCAAGCAATTCCTTTGGAAATGCCAATGAGGTTTTTTTCATGGAGGGCAGGGGGGAGGGCCCCAGTTTGCAAAGGTGGCTTGCACTCCCTGCACCAGTCTAAGAGAGTCTGGTGAAAGGATTACAGTGGTTTGTCCATCTGGTCCCTTACAAGGGGATCAGAGAATCCTGACAGGATTTAAAAATACAGTAGTGCAAACACAACCAACTGCAACCAAGATGTTTAGGTAAGGTAATTTGGTGAGAATAAACATCACACAAAGAACCAGAACAAGCCAGCAATTTAAGAGTATCTTTGTCTGTGTTTCATTCAGGTCTACAGTGAATCCAAAATTAATTAATTCACAGTCTATTGAGTTTTCTGCTAAAAAATACATGGTTGGAACTAGTGCTCAGAAAATGCAGGCAGCAGAACTTCAACCAAAATAAAAAGCCTGTTTAGTGCTGTCAAATTCAAGTGCAGGGTGGATTCTCTGAAAGGAAAGCAATAAAAAATAAAACGCAACAGAGAGCTAAAATAATTTATGATTTCCATAGCTTACAACTCTAAAATCAGGGTGAAGAAGAAGATGGAAAACATAATTTATAGTGTAAACAAAACAAAGTGACTGAAAACTTTACTACAGCACATTTTTTATGGGAAAGGCATTCTTGAACTTGGAATATCACTTGGACACCTTACTGGGAATTGTGCAATTTAGAAAATGGGTTCCCGTAGAGCAGCAGCTTCTAATGTTGAGAGCTGGGAGCTTGTGAATGGGGAAAGAACTGGTTATAGAAGAAATCAAAGGCAGACTTGGAAGCAGAAGCTTCAGGACACCATCTGAGAGTTAATATGTATCTCAGAACTGGATCTAGACTAGTCATAGTGCAATTGAAGACTGCTGAAATTATTTGAATTTGGTATTCTGAATAAGGCAGAGAAAATGTACAACAGCATTTGGATGATCACTAAGGCAAAATGAGGATTCCTGAAATCTTTTAGCTTTTTAGTATAATGTGATTAAGAGAAATATATCCACAACGACCTAATGTACTCCAGGAGTTAACACTGCTGAGACATGTGTATGTATATGAAAGAAAAGAATCCCTTTGCACGACATAGATTTCATATTTGTTTCCATTTCTGATTGAAAGTTCAAACTTATAATTGTTTAATTTGGTAAATTGAATTTTAATTTATTTTTTCAAAATTCATTAATGTTTGAGTATATTTTATCTGAAATAATGAACTCCTACTGAGATAATAATCATGACAGAATGAAAAGAAAAAATATTTGAGAGATTCCTGTTATCTGGCAACAAGTTCCATCCAGTGGATGTAAACTTAATTGCACTAAATTTCCTTAATGATCAGTCCTAATTGGGACTCAGAGATATGGTATCTTTTGAATGTCACCTTCCTTTAACAGTGTTTGTAGTCTACTGTACTTGAAGCACCTTTAAATGATTAGGCTTATATGTAGTGATTTTTCTGAATATTTAATCTAATCTTGTAGAAAAGGGCTGGCAGGAAATCATAGAAATTAGCAATGGGAATGACCTGTTGGGTCATCGTGCTTTTTTTTTTTTTTTTTTCTTCATTTGACTGTAGATGGTTTCCCCACAATTCATTCTGTAGCTCTTTGTTCTTTAGAATCTGAACATTTCATGTTGAAAGAATAGTTGGAATACCAAAAGCATGCTGTATCTAAGTTTTCTTTTCACTTTCACTGCAATAAATGTAAAATCTCATCACCACTGAAATCAATGCTAATGTTCCCTGTTTCCATTAGGGTGAAAATTAAGGTGCTCATTCCAGGCAAAACCATCAGTGGTCTGAATCACCATATTTTCATTGTGTGTCTATTTTTTGTGTGAAAAAGAAAGCCTCCAGCAACAAGTTTTCAAATTTAAATTTACTGTTCTTATATTAATTCACAAATACTTCTGTTGACCATTTGAACACACGCATTTATTAACATGTCACCCACCCCCCCACACACACACTTTTAATGAGCATGTTTCACTAAGAACACTAAGAGAATACTAAGAGTATCGTGAGGGCAATAGTTGTGACTAACAAATTGTATTCCTTAAGAAGTAATCGACAAAGAGCTCTGGAAGTGATGTGGTAACTCTAGCTACTTCTGTTGTTCAGGGCATTCTGCAATTGGAAGGACCCCTGAAAGGAAAGAAGTGACATGGAGAGACACAAAATGTGGTACTGAAGATACTCAGTTGCCTCACCTTGGACAGACCAATATGATTTAAAATATTTTCATCTTTTCATTATCATCTTATGCTCCTCGTTTTGAAACATACATCACTTGCTTTTGTATGACTCCCAATCTCCTTTCCTTTTTTTTTTTTTTTAAGAACAGAAAGGATAGTAAAAAGGTACTTGACCCTAAAACATAATTGCATTGATATTTCAAGCCATTACACTAGCTTCTGCTACATTCACAATAGGTGCCAGCCATGAATAAAACACTGACACACTGAGGAAGCTTTAAGACCAAGTATATATCACTGAAATTCAAACCGTCATGAACTTTTTATTGTAGTTTATTTTTTGCCCTGTTATTCCTCATTACCAAAACATGTGTTCATGTAAGCAGAATGTTTTTCTTCCTTTATCAGCTTGCACCTCTCCCCTGATTCATGAGCTATGCCAGAGACTAACTTTATTAACATCACTGTGTTTTTTGTGATGAGAACTGCAAGAGGCCTGAACTGACCAAGGCCAATCCCCCCAGCAGATCAGGAAGGATAGACCTTGTGTAAATGTGTAACAAATTAAAAAGGAAAGGGAGAGGCAGAACACAAGAAGGGAACCAAAGACATCTTCTACAGGGAGAATTCAGAGGCTGAATTCATATACTAATATAATGAATTCATATAGCAGAGGAAATTCATATACTAAAAGACATGGGGTGGGCTGAATACCTAAACAAGCACGCAGTGTCAGAGCCCATCATATTCTTGATTTCCAAGTTACCTGGTGTCTGGAGAAGGAGCTGGTAAACATAATACAATGTCTCTGGGTTGTCCATGTTCTTCTGGATTTAGAGCTAACAGTAACAGCAGTTGATGGTGTCTAAAATGTCAGTAAATGGATACATGTGGGCACAGGTATTGTTTCTTTTTATTAGATTTTTAAATAGACTTTTGCCTATTACTGAAGCTTATTAAAATCTGTGCTTTTCAGACCAGAAAAACTTCCCAGGTAACATAAAATGAGCAACCTACCCGGTTTACAATTTCAAGCTTTTGCATTTAGCTGTCATCTGAACCCATGAGTCTTTTATTTAAAGATGCACCGTGATCAAGATTCAACGTACATATAGAAGCCTGCATCCCTCCTCTTTTTATTTGCAGATGTTTAGTTCTTTATTAAATCTACAGACAGCCTGTGTACCCAGTCCTGGCACATACACTTCTTGCTCTACTGAGCCTGGTAATGCCTCTGCCATCTGGGTGACTCTGAACTTCACTGCACATAACATATATATTTATATATATATATATGTATATATGTATATATGTATATAGTCAGTGATATTCTGATGGAGTAACAAATGGAAAATTGATTTCTTCCACCAGCAAAATTACTCTCATAGTAAAGAAGTTGGTGCGTTCCAGTATTTTAATTTACAGTGTCAAATAAGTCAGAGAAGATGGGTAAGAATTGTTAGATCATGTTCTACGTAGTCTTTATATAATTAAAAAAAAATCAACCAACCAACCAACCAAAAAAAACCACAAACCCCCCCGCCCCCAACCTGACTAATGAACCACAAAATCCCCAAACAAAACAAAACAGAAAACAACCCACTGAATCCATCCAAAATATTACTAGAACACTGTTACTACAAAAATAGAATCATAAAATCATAGAATGTCAGGTTGGAATGGATCTCAAGGATCATCTGGACCAACCCTTCTAATTTTATTGTTTATGCAATATGTCTCAGCACCCTGATGTGGGTCTTATTAGGATTCTGGATTCAGACTTCATGATTTTTTCTCTTTGCAAACACCAAGCAGAACAAGGATGAATCTCAAAAATTATGCAGTTTGTTTTGAGAACAGATAAATGAGTGATGTAGATCATTCATGTGGTGTGGTTGGGACCAACTTGATTGAGGAACCTTTACTCCTACCTCTCTAATTTTTCATGTTAATTCTGCATGCCATTTTGGAAAGCCATCTCTTTACTTTGATAGGTGAATCTGTGGGCCAAATGTCTTACCTCAGGTCTGAACCTTACCCATATACTTTACCTGGGTGGGGGGAAGGAGAAATCTTATTTTAATATGTAAGTAGTTAGTGTTATTCTTTGCCCTCAACTACCACTGCAAATATCTCACTTTGCCTGCAACCACAAGACAGTTGATGATCCTTGTGTTACTTTCAGGGCTGTTTCATAAATCAACCAGCAGGAGGTGGTCCAAATGCCAAATGCTGAGTGCTCCCCTGAGGTCTTAATGAGATACCTTTGAATTGAAGCAAGCCCTCATGGGTCCCAGGCTGTTTGAACCTCATAACTAGGTCTTACACACAAGTAGCTATCAAACCAATGAGTCTTCTGGGTTCTTACTTAATATGCTTAGAAGTTTTGCTATTAGAAGAAATGCCAGTTCCTTTTGTTACTAGATTCCCCAGGCTTTCAGAGTATGGTTTTAAGCACTCTAAATGCCACCAGTACTCATTATCCCACCTCCCACTTCTCAGTGGAATTCTTAAGTGACAAGAAGCTAGAAAAATACAGATGGCATAATTATATATTTTGCAGTTGATTAATCACCACAAAACATTAATCACATTTGGTATAACAATATATAATCAAATTCTTTATAGTAGAAATTAAGTTTCTTTCTGATAGGGAATAGATTCCTTTAGGATATTGATGTGGCTTTTCAGCATCTGTTTTGCACAAATTCCACATCTGCATTTGATTTATTCAGCTTTAGGGCTCTGCAAAAATATGGCTTTAAGGTTTGTTTCATGTTTCTAAATGCACATGTTAATAATAGCTGAAGTGCAAATAAAGTAATATCTGCTATAACGAACTACTCTTTGTAGGCTATACATACTCATTTTCTTCTTTCAATGAATCTTTTACTTGTCTCTTTTTAAGTTAGTTTGTTAAATGAAATAGAAAATTTATTTTGAAACAATTCAAGTTAGCACTATATTGACAGAAGATAGAGGCTTTACACCGTATACCAAAGAATAAACTCCAGATAGCTTATTATAGCTGTCAGCATCAAAGGCATGAGGAATTTTTGTTGGCCCACTGGCTAGAGCATGACACTCTAGCTCATCACATTAGGTATTCTTGCCACCCCATTGTGCTGTCTTTGACTTCCCAGTCTCAATGGCCTGTCACATACATCTGTCCTGCCATGGAGTGATCTTAGTATTTGCTCAAATGCTACAGGCCCATAGTATGTTGTCCTAGGATACCCTACAACTGATTTAAGCTCTGCCACCACATGTGGCTGAAGGAGGCCATAGCTTTCACTTCCAAAAGTGTGTTTTACTCAACCATGTTATGGAACAGCCAGGGGCCAGTACATATTCTATCACTGCTGTTAAATCTGGGTCACTGTGCAGTAAAGAAACATAAAATGTGTAAGCCAGAGGCAGAATAATCAGGCAGAATTTGGATTTAATTGCCCACTACTAAGGGATACTCTCCCCTAGATAGAACATGTAAATGTAACTAAAAAGAGACTCTAAAATTCAGGAAGATAGCCCCTTAAGATTAAACTAGCTCTTGCTTTTTTGTGGTTTAGTCCAATATGACATGTATGCCTTTCTGGTAGATGAAATAATCCATTGCAACAGATACACTAGAGAAATGTTTCTGTTCAAGCAATGGATAATGAAGCTTATTTGTGATGTGGAAGCCCAAACTCAGTGTGATGGAAGATTTCAATAATGTTTCCATTTCTTAAGGAAGTATTCTGACCACCAGGATAAATTGGAAAAGAGACTTCATCCTTTCTCAGTTTATTTTGAAAAGACTGTTGGCTTCAAGTGGAGAGGGGTATTGTCTGTTCAGCTTGGATTTATATGTCTTTCTGTTTCTTACGTATTGCACTTTCGAGTGTCCTTGTGTCTCATCTATTAATCCTACGAAGACGCGTAGTTCTCTGTATAGTGACTGGCACTTAATTCCTCTGAATCACATTTGGAAGACATGTGCTTTGTCTTCTAATTGTATGGGAGATGTCTGTACCACTGTGACAGACTCAAGACTACTGGCTAGAAAACAATACTAAGATGAATGCCCTGGTTTACATATGAAACCACTGACTTCCACTGGAGTTTTCTCAATTGACATACATTCACCTCTGGAAAAAATGGCAGAAAGGTTATATTTTAGAGTTAGAAGACAATTTATACCGAATAATGCCTCAAACCATGAGTTATACCACTTAGTTAAATAAGATCATTGTGCAAAGTAGATTGCTAAGGAAAACAGTGCAAAGAAAAATCAATAAGAAGATGTACCTCACATTCAGTATATTCACCTTTTGCTTTGAGTACCTAGAAGTAGGATTCAGAATATGCATACATTGTAAAGATGTCATTTATTGTATGTTTGTATGAGGGACAGCAAGGTAAAAGAGCAGCACATTTGTGAATGTAATACTGTTTGTTGCTACATGAACATTATTTGTAAATTAACCATGTAAACTACAAGGAATAATCGACAAACAAACAATCAAAACCAACTGATTTAAGCTAAAATAGATTTTAAACAAAGAACTGAGGCATGTTTTCTGAACACATAACTTGTCAGCTGGTGTTCAAAATTTGGATTATGCTTCTTCTGTGAAACACTTTTAGAGCTATGAAGAGTAGTGCTGTAGAAATAAAGTGACTGATGTTCTGCCAAGAGAAGCTTCAAAAGGAGGTTGAAAAACACAGCAAGAGTTGCTTCTGAAGCTGGAGACAGGGAAGCATTATGTTTTATTTTCCCCCTTAATATAAGCCCCAAAGCATTGTTTCACTAAACCAGGTTTGCTACCTGAACTGAGTCCAAGTCAGTCTCTTAGCACAAATGCAGTGATGAAAAACCCATTCAGCGTGTCACTGTAAAATTTCCTTGTTTATTGCTGGAGTGAGCAGACCACAGGGTCACCACATCCACAGGTTTTGACTGCTCTTTTAGTGCATATTGAGGAGGTGTAGAACCAGCTGTGTATTGCTTATGCATACCAGGAAACCGCTACTTGCCCAGCATCCCCACTGATAATAAGAGGACTGCTTCAATTGTAACTGTTCACAGTTATGAAAAACCATGTCTGAATCCTTAAGGACAGAGAAGGGCACTGCTGTGATCAATGGTAGGTAGGAAAATTGCTTGCATACTTTGGGAAAGCTTTTGTTTTTACTGTCCATGAAAAATTCCCTTGTCACTCCAGTATGCTTTGGGGACTTTGAATACAAGAACTTTATTCCCTAATCATGTTTGCCAATGAGTAAGGAGAATTTCAGGACCATGATTCTAATCCTGGACACATCTCTTTGTCCCCATGAAGCCCCTACCAAACAGAAACTGAGAATCTGCTCAGGGCTTGTACAGGATAGCAATTGTGATGCTTCTGTTACATTGCTCTTTGAGGACTACCTGCAGAATCTCACAGTACCTAAAAAAGATACTCTGTAATATGAGCATATTTTTTCAATATCTTTGAAATTAATAAATGTATTTTAGTGCAAGCCCTTTAGTGTGTAATCCTGATCCTTGTTAAGGTGAATTTTCTTTTCTAGTTCATTTCAAGCAAAGTAAATTTGACATTAACACTGTTGGATAATCTTTTCACAATTTTATTTAAAGCAGGATGTAAAATATCTTAGAGCGCAGAATTATGGCCTATCAATAAGTGGAAAAGCAAGGAAGTAACAAGTACTTCTCATCTCTATTCTTCCTGTCCAATGTCCATCTAGGGAGAGGGACAAACCTAGTCCTTTGACGTATTTGACATTAATGTTAGAAACATGCTTTTCTAACCTTTCTGTACAGTATGTACAGGAATGGTTTTATGTATTTTCCAGTGGATATTTATGTCTGGTGGGCTTAGTAGACTTCATCATCTTTACCTTCAATTTCTAAAGGTTAAAGAGAAGAATATATGGAAATGGATGAGCTTGTGTCTGATTAAAAATCACCAGAATGCTACGTGACCACAGAATACAGTTCACTCTAAAGAATAGCAAGAATATTATTACAGGGCATCAGAATAGCATATTTCATTTGTAACTGCAGTTGAATTTCCGTGGTAGACATAGTGAAGCTAGTACAACTCTAGTGCAGATAACAATGAATCCATCATCTTAATTGTATCAGAAACAATATAGCCAGCAGAAGTAGGGAAGTGACCGTTCCCCCATGAGAAAGGCTGTACATTTGAGGTTGTATCTTGGGTACTGGGCTCAGTTTTGGGAAGAATATAGAGGTGTTGGAGCACAAATCTTAAAAAGGTAGATGAGGGAACTGGAGTTGTTTAGCAGGAAGAAGAGGAGCCTGAAGGGAGAGCTTATCACTCCCTACAGCTACCAGAAATGAGGCTGTAGTGAGCTGGAGGGAGTACATCTCTTCTTACTACTAACTAGGGATAGGACAAGGGGATTTTTTCAGGTGATGTTTAGGTCACATGTTAGGAAAAACTTATTTACTGGAAATGGTACTAAGCTCTGTAATGAGCTGCCCGGGGAAGAAGGAATGGAAAAGCTAGTAGTTCTAATATTTTCAACAGGTAAAATATTTTTAATTTTCATTAAAAGTCTATTTACTTCAACTTTTCAGTTCATTTCTGTTGCTTATGAAAGTCTCAAAATTGCAACAGATAAAGTTTGCAGCATTCCTAGAGTCAGAAGGGAATATTTCAAAGCTTATAAACTGTAGGTCCAGTTCTTTACTATGCCAGATTTTTAAATAGTATAAATGCTTTCACAGAATCATAGAATTTTCAGGCTTGGAAGGGACCTTTAGGATCACCTCATTCCAACTTCCCTGCCATAGACAAGGACACTTCCCACTAGATGAGGTTGCTCAGAACCCTGTCCAGCCTGGCCTTAAAAACTTCTAGGGATGGGGTTTCCACCATCTCTCTGTACAACCTACTCCAGTGTCTCCCTACCCTGATGGTGAAGAGCTTCTTCCTAACATCTAACCTAAATCTATCCTCTTCTATTTTGAATCCATCCCCCCTAGTCACTACCTGGAATCCTAAAAAGTCCATCACCAGCTTTCTTGTAGGCAAAGAGGACAATCTTGTTCCAGAGGAAAAGAGATTGCATTTCAGAAAATTGTATACTGCTCAAGATTATGCAAGACATCAAGGATGATCTTGAAAAAAAATTGTCTTGCTAACAGCATAAGGCATTCTAAAACACTAAGTGTACCTTGCTAACAATATGTCATAATGAAATAACATCCCTTAGTATGGCTGATTCAATCCCTGTTTTATGTTTATGTTACCTAGAATTGTGAAAGGCATAGATATTATTCTGTAAGTCATAGATAACAACTTACTGAAAAAGAGTATAGTGGCATCTACACAATTAAGTATTTTTTTGAATGAGTAACTTACCCAAAAGCTTCAGCAACTTTGCAATACTAAATAAAAGATAATAATAGAAAATTTTGTATGATTATAATCTGTATACAGAAGGATCATGGAAGGTTAATGTAAACTGAACAACTACTTTTTAGAAGGCTGGAGGTAGAGGAAATGGTTTTTGCCACTGGAAAACATTTACAATGAATTTGGATGCATAGGACAGACCAAGGATACTAAACATTCAATAAACACATTTTCAATAGTAATCGAGTGTTCAAAATCATAAGAAAGCTTTTTGCCACAATAGGACTCTTTAAAAGCTGTTGCAGATTTTAGAGCTGGAAATGAGACTTTTACTGAAAATATTTTTTGTTCCTGAACAGATATCAGCAGATCTGAGAAAAACTTAGCTAACAGATAAGCAGCAGAATCCCCTCTAAACAAATATGTGTAGGGCTAAAGTAGTTTTATTAAAAAAAAAATAAATTAATTTAACAAATTTAAATGAGAGGAGTGGGAAATGTATATGAGATACTCATCCTGTGTACTGGTTTTAGCTGGGAGAGAGTTAGTTTTCTCCATAGTACTGACATGAGGCTCTGTTTTGAATTTGTGGTTAAAATAGTTGATAGAACAGGGGTGAGTTTGTTATTACTGAACAGTGCCAACACAGAACCTTTTCTGCTCTTCACCCCACCACACCGCACTGGTGGATGGTCTGTGGGAGGGGACAGATCCAGAACAGAGATCCCCAAGGGATATTGTACACTATTGCATGATTGACATCGTGTTCAGCAATAAAAGCTGGGGGAAGAAGCAGGGGACATTAGTAGTGACGACATTTTTCTTCCCAACCAGCCACTATGTATGATGGAGTCCTGCTTTCCTGAAGATGGCTAAATGCCTGCCTGCCAATGAGAAACAATGAATGACTTTCTTGTTTTGCTTTGATTGGGTGTGATGTTTTTGCTTTACTTTGCTACACTCTCTTTATCTCAACCCCCAAGTTTTAACACTTTTACCCTTCCAGTTCTTTCCCCCATTCCACCAATGGGGAGTGAGTGAGCTGTTGAGTGATGCTTGTTTGCCAGATTGGGTTAAACCACAACATCCTGGAATATCTGTTTAGCACTGTGGAGCTGCCCAGATTTACAGATCAAGTCGTAACATGCACCTGGTATGGAGAAAATATGCAATGGTAATAGAAGGATGTCAATAAGAAGACTGCAGTGTATTTATATCCTCAAGAGTCCACTCCAGTGATATCTCTGATTTAATAATAGACTAATATAGAATCATATGCTAATACTCATACTCACATTTCCCTCAGTTGTTTCAGACTAAACTTCCCTAGACATTCATAAGCATTTTAACTGAGCAAGGACCAAGCAAAGGCAGATTCAGCAACTCAGGAATAAGTAATTTTAGAAAAGCACATTGATTAGCTATCTCTATTCTTGTTTAAACATGTTTCTACATTGTTGACTGAGAGGATTTGCATATGAAAGCAGAATATGCTCCAGTGTTGAGGAAAGGGTGAGGTGCTCACTGTGTATTTATGGAAAATAAACTGTTAAAGACTGACAACCAGCTCTGAAAGTTAAGAGGTAGGAAGAAAAGACAGAGAGGGAGAAAGAAAGATAGAAATCTAGCAGCTTTTGACAGGTATGCATAAATCTTCCTGAAGGGTACAGTCACCTGAGGAAAGAGAGTGTAAGAGACCATTAAACCTTAAGAGTTTTGCAAGATTCTGGAGGAAAATGTGAAACTTTTCAAGGCATAGACTGGCACCTCCAAATGCAGACTTAAGATCATCTGGAAAGCTGTCTATGAGGTATTTGACTCAAAGGACCAATGTCAGGAGTGATTCCTTATAGGGTCAGCTACTGGTAAAAGACCAAATAAAGCTTGCTTGATTTGCTGAGCAGGTGCTGTTCATGATGGACTGTTGTTGAAAACCTTAGCAAATCCAGCATTACTAAGCAATACCATTAAATTATTCTACCTTATAAGAATTTAGACTGGAAATTTTCACTGTTGAGTTCCAGCCCCAGCTTTCTAGGCCAATCTTTTCACATGTACAGCACTCCTGGGCTGAGTGATGAATGAGAGTGGCTATAGTTCAGCTGTGTTGGAAGAAGATAAACAACTTGGCATCATCTAATTCCCTTCCCAGAAAGGGAACAACAGAGTAATGTTCTGAGGGGAGAAAAGAGGTTTATTTACCCTTCATCCCTTTATTGATCTGTGCAATTCTCATCTTTGAGTCCAGTATTTGTCTCTATGTGCTTTTTTGTTATTGTTGTTTTTTTGGTTTTTGTTTTGTTTTGTTTTGTTTCTTTCTTGTCATGAAAGGAGGCGAAGAAGAAACAAGGAGGGTTAGAATTAGATGAAGTGCCTGCTAATTGCCCCCTGCACACTGCCCACTTTGCCCACTTTCTCACTTATCATAATGCTTGTGGGAACAGTCAGGCAGCATTGCAGTCCCTACCCCAGTATGCAAAGATTACCTGAGGATACATTCCCATCGTTCTTAGATGATGTTACTGAAGAGCATTTGAATAATGGTCTTTCCAGTTTCTTCACATAGTTCCCTCCCTTTGGAAAAGAAAACCAAAATAACCAAACTCTTCCCTCCACCATGGACTGTATTTCCTGACCAGTCATCACAGTGATCTTAAATCAGGAAAGACATAGAAGACAAAGTTAATGTGGAATGAATGCTTAGAAGCTACTTAGCTCTAGGATTTGGCATATGTTTGTGACATTTTTTCTTTCCTGAAAGATGAGATCTATGGATAAACCAAGTATCATTAGATCCCCATTTTTATTTGGTCTTCTGATATTGAGACACATAGTACTAGAAATTCAGAAATTTCAGAAGATGCAATGATTCAGAAATTACTTCCTTTTTATTTTGTTGTGTCTTTAGTTATTCTTTTCCATGACCAACAGAAAAGTGGTGATTTCAGCTCATACACACATTTGTCACTGTGTTCAGTATTGCTGATGTTAATAAGAACCAGTAATGTTAATTGTATTTAAAAAATAAATAAATTATTTTGTCCTTGCATATGAGATGAGTTTGAAAATAATATTGCAAAACTGAACCAACAAACACCTCTACAGTTCCTGCATTTCTTTGTCTCTCTTTATTTCTCTTTCAGCAATAGCTTCTTTCTTTATGAAAAAAACCCAAAACCCAACCAACCAACCAGCCAAAAAACCCCCAAAAAACTCAAAAACCTTAAACCCCCCCAAAACAACACAAAGTAAATAAAGAAGAAAAACATGCAAAAAAAAAAAAAAAAAAAAAAAAGCAAAATTTATTCCCAAAGTACAAAACTCCTATCAGTTATTTTCTAGTCTTAAGTCACAAAATGGTAAAAAAAATCTCAAATGCCATCTTTTAATAATCTCTCTAAAATAAGCACTGTCCACTGTCCACTCTCCACCACAGAATTAAATCCAAAATAAACATTCAGAATGATTCATCTCATATTTATAAACTTTATATTTATTCCTCATCTAGTTTTCAGGTTGCCTCTAAACCCTATGGAAAACCAAAAAAAAAAAAAAAAAAAAAACCTCCACACTTTAATAAAAATAATCTCTTTAGATGACATTTCCATTTCTACTGAATAATTGAGGTGCATTGTCCCCTAAAAGTAGCTATTTATCTCCTTTCCTTCCTAAAAGAGCCAGAGGATTACTAGTTTAGAGTTAAGATATACACTTAATCAGAGGAATCCTGCCTCTAGTACTGGTAATAATGATAGTGGTGATATTAATAGAACCCTCAAGGCTACCACCAGATGCCATAGTTTCAAGGCAAGCAGGTTCTTTACATATTATTAAGGAAGAGATACAGAAAGAATGGGATTCTCAGGAGATAAAATCTAGGTAGTTTACTGGAAACCATGAGAAGTCTAAAAGAGTCACTTCCCTATTGTTATGCATATGCTTGGTCCTCAGATGAAGACTGTCTGAAGACTACCTTACACTGTAAATTATTAATTTTATCCAAAATTTAGAGATATATAAGGTCATGTCACCTTGGTTGTTTTTCCTGTTAGAAAACAACATGGAAATTAAGTGCAACTATATGCATTGTACCTTAAATATTCAGTAGTTTAGCACTTGCTTTGAAAAAAAATTTAAATACCCAATGTGTTTATTTATAAGACCAGAACTCCCATACCACAGGAGGGACAGAATCTCCACTGTGGGATCAGGTACTCTTCAGTGATTTTTTATGTTGGTAAAATGAGTAAAAAAAATAAAGGGAAAGACAGTGGAAGATAGGTGTAGAGATCAATATACTAACAATGAGGTTGTGCTAGATACCAATTACTGATCTATGAAACACTTTACTAATATTAAGTATTACTTATGGGTTTTTTTAAATACACTGATTATCTACCTCTGGTCAGCGCAGTGGGAAAGAAAATTATTAAGATGACACTGTCAAAAAAAGTGTTGGACAGAAAATTTTGAGGATCCTGGATTTGTAGAAATTTTCCACATCATAGTCCACATGACCATAGGAAAATTCAGGGTGAAATGCCAAACTCCTGCCCCCAGCAAAGTCAGCTCTGAAGTCAGACATAGTTTCTCAGGGTTTTAGATAATCGAACCTTTTCCACAGATTTGCTCCTTGACTAGTTTGTTCCTAGCCTGTACTATGGAAGTTGAAAAATTCTTTCACAAATACAAAACTTCACATTGCTGAATTTCATAAAATTATTCTCAGCCCATTCAGATCCGTTAATACTACGGCTTCCAAAATCTCAGATGACTGTGTTGGGCACAGGGGTTTTAGGGGAATTAGGAATGGACAGAATATTTGCAGGCTTCCTGCTAAGGCTCACAGGTCATGCAGGAAACAAGTTTTCATGCAAAAGCTTAAGCAGAGCTGTATTGTTGCCTTATGGGATGACTAGAGAGACAAAATTATCACTTCTGAAGACCAAATAACTTGCATCCATACTGTAAGAAAACCATATGGGTAGGAAACGGCTAAAATGCCAGTGGTAGCCAAGAAAATAAAATTTACTCTTACTCTAGAGACCAGCTCTTAGAGTAACCTCAAAGCAATTATGAGCAATCACCCACTCTGTTAAATGAAGCTCTGTTATCCCCAGGACTTTTCCACATAAGATGAATTCAACAGGCACCATCTGAAAATGCTGAGCTGAGTGGCCTATATACAAATGGGGTATATTTAGCTAGTTTCAGATGTCTAAATAAAAAAATGTTTCTGCCTGATTAGTCAGCTGGAGGCACCTCAATCAATCTCTTGGTTTCAGAATCCTTCTGGAGAATAGACACAGGGTGGTATCCTAAGTAAATAGCCACAGGAGCGCCTTGTTTTGCATGTATCTGCAGATAGAAACCAAACTAACAATTAGTTCTGTATTTATAGTATTAAAGCAAAACTTACATGTGGATTCTGAGGATAACTTTGTGAAGTCAGAGCCGAGGCATTTGTCCACTCCTGTTAAGGAAGATTGTCAAGGAATTGAAAACAGGTCTTCCAAATTTAATTTCAGAGCTTCAAAATCTCTAAACTTCCCTTAAATATAGTGTTAGCAAATGGATAAATAAAAAGAAAAGCACTGCTAGGTGCATGAACTGGAAGTTTTAAAAGGCTGTTTATAAACCTGTTTATTCTATCTGGGTCACGGAAAACAGCTCCAGCTATCTTTTCTTTGTGGAAAATAAACATGAACTCACTGGCCAGTGTTTCAAAGCAAACGGTTTTAAATAAAAAAGGAAAAGAAAGACAAAAACAATCTAATTCAGAAAGCTTTTACAGTTCAGGAGAGCCACTAAGCATACAGCCATGTATTCTCCGTGTAAATGACATGTGATTTTTGGTCTTGTGAGAAATCCATATATGTGTCCCCATATACCATTATCATGCATAACAACCTGTCACTATTATTCATGTCTTTTTCCCAATACCCATATTTTGACATTGCCACTGAAAAGACTTGTATTGTCTGTGGCTTCTTAAAAATAAATAATTGAAAGCTACTGTAAATTATATTAAGCCTCGACATGGCTGACCCTCTCTTGCCTCAGTCTGTTGCTATCTCTTTAAATGTATTTGTTCTTAAATTATATTGTAATTTAGAGGTGCTGAAGTCTTAAGTTTTTGACTCAAATGTAACTTCTTTCTCAATGCATAATTCATTTGCACTTTGTTCTTGGTGCTGCGTGTGCAATCGCATTTTTGGCAGCCAAATGCAGGCTGAAATCAACAGCTCTGTAAAGGGTGAGAATGAAATGAGAATGGACGGCTTGGAGGAAGAAATATTAAGCATGTCACAATGTTTTGTACTCTGTCTTGTGAAATGAAGACAAAAAACTCAAACAACTGTTAGTTTAAAAGGAGAGAATGACATTTAAAATCTGAAAATTATCCACTGCTGATGTCATGCTGTTGTTGAATTTAATTACTTTTCACATTATATAAACAGCTGACCACTGAATGATTTTATACAATGAGATTTTTTTTTATTAGGAACATACTCTTTCACTTTTTTGTTTTTAAAGTTGCATAAGTCAGTTAAAACCCATCGACTCAGATGAGGACCAACAGGCTTATCTGACAAAAAAGTGTCAGTAACATAGAAGACTGACCTTGTTTTTTGAAATTAAAAAAAAAAAAAAAGCTCTCATGATTTTATTAAAATGTTATTGGGTCCAAATTTCAACTGTGTAAATTCAGAGTAGTTTTTCCAGCTTAAGCTGACTGAGAGTCATGTTTTTAGGTTTTTTTTCTTTTCAAAATGAATAAATGATAACACACCGATTCAGAAGAACATCCTTCAGTATTATAGTTTTGTTAACATGTAATTATACCTGAACATCAGACAGAGGAAAAGACAAATTAGCCAGAATCAGCATTGTGATCTGCTGGGCCAATGACAAAAATATGTCATATGGATACACGCTGATGAAGATTCCACATGATGAAGCATTAAGATGACAAATTTTTTTTCTCATGAATTCATGCCACACCTCATTGATAGAAAAGGGAAGAGGAAGCTGATAAAACTCAAAACAATCTAAGAACATGAGGATTATAAAAGGACAAATTTTCAGGAAGATAATAATGATGCAGAGATGACATGTAATGACTGAGGAAAGACTTCCATGTCTCTCCTCCCCAACAAAGAGTACTTAGACATTTGTTATTTGTTGAAATGAAGTCATATGGTCATGCATTATAAACAAGCATCCCTGTACTATTAGAAATACCTAAGTCTTATTGGGTAAGGCTTACAATTTATGACAAATACCACAACCTATGTGCCAGCAATGACAGACCACTTGGCTAACACAATTGTTCATTTTCTCATGTCTTCCTTCCTTGCTGCTCCAGCAAACTTTACTTCTGTTCACAGCAATATGTTCAACCTTTTTTCTCTACTTCTGAGGCATGGCACAACTCTATCACTCAATTGCCAACTCGTTCCTTAAGTGACCAATGTCTTCCTGCCACCTTCCTCTATCCCTGACCAGTGTTCCTTCATCACAATATTAGCTGAGAGGATAAATAATCCCGTAACAGAAATCAAGATCAGGATGTTGATTTTCATGAGTGAGCCATACCTTTGTTTTTTATCTAGGTTTTTTCCTCAGTTCCAGTTTATGATCTTTGCTTTTACCTCCTGATTTCTCACTATCCATCTGTCCCAGTATTGTACCTTGTGCTCATTGTTATACCAGTGAGGCAAGTGTTGTTTGTATGATAACACCTCCCATCCCGATCTGCCTCTGTTTTTTTTTTATGTTGTTCAGCAGGACTAGAACAGCTGTCCTAAGGTAATATGTCAAGCCCCTTAACCTTACATTGTTCAAATCTCTCCCTAGGGAGCCAAGAAAGTCTGTGAGCATCCTCTACTTATGGGAATCTTCTTTTGTCAGTTTGTATGGTATTATCTCAGCTCTATTTGTCTTGCTAGACAGAAGAAGCCAATTGCATTAAATAGGGCATATTTTCATAGAGTCTGTTCTTCTGAAAGGACTGAGATGCTCACCCTGACTCATTTAAGACAAAGAATTTGAAGACAAAGAAAATAGTTCAAATGGGACATTTAACCAATCTTCTTTTAAAGATTTGACACAAAAAATACCCAAAGTGAACTATAAGGGGAAAAAGAGAAAAATGGGTAAATTAGAATCTGTATCCGTAGATTTTGACATCTGCAATATTATAGGCTGAATTATTGTTCCATAAATATACACTGGGCATTTCCCTTATTGTTAATGTCAGCTTTCATTGTCAATCAAACAGGTGCTTCTGTAGTAAACCACATATGACTTTTGAGCCCTACCTTGAGTTGCATTTTCAGATGCAAAATTGAAATATTATATGATGGGATACAGCTAGTCTTTAATTTTTCTACTGAAAAATTTATGCTAAAAAAATGCCCACCCTATCCAAAACTGAAGAAAACCTCAAGGGATGGGGTCTTTTCATATTCATGATATCAGAGCATAACTTAAATTGAGGTGATGTAGAATGATCAACAGCATCATTCGGATCAATAAATATACAAACAGAGAAGCCCGTTAATGATTCTCAGAGCTATCAGTAAGGAAAAACTAAGATGAGAAGCTAGTAGTTAAAACACCAAGGTTTTTTTCAGATACTGAGTTGGTGATGACTAGGAATGATGACTGTGGAACTAATTAGAAAAGTAACTCCAACACTCGAAAGGAAAAGATCTGAAAATGAGAGAATTTCTGAATTAAAGAAGCATGCAATCATTGACGGCTTGTGCCTGGATGAAAGCCAGCATTTGTGAAAATGATATGACTTTTTTTCTCCACCAATAAATATAGATCATATTGAGGTTTTTGTTTCATGCTGTCTTTTTTTGGTCTTTTTTTTCTTTTCCTTTTTTTTTTTTTTTTTTTTTTTAAATTAGGGACATGCAGTTTGTCAGGATACATGGTGCAGGGTAACTTTTGTGTTAGTTTACCCCTTGAGGATGTATTAACTACAGTGTTTGAAAATCTCTGTGCATCCAGCAAGCAACAACATAACAGATGGGTGAGTTGGTCACAGTAGCAAAGACTTTTCCATGCATTACCACATCACAGGAAGCTTCTGACACAAAGCCTCAGCTTCACGCAGCCTTAACTTCAAGAGAAATAGAAATAGAATAGAAATTTCAGTAGAAATTTTCACATCCTTACATTGCCTAAGAAGCTACTCAGAGTGAAATGTCACAGTTCTCCTTAGCACAAAAAGAGAAGTGGGATATAATTGTTTGTCATCTTTTATTTAAGTTGCGGTTCAATTCAAATTTCTGGCATGCTTAATTTGACCACAGCCAACTGTCTAAATAAACAAGCTTCTGTACTTCTTCTGCAACATCAACTAACTTAATAACATCAATTTACATTTTTACATGAATTTTCTCTGGCTTACTGAAAAATCTATTTCCTCTGCTCAATACCATAGTTTAGTTACCTGTAGTGAAGCTTAGTTTTAGGTACACTGAATAATATGAGAAAGACTAGCATCAGATAGAAGAATATTGGCAACAGCAATCTGTGAGAGAGACTTTCTTATAATTTCTGCCTCAGCTTTCCATTTTGAAGCAAAACTGAACTGAAAAAAAATTACTGTTGGCATAGACTTATTAGAAACAGCCTTTTTATTTCACTGATTTTCACTGATCCTCTTTTGAAAGTATCATGACACTATATAGTTTCCCAGCTTAAAGACTAGATCTAATCTGTACTGTTTGGATATATTCAGTCCTACTGAATTGCTTATGACCATAAAAAAAGTTTTGTAGTAAAGCAGAAAACAGCCACAAAGGTATCTTCTGATTGCAGTCATCCACTGTTTTCCTAAAAGCAGCTGCATTATTATAAGAGTCCAAGGAGTGTGCTATTACCGGTAATTTAAATGAGCCATTTATGGCATTATGGAAATAACTTCTGAGCCTGGACAACTCTTGCTCCTTTGATTCCTTTCTAATTAATTGAGATTACAGAGATGTGTATATTTACTAATACTAGTTGTACCGTTTCTGCTTCATTCAAAATCTCTACAGCAAACAGTCAACCCTCAACAGAACTGCTGTCAAATAATACCATCTTAGTTTCTCTTTTCCCTGCCTCAAAATAAGGAAATTCAGAACTCCATACAACTGCAGAAATAATAATAATAATAATAATAGTAATAATAATAATAAATAATAATAATAATAAACAGAGAGTTTTTCAAGGTCTGTACAAAGTATAGTGTGGCATTCACTAAGTGATCTCAGAAAAGCAGATATGGCCAAGATTTGAGGCTAAAAGTGTGCTATGTAAAGCTTTGATCATTAAGCAACAGCATTCTAGACACATCACTAAAGGCTCTGTTTCTCACATGGGTTTCTCTGAAGGCTCAAGTGGAAAATTCTGGAAAGTTCTTAATCCAAATGCTGTAAACTTTTTGAATCTATGCTAGGATACAAACATTATAAGAATGGCTTGCTTTGATAGGGTCTGTGTATTATTTCTTTACTTATTATTCATAAATGCTCCTTTCAGCCTTAATTTTCAGTATCACCTTTTGCTCATAAGTATGAAAATAATATATATCTGTCAGCATGTTAAAACTTCAATGTTTTCTTACTTTATGTTAATTATTTTAGCCCTCAATAACATATGCATTATTTGTATATTCTGTCCTTAAATTCAGACCAACCTCTCGTTCAGATGCACAGACATTCGAGCCTTAATACATCTCCCCCTTCACACCACCTTCCCCCCCCACCCCCACCCCCAACAGGTATGGGACTTTGCTGAATCAAACATTGAATTTACTGTGATGAAAAGTTAGTGTAATATTGGTCCTGAAATGTAGGTGGTAATGTTATTATTTCATAGCTACATATACACCTCTCTTGAGAAGATTTCTTTTAGCTTAAGTCTTGGAGACAGATCATTTGAGTCAATATTATGCTGTGATAATTCTTTGAAACTTTATTTCTTTGTATTATCACCGCTGGACAATATCCTCTTTGAGTGATACACCATCATTTATCAGTAGCTTATATTCAGACTAGTCCCTGTAGCACAATTCAGAAACACAGTTTCTATTTACATTTGTCTCTCCCTCCTCTCATTTCACTTCCCAGAGCTTCTCTCCCTATGCTGTAGTAGGCCTGAATTTTGATGAGGACAAAACACAAAGCAGTCATCATGAGTGACTTATTTAGATGCACAACTTTTAGCATACTGCTGATTCGGTTACTACACCAATCAAGTTTCCTGACTATTCTTCCTGAGATGTAGCAGCTCCAGAAGGATTTGGAGAATCATCAAAATAGTCTGAGAACTGCATTTATTCTTGCTTTTGCTGTTGCCTGGCCCTGATTAGAAGAAGTGTTCCTGCTAGCTAATTACATTCACAGCAGTGACAGATGGCCAAAGGGTGCATGTGCTGGGAAATCAGAGAGGAAAAGGGTTAATGTTGCAGATCACCTTGTTTCCCTTTTATTTAGGCTTCTCTAAAGCTGTTGATTTAATGGAGTGATTTCTGTTGGGGCTGGAGCAGCGACTGGAGAATCAGGCCTGTGAGGTTTAGTGACCTCCGGGTGAAGGCACTGCAGGTGTGTGGCTAACAAGATACTAATTGGGTACCAGAGTGAGGATGAAAGCCATTACAAGCAGTTGGTCAAGAGGCAGCATTGTACCCCAAAGAGCTGCAAGTGCTGAGCTTTGTGGATGTGAGGAGAGGCAAGATGTACTCCTAGCTCCTTTACTGCTGAATCCCATGTCGTGAGTGTCCTCTGTGGGACAAGCAGCCTTCGGCTGGCAGTGCTCCTCTGTGCTTTCCACGTTAACTGCTGAACCTGAGAGAAAAGTTAGACATTTAATTAACAGGTGCTGATGTGTCTCAGTGAGTTATGTCTTAGGAGCACAGACACAGAGACAAAATCCTTTCTGCACCTTCCTCTCTTCTGAAATCTTGAGCAAGATGTGATGCTTTCATTTCTTTGCCCCGTTTCCCTGCTCTCCCATTTTATTTTATGTTGCCAGCTCTATGAAATCTGCTGCTTCTTTACTCCTTGCTACCAGTATACAAAATGCCCACCTGCTAACACAGCTTCACCATGCTTAGGAGACCCCTACATTTTAAAGCAGCAAAGAGAAAATAAAGGCAGGAATCTAAAGGTGTATTTTCAAACTGGATGTGCACAGGTGTGAAAGTAATGCTGTCATCTGTAAGGCAGCAGGAAGAACTATGACAGTATTCTTAGCAGTCAACCTGCTACAGTACCTTGCTTTAGTTTGCTTCTTAGATTGCTTGAATTAAAACAGTACTTGTTGGAAGGAAAGAAAGAAGGTACTTGTTTTGAGACTGTATTGGTCAGTACCTCCATGATAAACTTGGCATATATAGCATTTTCATTTAAGGCTCAATGAAGCATTTACATGTCTCCTTCAGAATGTGAATTCTTCATCCTCTCCAGGCAGCTGCTCATATCTTTGTTTATTTCTGCTTTGAACAAAAAATTCAATATTGGCAGCCTCGTCCTCTACAAATGCTTACCTTTTGAGTAACTGTGAGTAAGAGGAAAAAGGCAAAAATAAATAGCTGATATAATAGCTATTTCAACTGTGTGGGTTTGATGTTGTTGTTTTTGCTTTTTTTTATGAGGCATCAGCTGCATTTTAAATTGTTGCTGAGATGAATGGAAGCTAATGGGAGATGTTCCTAAAGTTTGTTTTCTAATCAGATCAGACTGGATCTTATTAATAATAGTGACTACTCTGAGCAGAACTGTCTGTGGCTAAATAATCAGTTTTGTTATTGAGAAGTGATTAAATTGCCTAAGGAAAAAAAATTTACACACAGTTTACTAAGATTTAAATTAAGGAACTTTTTTCCCCCTAATCAATCTATGCTGAATTGCTTTTCTGTTTTATTTCTTTATTTATATTCATTCTTATTTATTTATTTCCAAGCATATTACTTATGCCATAACATACAGTTCTGTTAAATTCTGTATTTCAGACTATATTACAAAGATCACTGACATCAGCCTCCTCTGTTTAAATGGTGCCAGTTCTGAGGCACAGGGAGGAAGATGTAACTAGGAAGAATTGTAACTTATAACTTGGTATAGAAGTGAAATTTAAGCTACCTTGAAGAAGAGAAAACAAGTTTTGTAAAAATATCCTTTTGTTCAATGGGTTACAATGGGCATATTTTTAACATGGGAATATTTTTTTTCTTTTAAGAATACTTGCTTTTTGACAGGAAAGAGAAAACAGGTGTTTATTTTTTTCACTGTTCTGGTAGCTTAACAAATCATCTCAGTAATCTTTACTGGTAGATTTGTTAGAAGTCAGTAGTATAGTGGTACAGTGGTAGTAGTAGGTGGTATAATGTGCTTAGAACAATTGACTTTAGGAAAAGCCTGAACTTTTTCCTTCCTTCATTTCAGAAAAGACTATATTCAAAGACAATAGACCATAAAGTATAGTCTTCCTGGTTTAGAGATTGACTCAGGACTTATCTTTAACTGACTTAATAGATCCTTTTGATTGTCACATGCTTAAGTGCTTTTCTTACTTGAGATCTTCATGAAGCCCCCTGCAATGGCTCCTGTTGGTCTCTGGTGGAAGTTTTAACTGAAGATTTTGAACAGGAGAATACGTGCCTCAAAATTACCCTCCTTTTTTTCAGCTACTTTTTTGAAGTTGAGAACATCTTTCCCTGGTGCAGGCTTGGCTTCTTGATTACACCACCAAGCACACTCCACAAGGAATGCTTCATACTTAGCACTACTGAAAAGCAAGAGAAGCAACACTAAAATAATAGATGATGGGCACAGTGCAACAATGTTGATGGGTCACATTCTTTTCTTACCTTGTGAAGATGAGGAAAATTTATTCTTTTCATTTCTCCTACTTCAAACTTCAAACTGCCTATGTTAAGCTCAACATATTTTCTAGTACAAAACCAAAACAAAACAAGCCTCCCTTAATTATGCATAAAATACTTGCCCAAACTTAGATTTTATAGACTGACTCCACACCTCCCACAGCAATAAGTATCACTTGTAATAATCTCCACTGTTCTTCTTTCTGTCACACTGAGAGGACAAATGAGCACTGTTATGGACCAGGAAGGACAGGAAACTCAAATTCCCGCAGGAGTGTCTTCAGTAGTTCAGTGAGAAACTTTGGTGTTCCTGTTCCTGATTAACCAAGATGCTTACATATGAAAGGAGCTCACCTGACCCCAATTGTTCATATGCAGAGGAAAACTCACATAATGGGATCATAGTGAATTCAGGATTTGATTGTGTAAAACGAGCAACTTTTATATGACCGAGACAGAGACTGCAAATGTGCAGGACTTTAAAACTAAAAAGAGTGAAAATCAGAAATAAAATTATTTATGTTTGGGCTTTCAAAATGGTCTGAGTTCTCCAAATCAGGTGCCATCTACCTATGAATGTTGGTTTGGGGCTCTAGAGAGGGATGCTACCCCTGCCATTACCCACTGCTCTTCACAGCAGTGCTCACTCTTTCTTGGATCAAGGGCATCTCTCTAGATAAAGCTCATAACTGCAGTCCAACCTTCAGGCAATAAGATAAGAAAAGGCAAGAGAAAAGGAAGTAGCAATTTTCCTAACACGAACAGGTGGTCAGAGGCATTCTTATGAGCCCAATGTAAGTCATCTTTCCAGAGGTGGTTGCACACAGTTGCTAAATCTTCAAGTTCAGTCATTTTTTTTATTAGTAGTACTTTCCCCCAGCTTTTTATTTTGTGTGCTTAACCTGCTGGTTTTATTTTTCATCTCTTCTACTTATAATAGCCCCCTGAGACCCCAGGAAGCCCAGGAATAAAGTTCTCCAAGTGATGTTCCTAAAACAAAATGTGACAAAACCCCCAAACAACCCCCACCCTTAAAGCAAACAAAGAAACAAACAAAAACAACAAACAACAACAACAAAAAAAAAAAAAAAAAAAAAAAAGGGAAAAAAGTGAAAGCAAAGGAGAGAGGGCAGGGATAAAAGAAGGAAATAAACTACAATACTATTTTTATTTGTTCCTCTTTTTTTTCCTTTTTGCATTTATGTGTCTTTGATAGATTTAAAAATTCAAGCTCAAAATATTTAATTTTGAATTTTCCATGTGTTTAATCTCCTGTATTTGATAAACAGTGGGATACAAGAACAAAAGTTTTTTTTAATATAGTTGTGCCAGTGCACAATTAGTTATGTATTTACATAGCCATATGCAATATATAAATATATATATATATATATATCCACATATTTTCTTAACTTTTCAGACAAGGAGAAGATATGGGAAGAGACATGGTTTCCTGTGGGAATGTTTAGTTCCAAAACTGAATATTTCAGCGCTTGGAAATCACATGCTATCCCTGGTACAACAGTCCTTCATTTTCATATATCATTTAGGACTATTGGGTTTTTTTTATTATTAATATCGTGCACGGAGATTGAACGAAACTGGGGTGGATTTGGAGCTTATGTTTCCAGAAACTGTCTTCTCTTGTTTCCCCTGCAAATGGAGGTCCAGTCCAGCAAGTGTGACATTTCATATGCATCTGTTCTGAAGGAGATCATGCTATAACCCCTTCCTCCAAAGCTAGTGGGCACCAACCAAGCATTTTGCAGAACTCCTTAGGAAAATTGGAGTACTGGGAAATTGTATTTAAGTATCCTTTGTTTCTCTCCTGTATATGTGAATAATGGGTATTGAGTACGCTATGGTGTATGCCCACTGAGGTCAGGAAGTGTGTGTACCCAAAATGCTACAACTACAGTAGTCAAATTTGGTTTAGGTGAATTATTCTTTATGGCTATGAGTCTTAAGATGTCAGAGACAAGCAATGGACTATGAACTTTTATCAGCTGTGAACTGCTACCAGTGGGTATGAGCCCTGATCTCTGAAAACACTTGGCTCTCTGTTTTTAATTTCAGATACTTTTCTAAACTCATCAGTCCCACCATTGCAGTGGGAGTAAAATGGGATAATGACACTATTCCAGGGCATTAATGGGCAGAACATGTTTGCAATGTGTTTATCTGCCATCAATATTAATGCACTCATTTGAGGGGCAATAAATTGATAGAGTGTGGCCTTATAATGCATAAAAATTGCATCAGCTTCAGAGCTGTAATGGAAAATTCTTCCACAAATAGTAATAATTGGGGAAGGGGCCTTTCCTAAAGTAATTTTTTTTTTAGCATTTTGAATATTCAGCACTGGGCAAGATCAGTCTTGTTGTCTTCCCTTAGGATCTCAGTTGGACAAAACCTTAGGTTTATTATGATGTAATAAAATGTTAAAAATAACAGCCTCTGACATTTCAGGAAAGATGATGAAATGTAGCTGTCCTCTGTAGTGACTAAGTTATAAATAACAGTATTTATCCCTTTCTTTATTAGTCTGAGATAATGACTGAAAAGTCTTAAAAAAGAGCAAAGAGTACACTAAGACAATTAGATACCTATGTATCCACTTAATGCCTTCTTGTCACCTTCATTCAAAAGGAGACATCACAGCAACTTACTGACTTGTCACTCGGTCTTTATCAATAAATTTAATATCACATTTCTGAGCACTGAGTGATTGTCTACATTGTTATTAAAAGTGTTCCTGGCCTGGTTTTGGTCTGAACAAGCTGGTACACTCCCAAATAATTCCTGTTCATTGCTGATTATTGGGTTAAAGACCCAATAGGTAGCTGGATGGTGGCCATCCTCTTAAGGCTTTGTGGGTTAACATCTTGACTTGACTGCTTTTTCACCCCTGTGACTGAAGACAGTTTATTTAATTTTAGGTATAAACATAGCCATCAAAAATTACGTTACTAAGTCATTTAAGTTCCAGTAAAAACTGAGCCATATTTATTTACTTAAACTGAAAAGCATCTACATGCTGTAGCAAACTGAGAACTATACTTTAAAGATGTGTAGAGATAAAGCAGCAAATCATGTTTAAATGTATGTACAAAATGCTGTATGAACAACAGAGGTAGAGGAAACTTTTGGATATACTTGCACATGTCACTCATAACTGGTAACAACTCTTTTATTCCAGGCTCTTGAACAGGAGACCAATTGAGACAAATGGCACTAAAATGAGAAGAAGGTTTTGATGTGTGCCACAAAGGGCTCACCATCACAGAATAGTGCCAGAGGATTCAGTCTCTGAATTAAAGCATAGACTGAGACACACAGAGCTAATGTCCCAGTTTGAGCCAGGATAGAAACAAGTTTATTTCCTGTAATCTTATTTTGAGTTGAGTCTCATCTAAGTAGCTGCACTTGCTGAAATTAGTGGCACAGCTTGGCAACGGGCTTCATTCAGCTTCTTGATCTTCTTGTTCAGCCAGTAGTCCACCCACTTTCTCTTCAGGAAAGTCTGAATGCAGCCAGCCTGGCCAGGAAGAAAATTTGTTCTATCCTGCCTAAAAGTAGAACAACTATTTAAAAAAAAAAAAATGTTATAAGGTATGGAGTTAGGTAAATGTACAATAAATAAATAAAGAAATTTTTAAAATCAAGTCACCCTGTGGGTTTTCCTGAAGGTTAATCTAGTAACAGCTGGCAGACACAGTCACAATCCAGGCTGCAGATAATAAATAGCAGACACACCCTTCTTCTCACCTTCCCCTCTTCCCCTCTAAAACACTCCCTGACACTCCCACTGTGTCAGGACCACAAAGTGATGTAGCAAACCATCCTGACCGAGAGAGGTGTAGATGCAGAGAGCTGGGTGACAACAGTGTCCTGAAAAACACCATAGCCCATGGCTCCTCATTATCATAACTACTACAACTTTACCTCCTGTCCTGTGGGGGATGCCTTAGGGTACCTCCATACATATCCTGAGGTAAGAAATATACAGCTAACACTGAGAGGGAAATACTGCCCAACACTGTGGTTGAGAGCCACAGAACAAATCTAAGTGGTGTGCAGCTTTGCAGTTCATTTTTCCTCTTGGATATCTTTTGAAGGTCATGACCATGAGAATTTTTCTCAATTTAAGACAAGTCACAAATAAGCTTTAAAAAGCTGTAGGAATGGTGAAGATGAGGAAGTGATGATCGACCAGAGGGCTCTTCATTATGAAGAGAGGATGAGGAAAATGTGAAATACCTCTTCACCATGAAGCAGAAAGACTGAGAAGAGGCAGGAAACTCTATGGAGGTTTTCAAAGGGGTCGATGAATTCTGGGTTCCTATTTTTCATTTCTGCTCTGGGGGATGCTGTCACTGCCACTGAATTTCCCACTCCATGAACCTATTACAGACATAGGAAAATTTAGGTCACCTTTACCGCTAATCTCTCACAAACACCAGTATTTTTATAGGAGTAACTAACAGCATCATACTACTGTCTCAGGATCCTGATGTATTTGGTGTTTTTTTAGAGAAAACCGCAGAACCTGCCCCAAGCATCTGGTGGGATCTGGGTTCTTGTGTCCCTTGTCACTCTTTAATTTCCAGGCACAGGAAGCAGTGATCAGCAGATCTATCAACACAGCTGTTATCTTCATGGGACCTGCTGCTTCCCTGTTTTCAGTTCACCAGGGCACCCCATCATGCTCACAGTGGCTCTGTATGCTCTCAGTAGGGAAAGAACATTTTCTGCAGCCTGGGATGTGATCCTGCTGAGGAAGGAGGGATAAAAAAGAAATGCAGCCAGCAGCAGGGGGGATTTTTAAACCCAAAAAGTCCATGGATTCCTCTTCTCTTTCTTTCTTTCACTGCTTTCTCATTTACATTTAGAAAAATGACATATAGTAATTAGGTTTCCTACTCTGCCAAAACTTTAAATAGGATCCTTTAAAAATAGCCTTTAAAATTTCTATTCTTTTTTTTTTTTTTTTTTTAATCTCCTTTTTTTTCCCAACCAGAGTTGAACAATAGACCCAGTCTGCTTTTTTAACTATAGTCATTTGGAAATTCAGGTTGAATGCTGACAGGTTTTGACTAACGCAGAAAGTTTTGGAGCCTATTGTGGCACTTTCTGTCTCTTTTACTTTCTCCCCCTCCACCTCTCTCTTTTGCCTCTTCCTTTCACTCACCATTGACAATGTATGCATTTGTAATTGAAGAAATTCTATTCTTAATGACTTATAGTTGTATGAGTTGTCGCTCTTGTCGGTGGTACAGCTGCTGTTTCTGCAAACTAAACATATTTGACTGCTAATTTCCCATTGAAAGACATTGGAAGGTTCCTGAAATTAATGGTGTAAGACAAGTTTACAAACTGGTAGGCTCTGATTTGAAAATTAGTGTGTCTACTTTGCAGAGGCTAAGTACAGGAGGTTGGAACAGCAGTGAGCAGCCTGCATACATAAAGCTCCTCAGCACAAAACATTCAAAATTGCCTGTATTGCAGAGAGATGGAAACTGCAAGAGAGAAGAAAAATATTAGTCTGTATAAAGAGAGAGAGGGGGAAAGCAGGCTTGTTGGAACTGAGAGGAAATTGCAGGACTTTTCAAGCAGAAAACTCTATTTTATTCTGAGAAATCAACAGCTTTGTTAAAGACTTGCTGTTGGCATCTTGCTGCAGTATAGTATGTTTTGAGCTCTAAGTAATGTCTGTGGGAAATTGCAAGGATTTTTAAGCCAGTAAGTCATGACACATGTTAGTCACTTAAGAAGCAAAGCTACCGAAGGAAGAAATTCACAAAACTACAGAAGTTGAATCTTTTCTTCCATACATGTAAATCAGGAGTAATAAACCCAGTGGAATATTCTACCAGAGTAAAGCAGGGTGATGAGAGAAGAATTTGTCCTCTTTCTTTCAAGTGATTAAGGAATCTTCCTGGTTACTCATTTGCTTAGGAACAACAATGTACTTCAGATAGGCAGGCAGTCACCATGGTTGTCATCTAAGATTCTGAAACAGTGACTGTCCTGCACACTGTTATCATACATGAAGTAAAGAAAGTCCTCAGCTGTACCCACAGTCTTCTAATTTTGTCTAAAAATATCTACTGTTACCTCGAGGTGAATATTGAGAAAAAACTGGCTTCTCTTCTTTAATACGTTTCTACTGTCAAGATCTGTGATGGAAGGACTGGTAAACACAATCTATTCCATTTTGTTTTATTCCATTCCATTCCATTCCATTCCATTCCATTCCATTCCATTAATCATAAATAACTCATATTATCAGAGAGGCTTCTTTTGAAATTATTCCATTTTTTGCGACAGATAATGTCTCTTGGTGTAGATTTTGTCTCATTAATAGTTGGGACGAATAAATTTTTAAAACTGTATTTTTTTCATTGAGACAAAGCTTTTAAATCTAAATAAATTATGTTTAACTTGCCAAGGTATTTTTAGATTAATCATATTAAGCTTCCTTTGCCCACTTGAAGAAATAAAAGTGTATTGTTACTCTTTCGAGGCACCTGAAAGTATTGCGGATTATTAACACATCAGGAGATATTTATTGTGCTTTGTATGTATTATGGAAAAGTTTTTATTAGGTGGTGGGAAAAGTGATTACTAATTCACTGTCTTACTCTACTTCTGAATGACCTGCCTATCACTAATGCTTTTTACAAGTTACAGGCTACAATGAAATCCTAAATACAAATGACCACAGTTTTTCATTCTACACTTATATTTTTCACCTATGTAAAACAAGTAAAAAAAAAAAAAGACATAAAACCAGTAAGAATTTTAAAAAAGACACTGCAACCTATCCACTTCAAAAATACAGTATATGAAGCTGGTTTTCTACCAATCAGAGCAACTTTTAAGAAAGTGATCTTGGGACAGAATCATTCTGTTAAAATTTGAAAGCATAAACAGGAGTAGAGTGTTAATCCCACGCTGGGATTTCAACATAAAGCAAGGACAAACTCAGGTAATTTTTAAACGTACCAGGAGAGCATTTATAGCAGTGAATGATTAGTACTATTCTGGTTGGACTTTCTTAAAGGTGCTTTCAATAGTAACTTCTATTTTTTCCAGAATGTGTTTTCTTACATATTATAAGAGAGTATTTTCACCCATCCTTTATCCTCTTCATCAACATCAATTATCATAAAGGGAAATACATGTATTAAAACACCTGAGATGATTCTGGTGGGTTTTTTTGTGCTTTCTTTCTAGACAAGAGACCTCAATGAAGAAATATATGTCCTGAATACCACAAAGTAATTTAATAATCAGCCTCTCCCTGCTAGTGGACGATTAAACTAAATTGCTAGTCTAAACTTTTCTATGCTGCATTTCAAATGTCAACACATTACATTGCTATTCCTCTTAATTTCTCACAAAGAAAATGCAAAATGAATTCATTATGCTGGAGTAAGTGGAAAAAATGATGAGTTTCTCCAGAAGAGTAGGCAATGGGGAGAGATTGGGCGAGGCGATTATATTGAGATATTTGAATAGCTGGCCATTAGCAAGAGGATTCCCATTACTTTGCTGATAATTATATCCTCTTCACTATGACTTCCCAGTGGAATAATACAATGTTCCCAGTGCAGGACATAATGAAAAATACCATTCAGGTGGTACATATATGCCAAGAATAGGGTGTTGTATTTCTGCCCTTCCCCCATCACGTAGATTGCAACAGCTCACACCTACACAATACGTTAATGCATGTTTGGTTGTTCAGGGCTGTGTACAGGGCAAATGAATGTATCTTGAAAATGTATCTGGCAGTAGAATATCATTCTCCCAGTGTAATTATCTCCCGTGTTTAGTGTGCCCGGTGTATTGCTGAGTACATTTTTGTTAGCTATTATGCAAATGGCTTTCAAAGCCCACCACACTGCAGTAATGAGGACTTTGGAAGGGATCTTACGGAAATGAAGTTATTTCCTCTTTTTAAAGAGAGAGCAGTGGTGGGAACAGGAGCCCTATGTTTCTTCTAATTAATCCATCATTGTGCAGACACGTTCTTGTTGAGCAATCAGGGAAAATGAAGCAAACAAACAAAAAGGGAAAGAAGGAGGGAAAATACAGCATGAGAACACCCACTCATTTACAGTATCTATTTTTTTCCAAGTGATATATAAAATCTCTCATGTGTTATTGCTGCCTTATCACTTCTTGGCATTTTTATTGCTGTTCTATTTTCAGTTTGGGGGAATCTTGCTGTGTACTGTATATCTGTCTCAGATTCATTAATTTTCACAGAAAACTCAATTTGCATTAAAATATTTTGCTGTTTGGCTGTAGCTTTACATATCTTGGGGCCTCAGAGCTTGAATGAAAACTTTGTCTTCAAGATAATTACAAGAAGAGAAAAACAATGCCACTGAAATTTCCCAACTTTGTATATCATAAAAAGAAGTAAAATTATGCAGTTAGTTTCACCCATGAAACGGTTACATTGGAAAATTCATATTATTGGTTTTATTTGATTTGGTTTGATATGTTCAAGTATTTCTTAAGAATCATATATGAATATAGACTAAGTTCACCAATGACTTGTAGTAACCAATTTTTCATTGTGTTCCCATTAAAAAAAAGTTTTAAAAGTTTATAAGTCATACAAGAACAATTAAAAAAATATATTTTTAAATACTGATATACACATGGGAATATGCACTTGGATACTATTAATAAATCTCATGAAGGAAACTGGTAAAAAGTTTTGGATCCGGATTCCCTGCTTATTGTACACTGACTCTGACAGAAATTTTGAATTGCTTCAGTGAAAGTAGGAGATTTGTTTATTTTTTCTATTGATTTGACGTGTGGGGCAGAGGGGGGCATTGATAAATCAGTGAGTAAAGAGACCGTTTTATGTGGCCATAAATTCCACTTGCTATACAATTAAATTCAGTTCTTTTTAATGGAACCTTCCCCTGTGAAAATCAGTGTAGCAGTGGATGTAAAAATAATCTCTAACGTGTCCAGACTTTTTTGTAATAAGGATGTGAAAGCAAGACAGAAGCTTCTGGCTATCCTTCTGCATGTGGGCGTTTCTGCTGGTAAAACTTTCAGAGGGGATGAGCATCTGCAGTTTCAGTTGGTACTGTCAGACATCTTGATTATCCAGAATATATGAAAATCATGCCCTTTGGAATAGAAGCTGGAATAAGAATATGTAAGCTTATAATTTACATAATAAATTTGGAGAAATGTGGATGCCAAATACAAAAACACTATAGCATAGCTTCAAATAAATAGTTCTGTGAGTACCTGCAAGGAGCCAGTCCTGCTTCCCATGCTTTCGTGTATTGACTTTCCTTTTCCTTCTGTAATTCCTTCTGTAATTTTCCTTCTGTAATTTTTTTCTTTTTCTTTTTCTTTTTTCTCCTTTGCATAGATTTATAGTCCTTTTGTGCATGGAAAATAACATTGTGAAAACTGATTGCTCATTTACCAGGATTTACTTCTTAGGTAATACTAATTGTGTAAGCTCAGTGTGTGGACATTTTGTATGATGTGGAAACTTAGAATCTTAAGGTATAATTTTTGGTATTATTATAATTATAAGGTACAATTGCCTGCTTCCACTTTTCCTCCTCTGGCAACGTGACATAAGAGATGAAATATTACCAGAAAGTTTTATTATTCGGCTACTCTTGTGATGCCTAATTTACTCCTTTACAGCAAGAACAGACAGGGTAGTTCTGAATAAAGATTCTTGAGTAATATAGTCCAAAGCAATATGTTTTCCTGTGTTTCCCCATATTTATGTAGAAAATGTGATCTGAAAATTTAAGTGTTGTGCTAAGAACATTTCAGCTATTTGATAACCTTGTTGGTAACTAAAGAGATGTAAAAGCTTATGATTTTTTGGAATGAGATAATTTTTTTCTGTCTGTAACACATATTACAATTAATATGCATACATGTCTTCCAAAGAGTATCCTTTTTTTGATGATAACACACTGAAAAGAAAATCTTCCTCCATGAGTTTTGTATACATAAGATGGATGGATTAGATGGGTAGAAAGATTAGATAGAATGTTATTTTATAAGGGTTTGGGGTTTTTCATTATAACTATTTGCTCAAATTAATGCTTATTGTTTCATTTCATTTGTGTTGTGCCTAATGTTATTTCAGTTAGTTTGAGGGGGGTTTGTTTTTTTGTGTAATACAGCTTGAAAAGCTTGGACAGAATCATAGAAATGGAGTAAATCTGTTAACGTCAATATAATTGTGCAATCTACTCAGTGGTCTTGAAAATCAATCAATACAAAACATGTTTTACATATTTCAATATGAATTTCCTCCTGTCACTCAGCAATGGTTACTCACCATATAAATGTATATTTCAAACAAAAAAAAATTATGAACTTTGGAGACTGGAATCATATTCTGCAATCTGTGTTCAAGAAAATAATTTTAGCTTGCCTTACAAATGACCTAGAGAGGCCTCCTACTGCAAAGTGATGGTTTTCATTCTCCATCTTCAGTCAAATTTTAGAATCCTTCCTGAGGGAGCCAGCTGTCACTTGGTTAAGAGTTTGGAAACCTAGGTACTAGACTACTTTTATTTCATCAGGACAATTCAGATAATGTGGACACTTCCAAATGGTTATTAGATAATGTTAGCTTCCACTTGTTCATTAAGGCTGGAATTCATCTGACTAAATGCAGACATCAGTGAGATAGCCACATATTTTTTATCTTGTCACCCCAGACAATGAAGGAAACAAGGTCATGATTCATCTTGTCCTTAAGAAAACATTCAGAATATATCAGGTGAATTATTATTCCTCTCCCCAGAATGTAATGGAGCCTGCATGAATGGTTCAGAAGTAGATGCCAAGTGTAGATATCTAGAAGTAAAGATGATGAATCACAATATACGTATTTGTTTGTTTGTTTTTTATAAACTCTGAACAATTTATCTTAGATCTCTGGACAATTTCAGATGAACTGTTTAAACACTATTTAAGCCTGACCTGGTTTGACTTTCGAGTCAAAGACAAAATGGGGCAACTCCAAAGGGTCCTTCATCTGATCTTCTGTGAGTCATCTGACTCACATATTTGTTTATTATTTATATTTAATTTAGTATCTTGGAGTATCTTTCCCATAGAAATTGTTGGCCTAAAACTCATACATAAATTTTATATTTATGTATAAATATAAATTTATATATAAATAAATATATATATATATGTCCTTGTTGTGCCACAGAATATGGTCACCACTGTAATGCCCAAACCTTGTTTCATTTATTTTGAAGATCTAGATCCTCGAATAAATTATAGAAGTGTTTAGACATATAGCTGAGGATCTGATTGCATTGCATTGCTACTATACAGTATATGCCCAGACCTTGTTGTTTAAGTAACATGTGAAAAGCTTTAGAGCTCTTGGCACCTAATCTTCCCTTTCTTGGAAGCATATTCTTTGCATTACAGATGTGTGCCTTCTTATCAATTAGGTTGATGTGCACTATGTACATCCTATATACTGTAATGCCATCAAGCCATCCTCTGTACATGATTCACTTCTTATTTCAGTCAAAATGTCAGACAATATTGTTGCTACTAACAAGTTTCTCAAGAGTAGCAAGAAAGCACACTGATATTTCTATGCAACACAGCAAATCACAAACATTATGTTTTCCATCTTGAAAGTAATGAAAGAAATATTCCAAGTGCCATCAATTTATGAAGCCATCCAAGAAAATCATAAAATCACAGAATTGTCATGGTCGGAAAAGACCTCTAAGGTTACCATATCCAACCATCAACATCCCTCCTCAGTAAAATAAACAAAATATATTTATCAATATCTGTATCACTATGTCCACTAAAGCATGTCCTGAAGTGCCTCATCTGAACAGTTTCTAAACACCTCTAGGGATGGTGATTCCCCCACCTAACTGAGCAGTCCATTCCAAAATCTATCTACTCTCTCAGTAAATGAATTCTTCCTCATATCTAGTCTAAAGTTCTCCTGGTAAATAATATATACATATTTCATTTGAACTGATACAAGTAGAGTTAAGGAGACCTCTTTCAGATCGGACCAGTTTCGTGATCATTTTGGTTCTCACTGTTTAGCAATAAGAAGTAAAACTGTGACAGAAAAAGGGCTTATGTAAATGAGCAAAGAACAAACTAGGGAAAGATCTGTCATCCTAGATCTCAGAAAAATACCAGCAAACAATAAAATCAAAATGGGAATATCTCACCCTATGTGAAAAGTGTAATCATTATTGACAGTTAGAAGACCATGAAAGTAATTTAGAAAATACATCCTCGAAATTCAGTTTGTAAAATCAATTATTTTTTTTTCCAGGAACAAGTGAAAGGGGAAATTCTATGAAATAAGGGCTAGTAGAGGTCCTATCAGACTTATAAATTGAGAGTCATTTGATCATCACTACTCTTATGATTGTGTATCTTCCTGCCCTCTCAGTAGAGAATTTTGTATTACTGCTTTTGTTTTTCTCTCTCCTTTTTTCTAATTTTTTATATTATTATGTTTTAATTTTATTTTTTATTTATGCATTGTGCCATTTTATGTATGCCTTTTGCCATATTATATATCTATTCTTTTGCTCAAGTCTCTCTGGCCAGGACATTTGTGACACTCCAGGAGCACCTCTCTTTATGACTGATATGTACAGTAAATATGTTCAGTTCAGACAACTTTCTGTAAAAGGTCTACCCCAAGTGTCTCCATGTTCTCTCTGGTGTCCCATAACTGTGAAAAATGGCTACCTCAAAACCAGAACAGCAGCAAGTTTCACAGTGGTGGTCTTGTGCTTCATTTTATTATTCATAGCAGCACTGGGATCAGACTAGAGAACCCAAGTTGTGGAAGGTTAGGGTACGTTGTAGCACAACAGTGGGAATACGAGAACATACACATTCTGCTGAACTTGGCCTATGCTCTGATATAATATATTAATTGACATGGGCATCATGTAGTTTAAGAAAATGTCCTTAAATCAGTTCATTCAATCAATAACAATTCTAGAATACAACCACAGGTTTGGAGAGTATCTTAAGACTATTTTTTCAAATGCTCTAAGGATGAAATTTTTTTAAGATTATTTGAATTCTGAGTTATCTCTTCTGTTAAACTACCATGTTTCTAACTACTTCCCAAATCAAGGTGAACCTCACTGAAGTAAATAGTTGCAACATTTATCTCAGGTTTGAGTATGCCTTTTATTTTTTTTGTATTATGAGAAAATAAAGAAAAAAGGTGCAGCCAAATTGTGTTTTGCTCACATTGAAGGGTAAGAAAAAACTTGTTACTAAATTTTATAATTAATTGTTAAAGCTCTTAGTTATGAGCAGATATTCTGCTTTTTGTTTGTTTGTTTGTTGTCTTATCTCCTGAAAGATAAACCTAAGTGCATTAAAAATTTTGGTCTAATAGTGCATGACACAGCATTGCGGAATGAACAAAATAAACCAAATAGTTCAGCATTTTAATTACAAGTTTTCATCCTGGAACCTTTGATGTCCTTGGGCACAGGATATTCAAGATAAGGTTTGACATTTTGCAAATGACGTAGTATTCTACTTAGGCACCAGAAAATAGGTTACATAAGACTGTGGCAACCTGCATTATTAAGATTCATACTGCTGGATAGCAGCTAGGAGGTATCAGGACTTCCTGTATTATCCATGTTTGGTACCTGAGAACAAAATCATATGGTTGTATACATCAGCACTTTTTTGTGCCAATTATATTGTTTAATCCTTCTTTTGTATCTTCATGTCTGCAGTTGGAGGATATAGTCAAAACCCCTTGGTTTTATTACTAAATTTATTTTAGGATTTCCTCATTTCTTCATAAAATCAACAAGAATTTTTGTCTCTATAAGCATATGTGCTCCTGTGAAGGCATCAAGGAGACATCAAGTGAGAATTAAGGTATGTATTCTTCAGAATGTGAACCAGTTTGTCTGGCTCTGAGTTTCTTAATAAGCTTTTCAAACATAAGTCTGCAAAATACATAAAAAAAAACCCACTCAAATCTGATTCCTGACTCTTTGGAACATGTTGGTGAAAAGGATGGAAAATACTGTGGCTGTTAAATGTCTTTTCAGTTGCCTTGCCACATCAATGAATTTATTATGTCATAGGATCATAGAATCACAGAATGGTGATCATCTAGTTCCATATCCCCTTGCCCTAGGCAGGGGCACCTTCCACTATACTGTGTTGCTCAAAGCCTCATTGAACTTGTCCTTCAGCATTTTTAGGGACTGTGCATTCACAGCTTCTCTGGGAAACCTATGCCAGTGTCTCACCAGCTTCACACCAAAGAATTTCTTCCTAACTGAAATCTACCCTCTTTCAGTTTAAAACTGTTAGTTTCTGTCCTATCACTACGTGCCCTTCTAAAAAGTTCCTCGCAATGTTTCTTGTAGATGACCTTTAGCAACTGGAAGCCTGTAAGGTCTCCCTTCTTCAGGCTGAACAACCCCAACTCTCCCACTGTCTTCATGGCAGAGGATCTCCAGCCATCTGGTCATCTTTGTAACCTCCTCTGGACTCACTCCAAGAGCTCCATGTTCTTCCTGTGCTGGGGAGTCCAGGCCACACAGGCTACTGTAGGTGGGCTCCCATGAGAGCAGAGTGGAGGGGAAGAATCATTTCCCTCAGTCTGCTGGACTTGCTTCTTTTGATGCAGCCCAGGACACAGTTGGATGTAGGATACACATTTATGGCTCATGTTGAGCTTCTTATCAGCCAAGACCCAAAGTCCTTTTCCTCAGGACTCTTCTCAATACCTTCTCCTTCCAACCAGTCATTGTGATACAGAAAATGAAAACAAGATGCTAATGATTACTTGTACATATACATGTTCTTGTTTTTGACTATTCCAAGTTATTTCTTTAGTCAGCTCTTAGGATTTCTGTATGAAAGGAAAACATCATTACAGAGAGATCGAGTTACTGGTAGGTAATCTTTTCCATGACACAGTGGATTTCACAACAAGGAATTTCTTCATTCAAGATGATTCTGACCCATTCTTTAGCAGACTGTTCTAATGACAGAACTCTTTCTGAGGAGAATAGAGGCTAATACTGTCTCTACAAACATTCTCTTGAGAAGCCAAACAGATACTAGTTAGTGTCCATGTAGAAATGTTGTAACAATTGCTCCGTAAGTAATTATAATTCAAAAATTTTATTTATATATATATATATATTAACGTGGGAAAAATGTATATAAATTTACAAAAACCTTGTAGTGTAAAGTATTTTTTAAAAAAACTTTCCACAAAAAAACCCACTACCTGATATTTTCAGTCATTTTCTGTCCTGCAGAGAATTTTTTGTCAAAATTAGATATTCTTTTGCACCTAATTCCATAATTTCCTTTATTAGCCCCTTTTTCCCCATTTCAGTTGAAATCCATCTGTCACACATTTATTTGAAAGGTGAAAATCTATTATAATAGTCTATTTTCACTTGCTCCTCTACCTTCCTTTTTTCTACAATTTGTAGACATTTTTAATCTTTCAGATATAATTCAGATATAATGCTTGTCATATGTTCATATTTCAGGGTTTCTTTTGTTTGGTTTGGTTTTCAATTGTTGGTTGGTTTGTTTGTTTGTTTTTTTCCTTATTTTTCCTTTAGCTCTTTCCCATTGCAAACTTGGAATCTGTACAGGAAAGTAAATAATTCCATTATGGATTTCCTTCTTGGGAGAGGATAGCTGGTAGAAATAAGTTTTCTTATTATTTTTAACAATTCAGCAGTTTTAAAACTCTTTTAAGAGGTAGTGGCAACAGGGGAGTGAAGCATGGTAATTTTCTGTTGCTTACTTCCCCTGTAGAGTTCTCTCTGCCAAAGGACTCTTCCCACAGCACCCCCTACAGTGGTGGTCTAGCTGCAGGCTAGTATGGGGAAAGATTAAGTTTTTGCATCTGTAGTGTTACAGTTCCTGGGAGGCTACTGCACCGCTGTTTCAGTAAAGTGATTTATAAAGGCATTTGGTGAATTTTAGTCATGTTGTTATCAGTCTGTAACCACCGAAATGTGCATGGTGAGACCACTTCCATCTCAGGAACTGCTGCAATTTTTACAGATATCTTACTTGCCTGCCTCGTATCTTCTTTTTATCAAAATTTCATTAGATAAAAAAATAAGACAATTGCACAGAAACAGACAGGACTACAGTGAAACTTTATACCTGTCAGGCAGTGCAGGACATCATGATAATGAGGTAAAGGGACAAGGTAGGGATGCAATAGGAGAAGGGTAGCCCTTGTTAGTGTAAAGTTGTCATACCTGAGAATACACAGACCTTTGCATCCTCCTTTAGAGCCATAGAAATCTCAGGAAGAAAGAGGTGTGATCTAATAATGGATATTTTAGTGTTAGTGTCCTCAAGAGACTCAGTGCCTGTTGTCCCTAACTTATATTCTGGCCAAAAATGTGTCCAGCCAATTCAAGGTTGCTAAGAAGCGTCTAGGATGAATGTCTTCATGGACTATAAATGAATTAAAAGTTTACCACCTGCTATTCATGTAAGAATTCATATGTAGATAACACTCCTTGTACTATGACCCTTGAGGTATGGAATTAAAGTGACAACAACTGGTTTCTGTTTGACTAAACAGCAGACAGAACTGGGTGCTCAGTTGCTGCCTCTTGGAGTAACAGTGTTTTTATTCAGCTTCTCTGTGTTCTTGAATGCTACCTTAATTCTTCCTAGTGATAGCTTTTAAATTTTGGTTTGTGCCTATGTTCTTGAACAATAATTTCTCTTCCTTAAGTATTTCTTTCCATATATTTTCAGCTGCGCTAATTTTTTTTTCCTTTTTTTTTTTTTTCTTTTTTCCCTGGATTTTGAGGTCTTTGGGACTTTTACAGTTAAGTACTGTGGAATTTCTTGTCCTTATATAACCTTGGTAGTTACCAGTAGGTGCAGTTATGAATACAGCCCAGCTGCATCACGAAACCATGGGTAAGGTGCTGGCATACTTGAAGTTAAAGGCAGAATGCCTTCGTGTTTTAAATCAAACTCCCTCCTACTATTTTTTTCTTCTTTTTGTAGTTCTTTTATCCTTATCATTTATTTTCCTTTGTGCTATAAAAAATTCCCCACCTCTGCTCTGAAGAGTGAAAAGCAGGGCTGTCAATAATGGATATAAACTTTGAGTTCCTTATTTAACTGAACTCTACAGACTTCATAGTGCTGCTCCTGATTATACTGAGTAGACAAGAGAAGAGGCCATTATTCAAGCCATGGCTACATTACATTTAAGTCAAGTGATAACGCCACCCATGGGTCTGTATGCAGCATCTTTCCACATCACTGTCACAGTTCTTCTCTCAGAATATTCAGTAAGTAGATATCTGTTAAAATAGGCACACCGTCAATCAGCTGCACCTGTTACTAAATCACAAAGACCCCCCTATTCAGAGGCTGAGCCCTCTGTTTCAAGAGTCTCTGTAAAATAATGTAACATAATTCACAACTGAAGAAACTCTTCATGCAAGATTACATCCATTTGCAATCTGACATTATTCAGACAGGATTGCTATATTATGCAGAGTATAATTACAAAATACTATCCCTGTAACACTGTGCTTTTGTGTATATGCAGATTATTAAAAATGGTTAATCTTAAAATCATTGCACATACGCTGCAGTCAACAGGGAAGAGTCTCTGCTTTTGTGCTTTGGTATAACAACATTATGATTAGTGGAGTTGAGGTCCTGGCCTTATTTCTGCTCCATTATTGTGCTGTTGTACACAAAGGATGAAATCTTTGTCTCCATTACACCCTGCAACACTTGAGTAATTCTTCAGAAACCAAAGAAGAATCTTGGATTCACATTCATTTTTTTTCTGACTCAGTGTTTGAATACCATTAGAATGATAATACATTTCTCTTTTTTAAAAGTTCTACAGAAAGTCTCAAACCGCGGATACAGGATCTGAAATCTGAGTCAGAACCCAGATTATTCAAAACTCTCAGGAAGTCAGAACTGCCCTTTCAGTTTCATACAAGATTCTTAGAAAACACAAGACCAAACTGAGATATCTGTTTACTCCTGACTGAAAAAAACAACCAAAAAACCAACCAAACAAAAAAATCAACAACCCCCCTAAAAAAACCCCAAAAAAACAACAATACATCTAAAATCAGGGCTTTGTATTAATACAGATCTACTAAAAAATAAGGGCACACACTTTTAACTTGTACAGGCCTTTAGAGACAGAAGTGATTATCTAGTGCATAATGATGCTGAACTCACCGGAACCAAGAGAAGTGAGAATCATCTTGCATTAACATGGAAATGTGGAATAAGCATAGAATAAATCCATGTTTTGAAGAAAAAGAAACATGGCCCCGGGTGATAGAACTTCTGGAAAGATTAGGATTTTATTTCTCATGATTATTTGCCATATTTTTGAAGGTCAGTTACATCTGATGGCAGAATTGTGGTGGGTGAGTGAAAATAAATTCTAAAAGAGAATTTTATTTAGCTAGGGAACTATTTTCCACCCAACTCTGGAATATAAGCCTAATATTGTAGGTGAATATGACTGCCATATATTTCTCCTAGACTGAGATAATATGAAAACCTGATATCCACTTATTACTTGCTTTTGCACCAGTGTAGCCTTGTCTAGCAAGTGGGAGAATGTTCTTTCTCTATTTAAAATTATTTAGTAAATGCACAAGAACAGTGTTATAAACATTAAAAACTCTGAGCCAGTAAGGACACTGAGTTTCACCCCTCTCACACTCACCATCATAAATCCAACCCTTCTCCTATTAAACTAAATGAATTATACTGTTTGTAAATGCTGAGAGAAGAATCCTATTCCTGTATGCATGATCTTCAACCACAAGTATTTCATTACAATAAAGACAAATGATAACCCTCTTCTGTACCACACACAAATCCAGAAAGTGCTGTACAAACTCAACAAATTGATGTGAAGATTTCACAGAGCTTATCTCCTTGCCCAGCACTAAAAGCAACCACAACCTCAAATAAAGCCGCAGCTTGCAAACCATTTGAAATATTATTCAGTTAAGCTCTATTTATTACCATCAAAAATAGCACACACAGGGACAGCCAAAACAGTCCCGTTTAACAAAGCACAACTGAGATCAGCTGACTGGAACTCACACTTATGTTCGTCAAAGGGCCGTATCCTCATTTTGTGCTCCTTGTTTCTATTTAGAGTTAATGGCAAATGTCTTTTCCTTATCAACTGTCAAATTGTCAGAACACACTTTGTATGTTCAAGGCTGGAGGATTCGAGGGGTGTTAGGGGGAGGGGGAGGACCATCTGGTTTGTTGACAGAAGTTTTTTCCCAATATTTTATACTGAATAATTATTCAAGGTCCCTTGTATTTTGTGTCTCCCAGAGAGGAGATATTAAAAATGTCCACTATTAAATGCTTTCCACATAGAAAGCAGGATTTTATGACCCTGTAACTGCAGGATCAGTGGTTTGATGCTCTTTAGCCTCTGCAATAATGTGTGTCTCGTTCCCCATGCAGACCATGCTGTGGTTAGTGTTGATTCAGTAAACAACATTTTGTTTCATCTCCATGGATATTAGGTCTATAGAGGACACACTGCATTTATTGGTAGTGCCTCATGGCCTTAAAGCACACTTGACTAATTCTCACTATATTTGTGGTTGGTGTATTTTAAACAAGGGTGGAAATTTTTAAAGAGAGACACATTGAAAAAAAAACAAAAAAACAAAATGGAAAGGGAGAGGAGAGGAGAGGAGAGGAGAGGAGAGGAGAGGAGAGGAGAGGAGAGGAGAGGAGAGGGAGGAGAGGAGAGGAGAGGAGAGGAGAGGAGAGGAGAGGAGAGGAGAGGAGAGGAGAGGAGAGGAGAGGAGAGGAGAGGAGAGGAGAGGAGAGGAGAGGGCAAGAGGAGAAAATTTTCAATAGTATTAAGAAAAAAAGATTGTAGAAAACAAAGGTCCCAAACTCTGCTTGATAAACTGCATACAATAAACATTTAAACTGAAAAAACCCTCACTCTCAATCATGCTGTTGACCAGTGAATAATTATAATTTCTATTTAAAGGAAGTTGTAAGATTTGTTGACTTCCTATTGCTCACAGTTTAGATTTAGAGGCCAAGTTCATTACTCATGAAGTGCCCTCCTTTTGATTTGATAGCTGGAATCTCATCAGATCCTTTGATTGACGAGCCTTGTTAAGAACTTTACATCAGAAATATCTATGAGAAGCAAAATTGCCTAGTTGTATTCCTGTTGTTTTCTCTGCTTATACCATGCAGGAGAGATTCCTGTGGTAAAATCTGTTTTGTACTATATTTGTCTAGAAGATTCACATACCATACTTCAGAAGTCTCAAAATATGTGACTTGATGTTTGCTAGTCTTCTGACAAGTCACCCACTAATATAGCTTTCTGTTCTTTCCTAGTCAGCAGGTTTTGTGGTTTTGGTTTTGGTTTTCGGAGGGGAGGGGTGTTTGTTGTTTTTTGGTTTATAGGTTAGGTTTTTGTGTGTGTTTTGGTTTGGTTTTGTTTTGTTTGTTTGTTTGGTTTTGTTTTTTATTAACTCCTACAGCACACCAATCTGCTTCCAGCCATGTAAGATTTATGGTTATAAGGAATAGAGACCACATCTCTATTCATAAAATTATGTCTTTACCGTCTTGGGTTTTCAGATCTTTCTAGGAATATCCACTCTGTCAAATCCTCATTTTTATAGAAAAAACAGAAAGGTTTCTGTTTTATGAGACTTCACCATCTTCTTCTTTCAAGATACAGCTATCTGGATGGAAGATTTTCTAGGTTAATTATTATCCAGTGTTCCAGGCCACAGAAAGATTTGTACCTCTTTTGTCAGCAGATGAGCTATCCACACAAACACATTGAGTCATAAAATACTTTCATAGAACATCAGAATTCATATGTCATGCTTGCACACATAATCTGCATTGTCATAAGAAGAAACTAAAACAAACAAAAAACCAAATATGATTGAATGAAAAAATGTTAGAAATGTTGAAAACTAAGAATGAAATATCTTTCATATTGATGCTACCTGAACTCAGTTTTAATCCTGGATTTTCTTTGCTGGATGTTATATCTCCCGGAACCTGTGTTTCTCTCTATTTACAGATATGCATAAACTTCAGTCACAGTCACAAACTTCCTATGAAGGTAGCTAGCTGTATCTTTTCCTCACACACTCCCCTCCCCTCTCCACCCCTACTAAGTAACTCCTGCTGGGGAGATGCGCCAGCCAACTCCCTTGATGTGTCCTGCCCCAGAGATGGCAGCCAGATGGCCTGACATCTGCAGCAAGAAGAGCTGGCAGGTCGCCCTGAAATCTCCCACTCAAGGGAGCTGTTTTTATGTACTGAAGTCCTTATCCCTAGAAACAATTCTGTGAATAAAATATATAATACATGATAAAATACAATGCACCCTAAAGAAAAGAAAAGTAAATAGTATTTTGAGACAGCTTACCACAGCTTCAGAAGAGACTTGTCCTCATGGGCAATATTTGATATGGAACTTCACCAAGTCTGTCATCTTTCGGTACTCAAACACAATATGAATCATAATGCACACCATGAACTGAAGTTTTTATTAACATCCATCAGAGGATGCCATGGTATACACAAATGGTAGAACAGAAGTGGATCAACCCAAAGAGGAACAATTATAACTTATGCATGCTGTATCTCCTCTCATGATCATGAGTTAAGTACATTGCACTGATTTCAGAGTACATATTTTAGGAACTTCACTGAGAATTCAAATACCTTTCAAACAGAGGCTGTTTTGCACTCCATTACTACAAGGTTAAGTAGAGAGACAGACATTGACAGGGTACTGAGAGAGAGAAAAAAAGAGGGAAATAATGTTAGTAATACAAAACACCTCTTGAAATAGGATTTTTTTCCTAAAACAGTGAGAAACATTATAGCCTCAAAAAAAAAAAGGATTCCAACTGCAGTATCCCCAAAGGGAAGATGGAATCATCCTGGCCTACTTCCTAGCTCCAGTACTATATCCATTGTGTCTCTGGGTGTTAATTCTTATACATACCACAGGTTTTGTGGACATTTCCTTGCCAAAACTTTAAAGGAGATGTTCTGATATGACCTAAAAAAGGGAAGAAAAAAAAAAAAAAAAAAAAAAAAAAAAAAAGAAAAAGAAAAAGAAAAAAGAGCGTTCCAGACAAATTGCAACATTACAAGATGTACTGTTGAAGAACACTTAGAGAATTTTAATATTGGAATAATAATAATAAAATGAGAGAAATGGAGAGAGTATAATGAAACAGCAAATAACATATTTTAGTACCACTACAAATTTTCTGTATATCTCAATCCTCTCAGTCCTTTTTGGGACAACTATACATGTGAGGATAAGCATGCAAAACTTGGATGCAAAAGCATGCAAAAGCTCTGAAGGACTACTTTGTTTTAGAATCATATCAAAATAGTATTTGTGCCCTCATTTTCAAGCTAGAGTTCCCCAAGGGTGGAAACCACATTGAAGGTTAATTTTGTTGCAAGAAATCTCCTTCTCCTTTTGCTAAATTCTGTAGTAAATATAAGCAATATCTGAGAGAAAAAAAAAAAGCACCAACAACACCCACCACTCAAACCAATCCAAAGGTCAAATATGTTACATGCATATCTGTCACTTTTCTAGTTGTCCAAAGCAATATCCACAAACTTGTCAGTGTTTATCCTTATACACAGCTAGGCAATAGACTCTAGCTATTCTTTACAGCTACTAGTAACATCTTTTGCCCAGAAGGCAATGACAGACAGAGAGAGAGCTAAGAAATAACTTTCACAGTTTTTGTGTTTTCCCAGCTATCAATCAAATTCCCTCTGACATTGCTTCATTTATGGATTATTGCAAAAAACACTGAAACAATGTGCAATGATAATGTTGTAAAGCTACAGAAATGAAATTGGTAGGAGTAACCCATTTCTCACTGTGTTCTCAAGCACCTCTCCACTCTGAATCCCCGGTATTGTTTAAGCTTCTCAGTTCTATATAAGAAAGCTAATCAAATGACACTCAGGAAAATTGACTTGGGTTTTCAATCTAGTTTCAGATCTCTATTATACGTATTTCAAATAGCATTTCTTATTCTCTGCATATCCTTAGGAGCATGCCCTGTCAAGAAATGCCATACAACTTCAAACCATGTTTTTTCCCACCTCTATAACTTTTTATGTATTCCCTTTTTACATTTTATTACAGCATAACATCTAAAAATGAAATAAAGATTATAAGCAATGCTTCAGGACCTGTAGTTCTATGGCTTGCCCTGAATATCAAATCTTGTTGATATGAACTTGCTTCTGTACCTCTGCAAATTGCCAAAATCTCCCCACTGACCATCACTGTAATTATTTCTGTTTGGAAATGAAAGATTTGATCAGCAGAGTGATTTTTCTTTTCTTTATTTTTTTCCCACTATTTCTTGTCAATCTTTTCCCCCATTCACCTGGACTGTGCATTTTCTCTTGATGAGGGATTTGAAGATTAAATCTGTATTTATTTACTGTAGTTATCTCTAGAAGTAAAAGAAAACAAAAGATTGTGGAAAAAAAAAGAGATAGGAAAGAAGGAAAGAAGGAAAGAAAGAGAGAAAGAAAGAGAAAGAGAGAAAGAGAGAAAGAGAGAGAGAGAAAGAGAGAAAGAGAGAAAGAGAGAAAGAGAGAAAGAGAGAAAGAGAGAAAGAAAGAAAGGAAAAGGAAGGAAGGAAGGAAGGAAGGAAGGAAGGAAGGAAGGAAGGAAGGAAGGAAGGAAGGAAGGAAGAAAGAAAGAAAGAAAGAAAGAAAGAAAGAAAGAAAGAAAGAAAGAAAGAAAGAAAGAAAGAAAGAAAGAAAGAAAGAAAGAAAGAAAGAAAGAAAGAAAGAAAGAAAGAAAGAAAGAAAGAAAGAAAGAAAGAAAGAAAGAAAGAAAGAAAGAAAGAAAGAAAGAAGAAAAGAAAGAGAGCGAGAGAGAGAAAGAAAGAGAGCCAAGTAAAAAAAAAGGAACAAGGGAAGAAAGGAAATATAAAGGAGGGAGAGAAGAAAGGATGGTGAGAAAAAATGTACAGAACAGTCATCCCACCTAATAATTTAGCAGGGATTTTGTTTTCTCGAATCGCAAAATGAAATACGCAGAGATACTCACTCCCTTCGCATCCAGCACCTGGGTATGTTGGTATGTTTGCTACTGTAATTTAAAACACATTTCCACTGAGTATCCACAACTCTTTATTGCATAAATGTGTCAGAATCAGAGCAACAGGTCAAATTTAGTGACAACCTAAGTCAAGTTTGAAAAGTAAGTTACAATTCCAATCCAAAAAAATTATGACCAAAAGACACATCAATACATCAGTAAAAAAAAAAATCAATAAAAAAAATCAGAGTCAAAGCATGAAGTAGAAGTGCAAGTTGAGGGTATGTACACGGGAAGATTCAGGGTTTTTTGTGAAGGAATCAGGTTCAGTTTCAAGGTCAACATCAGAGTGGCACTAAATGGAATTTATTTCTTTGTGTCAGAAAAATATCAGAGAGGAAAACTAGAGGGGTTTTTTTATTTTATTTTCCTTTAGATTTTGGACAGATACTCAGGTGTTGTACAGACACCATTTCCAAAACTGCTATTGATCTCTTAGGAGACAGAGAAGTGCTTCCCTCTGCCTGGGCCTTGACTTTCTCCTGAGCTGGTAGGAATAATGATACTTTTGGCCCTTCTTTCTTTAAGGAATATGTGCCCTAGGCCCCATAGTATGGTGCAGTAAGTATGTCTGCACCACTGGAAGATTATCTAAGAGAAAAGGATGATGAGGTCCTGTGCAGAGATGAAATTTGGAGTCTGAAAAACAATATAGGAATGATAATAGAGCATTATGCCATGTGTTAACTGGGTTTACTAAGCATTTACTAAAGAATCACACCAATGGGTCTAACTTCTGATTCTATAGGTTGTGGATTCTCTGGGACTTCCTCAAATGAGTGACAGAACTACATTTTAATTTATGTATCACATGTTTAAACTACTTGACATAAAAAATCACGAAGGGGGAGATTTTTAATGTAAATGTACCAAATGCCTTTCAGTTACAGGAAAACTAGGGCACTCAGTGGTCCTTGAACAATGTGAATTTTCAACTTGAGGGATGCATGTACACACTGAATTCCCCTAAAACAATTTACACCATTAAATATTTAGTAAAAGAGAATTAAAAACTAATAAACTATTATTAGTTGAATATCGGAAAAGCTGAACCATCAGTTTATTTGTGTTATAACATACAAGGGCAAATACAAATATTTTTATCTTCATATGATATTAATTTATTGAGAAAACGTACTCATCATACAAGTATATAACTCATGCACATGATATGCATGTATCATATCATGCACATACCTTTTAGGTGAATCTCTTCAAATGAGGATTTACATAATACACAGCAGAAATACATATGACCTATTTATCATCTATCTTCTTTTTCCCATTTTCAAACACAGTGAAAATCTTTGCTGCCTTCCAGGTTCCTAGTACACCCATCCCCAAATTCTCCAAGAAAACCATTACTGTCTGAGGGCAGCTGCACCCTACAACAAGTTCTCTAAAAACTGTGTTAAAAAAACAGGGAGTTTCACGGAGTTTCTCTTGATCAAATTATCTCCTTGTTGCAGAAAGATCACGTTCCTTTCTTGATACTGCTTTAGTATCAGTAAATTTTATGAATTTTTGTAATATGATTACATCTTGCACATAGTCCCTTTGTTCATTTTGTATTTATATTCTTATGCTATTAACTTTATAGACTTAATAGACTGCAGCAGTATGGTCAATGTATGCCAAGACAAGACCATGATACTGATGAAGTAGAAAGCCAGAGGTCTGCAGTCTTTCCACTCTATTCCTTATATTGGCACCAGTAATGCTGTTCAGTACACCAGACCAGTCTGTTGATCTGAGAGGTGAGCGTTTTTGAGTGTTTTTTGTTTGTGTCTGAGTTTTTCTCAGAGTCTGGTTTGGACCAGCTCGAAGAGATCTGTATGGAAAGCATAACTTGAAAAGAATGAAGGAAATTTTGTCATGTCTTCATCAATAGCACAGACAGATATGAACATAAGCTGGCTTTAAAATTCTTTCTCATTTTCATTTTCTTTCTTTCTGCATTTAAGATCAGTAAAGGAATATTGATATAGTTAATCTTGTCCCTTACCACAGTATTCACTCTTCCTTCATATTAGGATAACTCTTTCTTTTAATATTACTTATTTCAAGAAATACTGCCTCTCCATTACTTTTCTTTCCTGACATGTTGTCAACTAGTTCTATGAACTTATTGAAATGTATCTTTCTGAATCTTTATTTATGAATTCTCTTATTTCCTATTCCTCCTTCTTAACTATCATGAGCTGTGTCTTTCTGTGGTGTTATTTATCTTCTAGATTATTAATTGGTTCCTCATTTTGGATGAGAAGTTTCAATTAAGAGTCTCTGCATAGCAATGAATTATCCTTAACACATCTGTGGGGTGGAAGTTTCATTCCAACAGCAAACTCTGGTTGTTACATTTGTACATTAATGTGTATTATGGAAACCAGTTGAGGCTGAGGTTTATCTTCCTTAACCTTTTTCCATTTTGTCCATGTATGTCTAAGCTAACCAATCAGGCTTCTTTTATACTCAGAGATGGGATATAGGAAATTCTAGATGGAAGCACTTGGCCAGGTGTGGTTCCTACTTGAAGAACCTGTTTCTGCATTGGACTCTGAAGGGATTAACACTGAATAATTCAGATGTCTAAATTTTAGACAGCTACAATTAAATGAAATAAAATCTGTTAACAATTAAACAATGCCTTTCAAAATTGTAGTGCAGTCATTTCTAATCTTAATTTAATCTCCTAAAGGCTAAGGATTTAAATCTAGTTAAATTTAAGAAACTGTATAAATATTTATATTTTTTAATTCTACTGTAAGGATCCTTTAGAATGAGTATAAAGAAGCTTCACATGGAAAAAAAAATCACCTTGTTCCCTTAGTAATGTCTTCAAACTGTGTTCCCTCAGAGTAACTGTACTGTGAAGCTGTGTTCCATTGAACCGCCTATAGAATGATGCTGAAATGACACTTCCCTGATAGATTTTAATCTTACTTTTATATACAAATTGCAGTTATTTCTCCCTCATTAATATCAATGAGTAGAAACAGTGTCCATGAAAATCATTAGGAAGGGGGTTTTTGTGTCTTAGTCTCTTTCTTGTTCTTATAAGTCAGACAAATAAACCTTAATTTTCTTCTCATTCCCTCTGCCTCCTGGTGCTACTACACAGTTATGCTCAGTTATTACAGCATGCAATTTACTTTGCCTTTCAACATTTTTCTTAGATAACCCATACATTTTTGCCTGTGTTCTGTTTACAGGATAGAAATAAGAGGCATAGCCATTGAGTTTTCAGTAGTCTCTATAGAGGGTCGTGCTCTTACTACTATTGTCCATCATTTATGTGAACTCTCTTAAGGACAGACTGATCTTTCCTAGAATACTTCCAGATCTCTGTAGGCTAAAACCAAATTACTGCATTTTATGCCTACTGAGAACATGTGTGATAGTATTTGCATTGAGAATGGGGTCTGTGATTTAGGAACATAAAAACAAAAGGATTTTTTTGTTGTTGTTGTTGTTAACTTTAGAAGACACATTGAATTCTGTGTATTAAAACAAGCAGTCCTAGGTTGGACTTGATGTGAAACTGAAAGCTGGATTTTATAAATTAGAATTTCTGAGTGCTGGTCCCAGTTTTGAAAATCATCTGGCAATCATTTCAGCAAGATGTGGAATTTCCATTTCTCAGTTTACCTATCAATAGAGTAGGTGTAATGTTTTGTCTAATGACTCTTTCAAGGCTTTACAGTTAGTTGAGAACCTTAGATAAAGGTCTAAAACACTGCAATGTATTCTGTTCTAGGAAGCCTAATTTTTCTCTCCATAAGAAAAACAAATCTTTGTGGATTTGTGTAGACTTAATTGTCTTTTTTAAATTTATAAAGAGGATTAAGAAAACTGAGTTTATCTAAGTCTCCCTACTGGTAAATAAAAGAGAAAAAAATAATTAAGAAACAAACACAAAAAACTAGAAGCAAAGAGAAAATTTATTATAAAATGAAATAAATAAATAAATATGTCCAAATGGTAATGCACAAGGAACAGTTAAAATAACAAAATAAATTGCTAGATTTTCTGAGCTATGAATTGGTAGATGAATAGAAATTAAAACAAAATCTTTATGAAAAGAATGTGGAAATTAAATGCTGGAAAGTGTCGATCAGTTATCCTCGGTTTCATGATTCCTGCAGATATAGGAGAGCTTAAGAAGAGTAGTGAAGCCAGAACCAATCCCTCTACAGTTTTAGTCTTTGAATACTAGATATAAATGTTAGGAAATTATTCTGCATTACCTAAAGGAAAAAAGTAGGCCTTTTATTTTGAGTCAGTTGGAGAAGGCTGCAATTGTAGTCAGTAACAGAAGATTAAAACCAAATTCCTTACAGATGGAAATCAGGAAAGCTCCATCATCCACCCAGAATCAGTCCATTGTACATCTATGTCAGTTGATGCTAGCTGAGAAGTGGTCTACAAATATCACTGTAACTTCATCAATCTTGACATGATGGCCAAAAGAATAAGCTTTCTTATAGGCTTTTAAGGACTTAATGGGTTCAGCCAATTTGCTAATACTCCTTTTGCAATTCTTTCTTAACACATTTCGTTGTCTTTCTGTTAGCAGCTAAAGACCAAAATCACAAAAGCATGTGCTAAAACAATAAAACTGAAATGAACATGTGCATTTCAAGGTTATATTTTATATTCATTTGGAATGTTTTGATTTTTAGTTTCTAACTCTTCTGGTTTTCAGATTTTCTTATGTCAAGGCTATTTATAAATGTCAAAGATACTTTATTCTCATTTGCTCATAGTCAGATACTTTTTTAGCCTAGTTTCCTGAAAATATGGAGTATATACTGTTTTGACAAATGCCTGTACGTTTACATGTGTCTCTGTCCGTGGAACATCCTGTATCAGCTATCAGAGAATCCACAAAGAGTTCATTGCCCTTGCTATATTCAAATATTTTTGCTGTTATTCCCAACCTGAGAAATTTGGTGTAAAGCAAGAAAAGCAAAACATTATTCTCTACTAAAAGCAGCTATTGTTCCGACAAAGGCAATTATCTTGATTCCACATAAGCTTTGCTAGGTTTCCTTTTTGAAAAGGTGGCCTTTTCCTTCATGTTCTTAAGAGTTTGCATTAAAATTATATGAATCACAGTATTTAGTCACAGAATTTTGTTTCCATCAATATTCTATTAAATAATGGACTTTATGTCTCTAGTAGAGTAACTAATTTTGGGTAAATGCTGTTCTGTTGGTCTTAATGCGATGATTCTCAGCTGGGATATTGATGTAACAGAGCTGTTTCTCCACCGTAACCAGGCATCATCACTCCCATTTCAGAATCAGGAAGGAAATTAGAACTATCTTTGACTTTGAATAGTAGCAGACATAGAAGAGGGTGACTCTGATGGTCAAATGTGCAGAAACATATTTTACAGAAGCATAAACGTAAAGTTGCTTCATTTTGTTTGCCTGGAGGGCACTGTTCTCTGAACTCTACGTCAAGCAACTGAAAACAAGTCTATTGTCAAAGGGCTTCAAAATTCTAAACAATGCTGAAACTTTCACTGCAAAACTGTTAAGTTGGAAAAAATTAGAAAACATCTACCTAGCACATCAACAGCTGTCTGGCACAAATATATTAGGGATTAAATTTGGTGGGCAATTTCCTGTTACAACGGACAGTATATTCCCCAGATAGGAGCACACCAGGCAGAGAACTATCTTTGGGAGTAGAAGAATTCAAGGATTTGACTCATTCTGGAAAAAAAAAAATAATCTTTCAGGGTCCTGGAATTTATAAATCAATTTGAGTCTAAGGAATTATATTTTTAACTGAGTAAGTTCATTACTGTCTTTCTTCCTTTAAGGACTTATTTTAAAAGCTGTGTAAGTATTATGCATTCTTGGATTTCCATGAAAGTTATTAAGTGAATATTTCCATAGATTTAGGCCTATGCACTAATGGGTTAACTTTCAAAATGTGTCATGAACATGGGATCTTTTTGACTAGCTAAACCAGAGATGAAATGTTCTACAGCTCATAACCAACATAGCTATTATGAAATCAATCATTAGGAAATGTTTTCCTTTCTCTTTTTTACTTTCTGAGGAAGATTGAGAACAATGCTGTAATGACATAGAAATATAATGCCTTAATGAGTCTTTTCATCTCTGTTCCCTATTCTTCTCCCATACATTTTACTTAATGTGCATAAAAGTAGCAAAGAGAAAGATAGGGGCATGAACAATTGTATCTCTGAAGCTCATACGTTGAAACTTGTTTATGAGCTCATGGTCACTTTTTGTTTATATTCAAATATTTCTTTGTAACACATCTGAAGACTAAGGCAAATCTGTACATGCACATGAATTACAGAATTGTCATATTTGGAAGACAATTCTAAGCCCTGTCCACCCTTTTCATGTGTTGGGAGGATCATGATGTTGAATTTAATAACTGGCTCAGTGCATTTGGTTTTTAAATGCATCTATGCCTGCAAACTGAACATAAGAATATGCCAGACAATGACAGAAAGGAGCCAAATAGCTGGAGTGGAGAAAGAACAGCTCTGATTGCTTTTATATGGATCCTACATTAAAGAACCCAGTGGAGCTGAATTGTTCCCTGTGGGGCTTAAAAGTTTGATTTTCTTTTTTCCTCTATACAGAAAATTATGGTGATTGCAAATCCTAAAGCACTAAAATTATTTAGAAAAGAAATGGTAAATATATACAGTAGAAAATAGGCATTTTCCATAGTTTATAGCTCCAAAGATTAGAGTAGGATTAAAAAGAGAGGAAAATAGATTTCAGAGCTGTTATATTTTCTAACAGTAAGTGACACAACTTTCCCACCGGAGAAAAAAACAGGAAAACACTAAAAACAAAAGAAGAAATAACAGTGAATAAATATTGAAATACTAAAAAATAATATTACCACTAGTGACACGTGCACACACAAACATACATACTTGTCTAAATTTATAAATATATCCTTATATCTATATATACCTTTGCACAGTTAAAGCTTACATTTGCACAGGAACTTTTTTCTAAAGGAATTAAAACTTCAAATTAAATTATATACTGGGAATCCTCTGTAGAATCAGATAATGTCTGCAATATCAATTTTCTACATTCATTTAAATAGTGTGCTAAATTAAACAGATCTAAAAAAAAGCTTGCTAAACATACTCTTGGAGGGTGTTGGGGAAGTAAGAGAAGTAGGAAGGTGTATCAGTAAATTCTTGGGAGTTGAAAATGGCCTCCGTTGTTTCCTTCTAATTTCCAGAATGCAAAAAACTGGAAAATTAAAAGGATAAAAACCATCCCAATGACCAAGCAGCATTAAAAGGCATTCAATATTGTGTGCAGAATATGAATTCAGCCACCCTGAGGCTGACTTACCTTTCTTCAGGGGCTGATCAAGGATAAGAATGCACAAAGGTACCTAAAAACTGTTTAACCTCTCTCCCTTTTGTTTCAGTAGTTAGTACAGACCCAATACTCACTGGAGCTAATAGGAATCTTTCTACTAAGAGGAAAAGTATAATAGGAAATAGGGGCTTTAAAGTCAATTGGAATTTATGGTGCTTGAGAACATGCAATATCTTTCAAACAGTGCTAAGCACCAAAGCTGAGGAGCCTGGAGTTCTTCTCCATTTCATGGTTAAGAAAACCATTTGGATTTCCAGCAGCCATTAGTGTGCTAAAGGTTTACTCCACATCTTTGTCACTAAACAATTTCTAAGCATTGAAGCTGTCTATGTCTTCAGAGAGTTTTGGGGTTTTTTTGTTTGTTTGTCTGTTTTTTCAGAGAGAAAGATGCATAAATTACAGAAATTACATACATAGAGTCTACTGACAGAATGCAGAGGAGTGTGCCTGTTATTGAGCACTCAACAGTGTACATCATGCGTCAATGAACATTTACAACAGGATTATTTAGTATTCCCAAATGTAGTGGCATAGCTATGGGATGACTCACAGTTTCAATAAGAGCATTAGTGGTGAGGAGAAACAACAGAAAGGTCATCCTGATCCTGCACTTTCTGTATGGTTTCATCCATTACATCTCTACCAAGTACTTCAGACTATATATACTCCCTGAGGTGAGTGAGAAGGAAACTCAGAACTTATTTTATGAGTACCGACACCACCCATATAGATGAAACACAAATAAGATGAAACAAAGGTATAAAACATGAAAACTGGGAAAATAAATGCTTTGACCACCTCCAGTATTGCTTAACAACTGACCAAGCAGGGCCTTGAAGAAAAGAAGGAGAAAATTTGTACATCTTTGTCAGATACAAAAAGAGGCTGTGGTGTCTATCTAAAGCTTCAATTACATATAAAAGAAAGAAAAAAAAAAAAAAAAAAAGATAAAAACCACATAGTATTCTTTATTTCTATACTGCAAGCCAGACTTTTGCCTGTAAATACAAAAATAGGTAAGCTCCCCCAAGCTGCTGAATATCAGAAGGCAGAAGAATATTTATGTTTGATAGTTCCTCAGGTGTGAAATAAGTAAATTCCACATATTCATATTACCCAAAAAACCTCTGAGGAATTTTCTTCATTTTTATAAGAGCTAAGAATTCTATTGCACCATGTCTCATTCAGGAGCAAGAAGATACCCTTTAGGGCTTTTGAGTATCTTGAGTTTTATCACAACTTGAATTGTTTTGATTTTTTCTCTTGAGGTCATGATAAGACTCTGAGCAAGGTCCCGTTTCTTCATTCACCATGCTTACCCTAAACATGTGGTCTTTTACACTAGCGGAAATGACAGAGGTCTTAATATAGCCATTGTGCTGACTTAACTCACTTTCTGAAACCCTGCTTTGTGCATAGTGGGGCGGATATTCCACAGTGGCCTGTTCCATGGGCTATAAGGCCGCTTTTCGCTGCCACAGCATCATAAAAGAGCCATGGTGTAGCTGAGAGCTGTGTCTTACAACTGTCTGTGCCACTGGGATGTATCCCTTTGGAGGGATTAAAATGACTAAAATGAGGGATACAATATAACAAGGAGAGCACATAGAAAGACAAGAAATATAAAAGGAGAAAAGGGGAGGAAGTGATTTTGAAGGGGAATAATAAAGTATATGTCACCCTGCTGATTGCTTTTTCTGTTCTTTCTGTATTTTTTTTTTTAGCTTAAAATGCTTCCTACTCGCAAGTATCTGACTTGCCAGAAAATGAATATCACTGAAAATCTCTGCTAGTATCCTATTAGAAAGGTGAAGTTTTAAAGACATTTTGTCCCATTATAAATCTGAAGTGATGAAATATAAAAGTAAATATTTTTGCCAGTTTAGTCTGCCCTTTAAAGTCCTGCTTTCCTCTAGAGAGAGAAAATCTGCTGGCTCTGGATTGAATCCATTTGCAATTGCCAACAGATTCTCTCTGATGAATCTTCAAGCGGTTGAGTCAGGTTGGACAGGCAAAATGTCCATCTGTACCATCCCTGATGGATGTAACAAAGCTTGGAATGTATTCACAGTACCAGAGCAGAAGTCAAGGGAGTAAAGGACAAGTAGAAATGCTGATTTTTTTTTTCTATTTTGTTTTATTTTAGTCTAATTTTATTTTTAATTAATTTTACTTCTAATACATATAAAATATTCTGTTCATTTCTCTACATGTAAACAGAGAAGTCCTTTCCAAAAGACCAACAGGCAGGACGCTTAAAGGAAGATTTTTCAAAGAGAGGGCAAGTGTAGGATTTAATCAATCAGCTTCTGTTGATGTTTCTGAGAGTCATGCAGCTAAAAATCTGTATGCCTCTTTGAAAAGATACTCCCAAAATGTCACAAATCTGCTAGGCAGGCAGCTGTAGGAGATATCTCTGGTATATCTCTGTCTCTCTGCCTAATATTAGGAAGATTACCTGAACTCCCATCTGATCAAAATTTCTGGGCATAATATTTCCATCAAACAAATGCTGACATTACCATTTCCTGTAACAATGTCATGTATTTTTAATTTTAATGTATATGTTTTGAAGGGTTTTGTTTAATTTCACATTTGTTTTCCTCATCAAACAATGTATCATTCATTTTATATCAGGAACATAAACCAAGTCAAATCAGAATTCTCCAACTGACCTGTTCAAAATACTTTTCTTTAAAGATTTTATAAAGTACAAAGAAAGGCTTATTCAAGGAATCAAATTATGGCATGAAATAATTTGGGCTGAATTTGACCTTTGCTGTGCATTCCCACCCAGTGTGACCTATAGAAGCCATCCAAAAGGCTTCTATTTTTTCCCTATGGGGAGGGAAGGGACACAGATCTCCTGCAGAGACAGAGTATGAACTCAAAGAAGAATAAGAAGTAATTGCATCTTTACTCACCCTAAACATGTATTAGTTTCTGTCTAGGTTGATAAACAAGTCAAGAGGAAAATTATGATACAGTTTTACAGTAAACTGCTTGAATCAAATTCTGTGTAACCTTAAAGTAATAATGTCTTAGGTTGGATGAGTCCCCGAGCAGAATCTTCTCCTTGTTTATGCCCTTAGTTTGAGATTGGTCATCATCTTACTATCTATAAATGACTTAGAGCAGGATAAAGTCTGCTTTAAAATGTACTGCAGAAAAATCCATTAGAGATCTTACTGATAAATAACTGAAGAAAATTATTTCATAGAATATAGAATGGTTTCCTTTGAGTCAGAGGGGACCTTAATGATCATCTGTTTCCTCATAGGAGAGGTACTCCAGTTCTGATCATCATTGTAGCCCTCGCCTGGATTCACTCCAATAGCTCCATGTGCTTCTCCTGCTGGGGGTTCCGGAACTTGACACAGTACTGCATGTGGGATCACACCAAATAAGAGCAGAACCTACTCCCTTGACCTTCTGGCCAAATACACTTGGCTTTCTGGAGTCCAGAAATACATAGCCAGATCATTTTGAATTCCTCATCAACTAACAACCCCTGATCTCCTTAGTCCTGTTCTCAATCCATTCTCCACCTAGCCTCTAAATGCGCTTGGAACTGCCTGAATCCAGGTGCAGGACCTTGTGCTTGGTCATATTGAATTTCATAAGGTTGACATAGGCCCACCTCTCAAGCCTCTCAAGGTCCCTCAGGCTGGCACCCCTTCCCTCCAGTGTTTCATCCCCACCACATAGCTAGGTGTCATTAGAAAATTTGTGAGGGTGCACTCAGTTCCACTGTCCATGTCTCTGACAAAGATATTAAACAGCACCAGTCCAAGTTCCAACCCTGAACAAACACCACTTGTAACTGGTCTCCATTTAGACATTGAGACATTGACCACTACCCTTTGAGTGTGACCATCCAGATGCTTCCATTATCCACCATGTGATCCATCTATTGAATCCATATCTTACACATCAAAAGCCCATTAATTCTTGCTGCACAGTATTGAAAAATTTGCATGAGTCCAGGGAGATGTCAGTTGCACTTCCTCTGACCACTGAAGCTGCAAATGCTTCATAAAAAAGCCATCAGATTTGTTGAGCATGATTTATCCCAGGTGGAGCCATGCTGGTTACCAATAACCACCTCCACATTTTCCATCTACTTTAGCAGAGCCTTCAGGAGGATCTGGTCAGTGATCTTGCCAGGCACAAAGGTGAGACTGACTGGACTTTAGTACCCAAAGTCTTCCTTTTTTCTCTTTCTTAAAATGTTTTCACCGTCAGTGTGAACTTTACCACACTGGCATGACTTGTCAAATGTGATGGAAAGTAGTTTTAGCTCACCTGCCAGGTCCCTCAGGAGCAGAGGATAGACCTCTTCAGGTCCCAGAGAGACTTATTCACTTTGAAGTTCTTCAGATAGTCTTGAAACTGCTCTTCTACTTGAACTAGATCTACTGCTCTTATACTTCTCATAGTCCCTGCCTTGGCCTTCTGTGACCTGGGTGGTGTGGCCAGAGCTGTTGCCAATGAAGACTCAGGAATAAAATTAATTGAGAACCTCAGCCTCCTCCATATCCCTCACGACCAGATCTCCTGTGTCTTTCTGGAGCTGGACAATGTTTTCCCTAGTCTTCCTTTTATCACTGCCACACCCTTAGAAGCTTTTCTTGTTGCCCTTGATGTTCTTGGAAAGATTTGCTTCTATTATGGCTCTAACTTTCCTAACATGATCCCTGGCTCCTCCTACGACTTCTCTGTACTCCTTCCAGGCTACCTGTCTTTGCTTCCACTCTCTCTAGGCTTTCTTTTTTTACATGTAAATTCATCCAGAAGCAACTTTTTTAAGCATAGAAGTGTTTTGGCATTCTTGCCTGCCTTCACCTTTCTTGGAACCCATTGGTCCTTTGCTTAAAGGAGGTGATCCTTGCATATTGAACAGCTCTTTTGGTCTTGCCTCCAAGACTTCATCCTCTGGTACCCTGCCAAGCAGACCCCTGAAGAGAATGAAGCCTGTTCTCCTAAACTTACAGATAGTGAGCTTGCTTCACACTGTCATTGTCCTAAAGATCCTGAATTGCACCATTTTCACAGAATCACAGAATCATCAGGGTTAGAAAGGACCTCTGAGATCACCAAGTACAATCCTTTATCCAGTACCACTGTGGTTACCAGACCATGGCACTGAGTGCCACATCCAGTCTCTTCTTAAAAACCTCCAGGGATGGAGAATCCATCACCTCCCTAGGCAGCCCATTCCAATATCTGATCACCCTCTCTGTAAAGAATTTTTTCCTAATATCTAACCTAAACCTCCACTGACAGAACTTAAGTCCATGCCCTCTTGTCTTACTGGTAGCTACCTGGGAGAAGAGACCGACACCCCCCTGGCTCCAACCTCCTTTCAGGGAGTTGTAGAGAGTGATGAGGTCTCCCCTGAACCTCCTCTTCTCCAGACTGAGCACCCCCAGCTCCCTCAGCCCATCCTCACAGGACTTGTGCTGGATCTCTTCACAGCCTCATTGCTCTTCTCTGGACCTACTCCAGCACCTCAATCTCCTTCCTGAACTGAGGGTCCCAGAACTGGACTCAGGACTCAAAGTGTGGCCTCACCAGGGTTGAGTACAGGGGAAGAATCCCTTCCCTGGAGCTGTTGGCCACACTGTTCCCAATATAGGCCAGGATGCCATTGGCCTTCTTGGCCACCTGGGCACACTGCTGGCTCATGTTCAGCTTCCTGTCAATCCAGACTCCCAAGTTACTTTCTGCCTGGCTGCTCTCAACCCCTCTGTGCCCGGCCTGGAGCTCCTCATGGGCTTGTTGTGACCAAAGTGCAGGACCTGGCACTTGGCCGTGTTGAACCTCACGGCATTGGAATCAGCCCAAGTCTCCAGTCTGTTCAGGTCCCTCTTCAGAGCCCTCTGCAGAGATTTTGTGGTGACTGAAGCCAAGGCTACTGTTAAGGTTCATGTTATCCTGGCAGCCCATCCTTTTTGGTGAGAACAAGATTCATCATAACACCTTCTCTTGTTAATTCCTTCACTGCCTGGTGAAAGAAATTGACATCAATGCATTCCAGGAACTACTTGGATTGCTGATACCTTGCTGTGCTCTCCCTCCAGAAGGTGATGGGGTAGTTGAAATCCCCCATAAGGATCAAAACTTGTTAATGTGAAGCTGCTTCTGTCTTTGTACAGAGGATCCGTAGATCTGCTGCAGATCTTCTGCTTGGTCTTTCTGGTTAGGCACCATGTAGTCTAATTTCAGAGAAACCACTTCCTCGATGATAGTCTCAGAAGTGTTTTCCAAGATGTAATCAAGAGGAAGAAAAGATTTAATGACAAATCAACAGGATCCGTGCTACTCAAACCTTCCCTTTCTTTTTGGATAAATGCACTCTTTATCCCATTTATTAATCCCAGCCCTGTTTATTATCACTGATTCATATGTTGTATCTAAACTACCACTTCTCATTCAAGCAATGATCCTGCTGAGCTCAAAGGCTTCCAGCAATTCAACATGAGGTGTTTAAGAGTGTCTTTTCAAAGTAGAGTATTGGTTTAGTCACACAGAGCCTGCTAACATCAAGGAAAGTTCTCTGGTTAAATCCCCATGCAAACTTCCTTTGAAATAATTACCCCTAAAGCATCCTGTCTGCTGCAGTTTGAAAAGGGACTTCAATCAATATATTTGTTAAATGAAATGCAAAGAAGATCCATTATTTGTTCTCTGGATACTGTTGCTTAATAAAGGATGTATCACAGTAATGCTTAAAACATAGGGTCCTTATTCTGTTTGAATTAGTCTTCAAATGCCTATCTGAAATATTCATACCTTTCACTTTAAAAAAATTGGACATAAAATATCATTGGAAGAAGCTTTGCCAGATGACTACTTATTAAAGACATTCCTCTAGTCAGAATGCTTGCATACATATCAGTGTGTGCAGGTGTCTGTGAGTTTGTATTAGTTCTAAACATTTTCATTACCAGAATCAAAATTCCTCAGTTTTATTTTGTGAGAGTCATCTAATTTTAGATATTTAGCGGTTTATTATTTAATTTTAATTAGGATCTCAGAGTTCTCAGAATTTCTTGGAGTGAAGATTGCATCACAGGCCATTTAATTAAACCACGATGTTTGGATCCTATTGGTGAATGTCATCTGAGTTACCTGAACTCCATTATTTAAGAGTCTTCATGGGAAGGGAAGGAAACTGGGAGGGGAGATAGGATGGGAGATAGGAGAGGAGAGGAAACCAAAACCTAGGGGATTTTTTCCATAGTTTGAATGACAGGTCCCAAACTATTTGATAGCTAATTTTTATTGTTATTACATATCCATTTCTCTAATGGGCAGCATTTTCAGCTACATAGAAAGGAAGGAAATGCAGATCTGGGTATTGCAACAATGACACCATGGGACTTTTTAGGCCTTGCTGTTCGCAATCTTTTCCTAAATCATATGGGAAGGTTGCTCACCACATGTGAAATCACATGTATGTGTTACTTTTAATGAGGCTTTACTTCTGCCTATACATTCAGCACAGAGAAGACCCTTCCTAATATGGTGTAGTATCTTCTTACTGAAACCAAGACTTTCAGGTTTTATTAATAAAAAATAATTCTGAAGTTCCCTCATTCCTGAAATTCTAAGCATTCCATCAGAATCTGAAGTGGTTGCTGGAGTTGGAGACCATTAGAAAGCAATGTTACACTGCAGCTAAGAAAAGACTGCAAGGTTTTGATGTAGTTATGTATTTATTCTGTTGGCACAAACAATCTTTCCTAGCCCATGTTCTGTTTCTCTATAGTGCCCACCTGTCCTCCCCTCCATTCCCTCACCTACATTCTCATCTCTCCTTTTTTTTTTTTTTTTTTATTCCTCTCCTAGTCTCCCTCATGCCAGAGACCTGTGCAATATCATTTTCCGCATAATGAAATCTAGAGTGACATTAATGTAAGTGTAATTTTATAGTGGGGAATGGGCCTAGCTGATCATTTCTACCTGCTGTGTTGTGATGATAGACATTGGGATGTCACCATCTGTGTAATGAAATTTCACCTCCGTAGTGGTTTAGATTATCAAACGTTCTTCCAAGCTGTCTCACATAAATTTATTTATTTATTTACTCTGTAAGGATAGTAAAGTTGTAAAGTTGCTCATCTCTGGGAAACAGAGGGAGGGGTGAAAAAAGGGGAGAGGAGGTGGAAGAGGGAGGCTAAAAATAAAAGCCATGACTAGAAAAGATGATAACAAAAAACCCCAAACAAACAAGCAAAAAAATAATTCCAGGAAAGAAAATGAAGCTGTACCACATTTCTGTGTAGCCCTGTATCCACATTCTATCGTTCCCAAGTCTCCTCTCACAATTTAAAAAAAAAAATAAAAAAATAATCAAAACCATAAACCAAGCAGAATTCTGTCACCTTAAAGTAACAAGTGATGATTCTGGAAATTTTATAGTTATAGAGTGTCTTTGCTTCATTCATACTAAGCTTCCTCTCCTGTCAGTAAGAGCTGCATAACATCACAGTGTCAAATCTACTTTAAAATGCCTTAAAATGAACCCTTTCTTGCTTCTGATGTGGTGTGTCTGATGTGGTGATCAGGAAGGTGAGTGGATCACATCTAGGGGCATGAGAGACATACAGAAAACATTTCAGGAATGTTAAAAAGCATTTCTACACATTCCACTGTATGGGGCTCAGGATCTAGTCCTGAGGATCCCTTGGTCCTTCTTGGTATTTCTGTCCTTTCTGTCCTGTCACTTTTAAATCTCTCCTTCGGTGGCTATAAACTGTAGACTTTCCCTTTTCCTCTGTATCTGCCATGAGAAACATGTTTGGATTCAGATTTCACTGGGCAATCAGAACCTGCAGGGCTGTGTTTCATTATGGGGAACTCATTCTTTTTAGCAATTAATTCCGTCTTTTTCATTTCCCCTTCAATTCAAATATCCTGACACCTATGCAGAGGGGAAAATCATACGTTTGCAGAGAAAATCACCCCATCAGAGTCACAGCTGGAACAGATGCTTGTTCTCCTCTTCTTCTGAAGCTATATTCTATGTAGCTATATTCTATATTTATCTAAAACTTCCATGTGTCTCGTAGTCTCAGTAGATCAAATGCTTTTAAATATGCCATTCCTTCAATTTTTATGTCAAACTTCAGAAATTCCATGAAATTTTCACACTCTACTTGTCTAGCACATAATTCTGAGAAACACCAGAAATACTACGCATGTGAATTGCAGCATTTTTTGACCCTTCAAATCTGAAAAGCCAAGGGAACAACTTAAGGATCAGCTGTGCAGACGCTTACTACATATTCACCTACACATTTTATTTTTGCTGGAAAATCATGAAAAAATACATTAAAGAAGAAAACTGTCTTTCTTTCTAATCCTTTGCATCAAACAGAAGATACCTGTGCCCATGGGGGAAAAGCAACGAAGACCCAAACCCTCATACCTGGGACCAATAGATTTTGAGTGTTCATAAGTTTTCACAGATGAGTTTGAACTGCAAGGGACTGGAAAATTACGATAAAAAAGCAACCTTTTCAGGTTGGATGGAAAATTATATCTCCAGGCTTCCTTGTTCAGTGCCCCTTCTTGGTTTCCACCACATGTTCTCTGGTGGTGTTCACCATTTAATGTCTACATGTTTTTTCTGGTTTTGATGCCATTAAACATGTGGGCTTGATCTTCAGAAGCAGGTGTCTCTAAAGTCAAGGCACTGACTCTTGTTAAATTTTCTCTCACATCCTCTAGTATAGGACTTTTCTTACTGAGAAGTGAACACTCTTCATGGCTCACAGGTTACTGCAGGAGTTAATTAGAAAGATTTTAAAACACCAAAAAACCCATTTCATTCATTTTAACTATAAAACATTTCTTCTGTCATGGTAGGGTTAATATTTCATTCTAAACTTATGCAGAACTGAAATAATGGGGAAAAAAATTGCTTAAAGGTTTTATTTCCTCCCAGCATATCCTGACTTTAGAGGAATAATTATTCAATCACAAAAAAAAGAAAAAAAGAAAAAAAAATTTACTAAATTCAATAATTCTTCCCAAGGTATTTTTTCCTTCTCATGATTATTTTTTAACTAGTCTAGATAATGATATTATTAGCTAATTAGTGATAAATGTCAGTAATTTTATTTTACTGAGACTATTTGAAGTCATGTATGTGTATTTATGCAAAATGCAGATTGACTGAAAGCTAAGGAGGTAAGAAATTCACTTCTGCCCCAGAGGCTCTGCAGGAGGCCAATGCAGCAGCATAGACCCAGCTTCCCCATGCAAAAAGGGGGTATTCGAGTGGCAGAAATGAATTCTGCCCTTCTAGGACTAGATCATGATGGGTCTTGCAAGGCACATGCAGGACAATTACAGAAGAATTCATCTCAGTTTTGTCACTAGTCAAAGATCAGTTCAAGCAAAGAGCTTGGGCATTTTGTCAGGAAGTCACTGCCAGTCCTAGATGTTTTAAATGGAAAAGGAAGGTAGTACACAGCTCCTCTTCTCATTTGCCACTAGCTGACCCAGTATGGCAGAGGGACATACTTTAAAGTAATAGACAATACTACACACCAGCTCCTCTTGTGAAGGAATGCATGGGTGTGTCCAAAAAAAAGCACCCAACAGCAACCCCAAAAAAACCAACAGCCATAAGTACCTGATATCTCAGACATGAAATTCAGCTTATCTTCAACTTACTCTCACTGCTAAAATACTCTCATATTTTCCATATGAGAAATTCATATGGATTTCTCAAGGTAACATTGCTCTTTTTCAGGGCTTTGCTTTTTTGAGAGGTAAACAATTGTTGAATCTCTTGGTTCTTCCTATAGGCATAAGACATCAGACACAAGCTTTTAGTTCTCAAAGCCTGTATCTTAAGAAGTGCCTGCCAAACCAGTTTCAGCAAAGCAAAAGATATTTTCCCCATCAATAGCTATTTTAGTTCTGTGTCTTATGTGTATCTGAAATTAAAGCAATGGTGGAAAAATGCCATCTCCTACAGTATTGGCATACAGCAGGCACACTGAACGTAGTAGGAATTTTTAGGTCAGAGGGCTGCATGGCTCAGCATGCTATAGTCTGCTCTGTGACAATGGCACCGTCCATGAAGACGCACAATCACCAATCAGCTCATCTGAGAGGATCTCAGCAAATCCTTCCCTGCTGCAAGCTCAGATGCACTCTCTCTCAGCAAGCACTGCCAGGAGAAATCCATAATTCAGAATACTCAAGTAACCATGTGTAACAGTTTTCTGTATTCTTAGGATCTTGCTTTTGTTATTCCTATTGCAATAGCAGTAAATCTGTGCATATGCTAGCTTGAAAGACTGAGAACAGACCTATCGTGGGTGGCCTGAGTGAGCCATATGCAATTTGAGAGGAACTGTCTCCCACCTTCAGCCCGGAGGGAGAAAACAGGGAATATATTAACCATCAGCAACCTTTAACTACAGGGCTCTGCATTTGTAATCAGTGTATCCTGTAACAAATTGAAGACTATGTCCATCTGTGTATAATGCCTATATTTTTTTAGTGCATAAGTAGGCTATAATAAAATAAAATATTTATAGGAAATAAATGAACAGATATTTCCTGAGCAGCAATTTTTAAAGCTGTCACTAACTGCTGTAAATGCTTAGTGCTTCCTTCCAGAAATAAATTGAACCATATTAACCGTGTATATCATTGTTTGAGTCATCAGCCTCTACACCACAGATTTTCCAGAAGCTGAGAGAATAAACCAGAGAAATAACCATTACTTATTTGCCTGGTTGTTATTTTTTTCTTATGTATTTGCCTTTGACCACTGTCATCTAGAGAGAATTAGGCTAGATAGACCTTTGATATAACCCTGCAAGGAAGATCTTATAATCCTGAATTATTATTACTGACAATGGTTAGAGCTCTCTTGCTTTTATTATGGTATTATAAGTACTGTCCCCAGGCACTAAGGAAACAGGCAGCCACCATTACCGTGAATATATACCCTCTGTGGAAATGTTGGGAAGACATACAATGTAAGTTAACATTTTCATCCCTTTGTCCATTTAATTGCTGTTGATTAAACAGAGAGGCCTGGCTCCTACCATGCAAGATAGTTTTTTGTGTGTTGCCTGGGGTTCATGGGGAAAAGTGAAGGTGTAAACATACTGATAGGGTATGACTTTGCTGAGGTTTCTGTACAAGGCTCAAATTCATTCTGGCTGGCTTTGGGTGCTTACCCAAGTCATACAGTTCAGAAGACTACTCTCTTGACCTTCTGATACAGGCAGGTGGAGATAGGTCAGGAATTAACATGTTTGTCAGGTATAGTGGGATGCACTTTCTTTTTTTCTGACAGATTATAGGGCAATTTAGGATGATTGCACTCCTAATTTGGATGCCTCAGTTATTACTTAGAGGGATGAATGGGGAGTCTAACAGAACAGAAGTTGCTAGATGAATTTGCAGAATAGAAGCATCTAACTCAGAGATGGTACTGTAGCAATACTAAAATAATATAAGAATGTATCACACTGTCTTTAAAGGAACAAAGCTAACTTCTAATATAAAACAAAACTAACAAGTTTTGTAAAAAGCTTGAGATTATTTTATTGAGTGGATTTTTGCTTGTTTTTAAACTACAATTATAAATCTAAAGGTTGTTAATGTTTTAAAAATGTTGTTTTGGTTTGTTTTGGTTTTGTTCTGGTTTGGGTTTTTTGTGTGGATATTCTTGTTTGTTTTGGGTTTTTTTTTTAGGTTTAGTAATAATGATAATGAAATAAAATATAGAACACTTGTTGGGTTTTGCTTTCATGACAAATAGGCACTGACAAATCCATGCCACATTACCATCCTTGATTGCTCTGATGGAACTCATTTTCATCTCCTGTTTCTCTAATTACATGAAAATTGCATACTTTTTATGCATGACACATTTTCTGCAGCTTTAGAGAAAGGTGGTGAAGGGAAAAAAACCCACATTTATCAGTTTCTTCCCCCTACTCATAAAGGCTACATGTCATCTACTCAGTGATCAATCCAGCTTTAAGTGCCAGTTTTCTCTGCTATTGTTATAACCAGAAAAGGAACTATACGAAAAAATATGGGGTTACGTGTGTTTATTGCCCCTTATATCTTAAAAATGGAGATTTACAGTGGTCTTGTCATTGGTCTGTTATTCTCTTTCCAGCCCTACCTTTCCTAATTTCAGGTTTCAAACCATGGATGAAGGATACAACATTAAACTAAGTAGAAAATACTAACTTTGAACAATAGCACCTTTTAAGCTATTCCCCATTCTTCAGGTTTTGTTGAAAATTTATTTTAATAGTCAGATGAGAGAACTGAAAATCACCATCATTGCTTCTGAGGCATTAAAAAGTAAATGGATGGTATTAATAAATTACAAGTACAAGGATAAATTAGATGCCACATGTATGGCTTTTGGTTATTTGTTTGCTTTCCATGATGGAAATTGGAGAGGCAAAGGGGAAATAAAAGTTGATGCTGTTAGTCTATATTTGACTGTAATGGGTTTACACTAGGTGAGAGCATTTTTATCTTTTTAGGGTAACAAGTGATCTAGGTATTCCTCTCCTGACAACAGAACTAATGTGATATGTGCTCAGTGTGTAAAGACTTCCATCCAGATGGCCAACACAAGCTCCAGCCACTTGTAAGCCCCTCTAGAGATTTGTTGACAGTCCTCACAGAATTTAACAGTGATCAGCCCCTGAGCCTTGACGACAAATGTGTTTCAGGTTGTTGCTGTTGTTTTGGGTTTTATTTCTAAGTTACTCATTATTCATGCTAATTCTTCTAAGTCATAAATTTGTATCAGCAGGGAAAACTTATACAATTAAACTGAACAAGATGTTCAAGCCTGTTTCTGAGATAGAGGTTAACTGGGACCCTGGGTATCCAGAATATACTGTTAAATCATAGACTGAGAATCTCCTTAGAATAAATGGAATAAATAGATACTAATTACTGGAAAGTAAGTACTGAAACTCCTATTTCCAACTGCAGTTGATTCAGTTCTTAAGTGAACTGCAGAAACAAAATCTTTCCAGGCAAAACTCTGTGATACACCATGGTGTACATGCTGACAGACAGTGAAAATACGGGGATTCATCCTGGTACTATGGTGTGTCTGGTGACTTCCCTGCAATAGTGCACAGAAAAGACTTTTGTGATGAGGAATGCCTCACTCAGGAAACCCACTGTCCTTATTCAAGCTTCACAATCAAGGAAATACAAGACTTTTAAACTTCAGAAATGAAACTCAGTTCTGTAGATTTTTTTTTTTAAAGTTGAAATGAAAAGGTGATGCTGGTGAGAACTGCACAGAGAAGTAAGAGTTTCCTGCAGCATTTACAGCACAGTAGCAAGTCAGAAAAAGAAGATGGCAAGACAAATTATGAAGAATGAGTGCCATGCTATGAGCTCATCCTGGTCTGGTCTAAACGTAGTTTATTTCGAACATAAAACATTCACAAATAAATAAAGCACCAATGTGTCTGTCTTAAATATCTGTTCACATTGCCAGAAGACTTATTTTACCTTTTCCTCTGATTTATTTATTACACTCACTGATTACATCATCTATTAAATTAACCCCCTATCTAATTCCTAAAAACCTGTGTAACCTTGAGTAATCACAGATGATAAACGTATCACAGACAACTAATCCAACTTCACTTCAGTCTTTGCAATGCTTTTATCTTTGTTATTTGTTATGGTGCTGGGAATGAATAAAAAAGAAGCTTTACTAATCACCTGGGAAAAGTTACATATTTTGTTTGTGTGCAAAAACTGCAAAATTTGGCTTACTTTTCAGAAGAGGAACAGTATCCAGACAGAGATTAATTTTTCAGTTAATTTGACGAAATTATTGAACTCCTTTTACCAATTAAGATTTAATTCTGAGTTTTTTGGGGGGGTTTTTTGGTTTTGTTTTTTTTTTTTTTTTTTTTAGTTGGTTGGTTGGTTGGTTTATTTGATTTGGTTTTGGTTTTTTTGGGTTTTTTTTTCTTTGTTTTTTTTTTTTTTTTTTGTTGTTGTTGATTCTTTGTCTGTTTCTGGTTGGATGAGTTTGGTTTGGTTTTTTTGTGGCTGGCATAATTTTTAGTTCACTGGGGCCCCTATACACTCATAAAGTACTGTTAGTGGTAATGGATTTCTTTATTTTCTTTTCTGAAGCTATGAAATGGAACTTTTAAAGTTTTTAGACAAGTCTGCGTCTTCTATGTTTTTTAAATAATGAAATATTAATTAAAAATGTATAAATTTCAGGATGAAAGTAACAATGAAGTTTATTTAGTTTTACAAAACTTTACAAATATATTTTCTTATTAGTATAAAGATTATTACAATGACTTTCTAGGTTTGTAATGACAATTGTTCAGGTAGAGGTGCAAAATTGTCTTATTATCTTTGATGAGCTTTGTAATGAAGATATTCATGTTGAAGTTGCTCTTGAGTTTTCAGTCTTTTTTTTTTTTTTTTTTTTTTTTTGTATATCAGGACCTATGGGTGACCAATAGTCACTGACAAAAATGTTTAATGATCCCAGAGCTTCTTAAAGCACAAATGTATGCATGTTTGAAAATTCACCCCCTAAAAAGCTTGATGCAAGAGCTTCTCCTCATTAATCTCTGGAAACAACAAATGAGTTAGGTTTTCAGTGAAAAGAGGATACAACTTTGTGAATTAAGATTATCACAATAGAATAATATATTTTCAGTGAAATAGAAATAATGTTGTTTCTGTTCCCAGCAGTAATGAACTGCTTGACCCTTGGTGAGTTCCATTGAGTTTCTGTGTCTTAGGATCCCCACCTACACAGATGGTTTCAAAATTCTTTGTGAGTAAACACTGTGATGAGAAACAAAGCCAATTATTTCTGAAGTGGCATATAAAGCAATCTTGTTCTTAAACCTTTCCAGAAAGTTAAATAATACATAATTGCAGGTACTCAACATGAGTGGAAAAGGTTTTTAATGCTCTGTAGCAAATTCCACATCACCCTGTCTTTGAATCTCAGTCCTGTGTTGTAAACTCCTCCAATCAAGAAATATTGTTTGGGTACACACTGGAGGATTTTTTAGTTCTTGTGGAAAGCAAAATGGGTAGTTTCTTCCATAGTGATGAAAATATAAAGCCCAATGAGCTGAACTAGGTACATATAATTTGACTGAGCTGAAAGAAAATATGCAATTGTTCAATTAAAGTGTTTTAACAAGATATTCATAGGGGGGATAATTAGGACAGGTGGGATGAAATCAAGGAAACAAAAATGTGTTAAAACATTACAGCATACACCTTACTGTGAGATCTATTAGATTATGGAAATATTTATTGTTGGAATGGATAAAGCTCTGGGTATATCAAGCAATTAATAATGAGCTCTATGCTGAGCCTGAATGTTAGTTCACCAATATGATATGAAACACTTTGCTGACTCTCCGTCTGTACAGACTTTTTGGCAAGTGATGATGTCTTACAAGGGACAGATATGTACAACAGAAGACAAAATAAAAGCTTCACTGTGTTGTGTGTATCTTTTTTTTAATTATTATTATTTTTGTCTTTTAAAAGACTTAGGGAACTGAAAAGGCATAGCCAATGCATAAGAAAAACTGAAATAAACTACTGAACAACAGCTTCATATATGGGTATAAAAATATACTTCAGAGTATTCACTGAGTATACAGAAAATGGATGGCAAGTCATGGAACTTGATTAGAAGATGCAACATCTTCTGCACTTCATCTTAAAGAAGTAAAGACTGTTCCCCACCTCTGCCTAATTCAGCAACATTGATTTTTCATTCAATTTTCTGCAATAATTGATGAATTACTTATTTATCAAAAAGCCAATATTTGACATTTATAAAAAATTACTAGCACTTCCAATGAAAAATAAAATTATATACCTTCTGCTGAGGAAATTAAATAGAAAGGTAAGTCATAAGGTATCATTGAACCTGATGATAGCTTTACTCTCCATTATAAATATTATTATAATATTCAAGATAATAAAGTAATAAAAACATTAATCAAATTTTTTCATTGCATTTTACAGACTTGGAGCTAGATCTTTAGAGAACCTTTTTAGAGTTTTTTAAATGTAATTTCAAGGTTAGATTTTTTGAACACATGCATGCAAACAAGGCTTATCTTTAGGACAGATCCTTTTTAACAGGATCAGATTATTTCTAAGACAGCATCAGCATACATTATGAGCAATGAGGAATGAAGTATGGGATGGCATATTCCAGAGAGTGGAATGTATTTTTATAGAGAGTGATGTATTTTCATAGTACTACTCAAGTAGAACTGTTCTGTGTAGTTGTTTATATACACTTTGTGTAGAGATTCTGTGAACATCATGTACAGAAAAACAACTGAAAGTGTCATTGCAACAACAGAAAATTCCCCATGCTGTGGTTTGCATCAGCCTTGGCTTTCACTGAGAGCAACAGCAGACCAAGGCATAACAAGCCTTGCAAGATCACTTTTTAAAGAGAAATTAAAGACTAAGGAAAAGCTTTCTAAATCTTACAATAAATAAAGTGGATGGCAGGCCTAAATGTAAAGAAGAGATCTGTATTATTCATACAGAGAATGAGGACTCCTATAGTTAAGATTTTTTTGGTAATGATGATGATGAGGATGGTTAAAGTTCTTATTAATAGTATTAATATTAATGCTGTTGCTGTTATTTGCCTTATTGCTGCCTTCCTCTTCGTGTTTTCCTGAAACTCTGCTGTAACATCAAAGTAGGATACTCCTGTACCTGAAACGTTTTACCTAGTTTCAGTCATCTGGATATAACTACCATCACAACAGATAATTTTTTTTAGAAAATCAATGAAAAATAGTAAATAGTCTACTACTCAACCTATACCTACACCTTAATCAAGACAACAGCAGATTCATAGCTACTGTCCAAAAGTTTTTACTAGTTTTGAGTTTTGCCTCATACTCTATTGCATGCTGTGTCATCAAATAAATATTATTTATTATTTATTATTTATTTGTCTTTGCTTATTGTAAGAACCTACCATGTTTTGTTTCAGGTCAGCTTTAGAAGGAAGTCGATATATATTAAAAAGGTTACAGTATGAAAAGGAAATATTGCTCAATCTACAGGTATATTAAAGAATGAGAATGGATGTCTGAGCCTTAACTCTGCTCACAAGGCCTGAAGTGAAGTCACTTGTCCTGTAGGCCCATATAGCTGAAAAACTATTTAAGGTATTATTTATTTTTTTTGTTTTATGCTTACAGCATTTGCAGTAAATAAACACACTGAAGAAGAAAACACTACTTAACGAGGAGTAGATGAGATTGAATGTGACTGTTCTAGACCTGTACAAGAGGCACTGGCCCATTAAATGAATGTGTAGAGCTACTTCTTAATGTGTTAGCCAAGTAATCAATTTCTGAAAATACCAAATAATTTAAAAATAGCCCTGTCTGACCTGAACTAGTACTGGCATCAGACCAAGCATTTCTCAGGTACCTACTTCTTCCTTTAATCAATCAGTTCTGACATTTTTCCTTTTTCCTTTTATTCCTTTCTCTCTCTCTCTCTCTCTCTTTTCTTTAAACCTCCTTTTGTAGAATTAAGCAGACAATCAACCCCCACAGAGAAAATTCTTAAGCTTCTTTTAATATTCCATTAGCTTTGTAGCCCATTAACACATTGGAGTTGCAGTAAAGCGAAAATCAATACAGCAGATACAGCACAACTCTGGAAACTAGGACCCTGGGGGTCTGCTCATGATGTTGGCATCCTCTGCTGTACAACCTTAACCCAGCCACTTAACCTCTTGGTGACTGAGTTTATTCAACTGTGAGCAAATGTAACAGCATTTGCATACTGCACAAAGGTCTTGAAAAATGTAATTTTTAAACTTTAAGCAATGCACAATCCATATACGCCTTTTAAGGTTTGTAATTCCCTTACAGGAGTCAAGTAAAAATCTGAGGTCACTTTAGAAAAATATTGCTTTTAATATTTGCTATCTACTTTGACATCTTTGAGTAAAACTGATTTTGTCAGAACCAAGTGTTGAATATAAAGAAGAAAGACTAAGTTTTTGTTCCTCTGTTATAAAGGGACCATAACTTAATTAGAAAAAATGAGAAAATTATAAAGAATGATGGAAAAAATATATAAGCTTTTAATTATGTTTTTTTTACAAGGTAGAATTCCTAGTCACTGGAAGTTCTTACGACAGGATTTTACACAATGACAGAATACAAGTAGATGCATGTATATATATATATATCATAAATATCCCCTATTATGCTCACTAAGTAGCAGAAACAAAAATTTAAAGACATCTAATTTTTCCTATATTTGGAGTGTAAGCTTGTCTCCATCACTAACAATCAAAATGCAGCCAAAGGTTCATGTGAGAAAATGTGCCATCAAATAAACCCCACATTTTTTTATGAGTCTATGTATCTCACTAGAGCATTTCATCATTTCATCTGGGAAAGACCACAGGGGCTCAGAGTACCGAGTGAGTATACTTATACTTACCGAGTGATTGAGTATACTTATATAATATTTAAGTATTTTTTGGTCAGTGCTTCAGTATACAATGCTCATTCAGAAGGCTTCTGAGAAATCTAGCAAGACAAGTAATAGGGGTTTTGCAGTTCACCCTTTCCAGAGAAAGAAAAAGTCACTTATGTTAAAAAGTGTTAAATATATTGAAGGACTTAAAGATTTTACTCAGAAAGTTTGAAGGATTTGAAGTAATATGACAGCTAGGAGGCTGAGACCATACAGTGCTTTTATTGAAAGGTTTAACTATAAACTCATGTTATTTCAAGTAATTAAGCTCATAATCTCCAGTTACAAAACTTCAGACCTCTTGCTTTCTGTTGTATCTGGACAACAGGCATAAACCTCACTAACTTCTGACATGAGAATCATGTCACATGAGAAGGGCAGGATAAGAAATGTACAGAAGCTGTAGAGAGAACTGTCAGAAACCACATGAAGAGAGAATGCTGAGCCCACACTCAGGCCTAGGGACAAAGACTGCAGTCCTGAATGTGGACTTGGAGATAAGTTGATTGAGGAATTGTGACTTATGCAGTAGCTTATGGTTGCCAGTTGCTTCTCATGTAGGTCAGAGTAGGTATCTTTGATACAAGTGAAATTTATTAATAGAATAAACACTTTTTAATTAATTTTTTAAATTATTTTTTTACTAGCAATTTCTTTCACTTTCTGTCTGTGGCCTCCCAATTCTTGTATTTCGAAGAGGGCTGAGAGTTTGTACTCTGCCATATCTATTATTTTTCACTTTTTTGGTTGCTAAGCAGTCCCTTGTTGCTAAGTAGGGTATGAGCACTTAATTTACTACATTCTTTTTTCTCATACCAGATTTTAGAAATTGCAGATCCTGTTTAATCAATGTGTAAATGCATGCTTTTGATGTATTTTTCCTAAGAGCAATATTTTGATCATTCTTAATGATACTTAATGAAGTCACCGCATGATTTCTGATTGTACCTAATTGAAGCTTGTGACTTGCATTTTAATGCTATCATCTTACAGTTTCATGTCTATCAGATGAAACTTTACAAGGACCCAGATAAATTAGGAAATAAACTGAATTGATGCATTTCTTGGAATAATGTAACTGGGAAAAATATATAGCATTTTTCAAATTAAGTCTTGGGTAAAAGGTACATCTTATGTTACAAATCTGAGACAAAAGAGGCACAAGAAATTGAGATGACAAGAATAATGCTGATAATATGTTGGTATTGTACAGGCACAAACATTAAGACAGATCCTGCCCTAAATCTCTTGCAAAGTAATATACAAGTTCTGCAAATAATTACCCTCAAAAAGCTGTCACCTAATCTGGGCAAAATCACCATATCTATTCATCTGAAAAGATTCTGAGGATATTCCTCATCTGGTGGGTTAAATGCCCAGTTTAAAATTAGTAAGGACTAAAAAAGAATACTATTGGTGTATTTAAGAAAATTAAAATAACAAAAACTTCCCCCCAGACGTACAGAAATGCAAACTCTGATATTTTCTGGCAGAGCAAGGTCCTGGAAATATCTTCACAGGAGGAGAGAAGAAAGGCCAACCAAAAGAACATGGTTAATGTTACAGCATCCTTTGCCATGTTCCAGGTGCACAGCCTTGAAATTCAAATGGTACAAAATATTACCTTCAATTCTTCTGATTTATACCTGTGTCTGGGAGAGCACATCTGAGATCATTTACACCTTCTTGTCTACACATAAGCTACAAGCATTTGCTTCTATTGGGAAGAAACCTGATACCTACATCTCTTTTACATTACCATTAGAACTCTTTCTTCTTGCTTCCATATCATCACTGTGCCCACATCTGTTGGTTCATGTCCCATTATTAATTTAGGTTTTTGTGCTTTTCTTTTTTCTCTTCTCTCCTAGAATTAAGAGATCTATTTCATTAGAAAAGTTATTTACCTGAATTAAACAAAAAGGAAAAAGACTACATGTTCGATATAAAATGAAAAAAGACAAAAAAGAAACCCCACCACCACCACCACCAAGAAAGCAAACCAAACCCAAAGCCTTAATTAAATTATAAGGGCTAATATGTCAGGAGTATGTCAGGAACATTTTATGTTTTCAAAAAATGGTCTTTGGTACTGGAGTTCACAGATTACCTGAGGCAACTTGAAGAATAAATAAATATCCTGAGTAAAGAAAAGTATTTTAAGGTTATTCAGAGTATTTTAAGGATATTCAAAAGCTAGCAGGAGTCAAGTGGAGCTGATGCCTGCTAATTTCAGAGTCAGAGCATGTTTGTGGGTCAGCTTAATGAAGCAGAAACTGGAGGCTTTCTGCAAGAAATTTCTGTAGCTTTCTCCATATCTGCTTTCTTAAGAATTTTATTTTTTGATTAGGATGTGGAACAACATCAGTGGAAGAGACAGGAGATATTTACCTTGGACTAATTTATAACCTAAACATACAAAGTGGAATGGGTGTCCTTGTCCATCCAGACACATCATTGCTGTCATTGGCACAATGAAATAATCATTACTGTAAACTTAGAGCAACCATTTTAAAATCAGCTTTTTTTCCCCTGCTGTTGTTAAAGCAATGCTTTTCCAGAAAGGTTTCAAGATCTCAGATGGTGCAAGTCTATTAATGGGCTATATATAATATATTCATGGTCATTTATACTGACTTGCTCTGTGCTAAAATTACCTTTAGCTTAAGTGGCTGCTTTTCCTCTCTCCCTCTTTATTCTGTATCAGCTTTAATTTCGCTTGCTTCAACAAAAGAAATACATTCAATCTTTTCTCAAAAGATGGATATTTCTTTATATCTGATCATCCTAACAATACGGCAAGCTTACCAAAGGTATGGGATCAAATTACATTTAAATTATTCATACACTGAACAGTGAAATTTGGATGTGACAGAAGTTCAGTTTAAACAGAGATGAGGGTCTAAGCACTCATTGAGATCTATTTGTGCACATGCAAGGTAATAGCATAGGCCTCATCTGAGTTACTTTGAGCTCACACTTCACTGTGGATGTGAGTAGTTGTTACCATCACCCCTTTACTGGCCAAAAAGCATTGCTCAACTCTACTGATTATGATTCTAAAATGTTAGTATCTCCATTTTCCCTACTTTGTGTTAAGCAAAAATGAGAGGGGGAAAAAAAGAAAAAAAGGAAGAAAAACATATTTCTCGCTAATAGTATCGTTCCAAACATTTTCAAATCACTGCCTAATCAACCCCCTCCTTGTTTCAGATTGTCAAACTCCTAAGCAAGCTATTACTCTTCCTTACAATACTAATGTTTCTTTCCAGATATACAGCATCAGCAAAAGACTTGGATGATGTGAATAATTGGTTCTAAGACATGTATAGGCAGAAAGTGAATAGAGGATTAAAGTGGTTTTATGCTGTTCATCAGAAAATCAAATAATGTAAAAAAACCCGAACAAACAAAACCAAGACAAACAACCAAACCAACCAAAAAAAAAACATACTAGAAGGAATTACAAAATCTATGGTATAGACCAATGTACTTTTTACCGTTTGGATCCACCAGCCAAAGTTTGGAGGGCTTTCTGATGGAAAAGAGGAAGCAAGACGGCAGAAAGACTTCTTTCCTTTCTGATTCTGGAAGCTATCCATCTTTTCTTTTTCTTTTTCTTTTTTTTTTTTTTTTTTTTTTTTTTTTTTTTATTTCAGCAGTAAGCACACTGTAAGTATGAAATATAAAACACATTAAAAATCTACACCTTCTGATCTTTATGTAATTTTTTGGGGCTCTCTTTGAGAGACATTCCAGGAAACTCTAGAAGAAGGGACATGAGGGGCAGGAAGTAAGAAAGTAAGAAAGGTTATTACTTTCACTAATTATCAGGTGGAAAAGGTTTGGTTTGGTTTGGTTTGGTTTTTACAACTGAGACATCCACAAGAAGCAGTTCTGTTCAGTATGTGAAGAGGGAGAGGAAAGGATGTTGAAGTAATTTGCTTTATCCCTTACATAAGTCCCAGATATGTGGTACGAGGCTCTAAGCAAATGTTTCAATCTTCTTATTCATTAACTTATGAACCTCTTTTAAAGACAGGAGTACAGAGAGTGCCAAATATACGCTGGGCTCATAATGAAGACAAATGCCCACTTGGAGTTGAGTGCAGACTGTGGAATTCATTTTACTCTGTAACTTTTATTGCTGTGTAATTAGAGTGACATTTGATCAGTCTTGTTAGATCTGGATTCAGACCAGGAACTTGGAAGTGGAGGTCCAATAAATTCTCTCCTTTAAAGCTGGTAGTTGTTGTTTTAATTGTTGTGCTACTTTTAGTGTCACTAGGCAATAAATTATTATTATTGTTGCATGATTCTGGCTTTATCATTCCCTAGAATGAATTCTACATTTTCCCTGTATTTCCAAAAATAAGATGTACTGTCTGAAACTCACGAGGATTTGTGCACTGTCTACATGCAGAAACTGTTTTGGTAAAAAATTCTGACAAGAAACCTTCAGGACTTTTAGAAAATGAATATGGTGATTCAACAGGTTACACAGTACTCTTATGACTTCAACATAGCAAGGAACTGGCTAGTTCACATGCTGCTGATATGATGTAAAATTGCTTAATACTGGTGACTCTTACCTTGGTAACTCTGAATCCTGGATTAAATTGTCCTACTTTCCTGGTATCAGGCCATTGTGACTTATGACACATGTGATTTATGGGAAAAGACAAAAGAAACTACTTCAAATAAGGATTTAATGAATCAGATATAAGTTATAAACAACTTTATCTGAACTATACTCCTTTTCAAAACATCCCTGTGTAATCAATGGAGATAAATAGCAGAAGCATAGAAATAAATTCTCTGTTCTAAAGTAGGACTCTAAAATAGATATGTGAGAATTCAGAGTAATTAATTCTAAAGGACTTTACACAATAAGATGAGCTGCAGATTTCTACACTGTAGACATATAAAATAAGGAAAAGTGTCATTTCTAGGTAATTTTCCAAGAAATTCCTGCATGAGGACTCCAGTAAAAAAAGAGAATGTAGCTGAACAGCTATAAATGTCTTTTTACAGAAATAAACACATACTGAAGTTTATTTAAGGTGTATGTAATATAGACATGGAATCAAGAATCACTGAGAGAGGTGGATGAATAGACCAGGTAGGACCAGTTACTATATTACCTAATTATATATGTATTTTTCTATGGCAAATACAAAGAAAAAATTACTTTGCTTATTCAACCAGGTATTCTAATGCCTTATTCAAATAAAGATCCTTACACCATGGAAAGGGAGGTATGGGAGGATCAATTTTCAGTCAGAAATTTGATCTAAGACCTTGGGATAAGATAAATACAGAAAGAAAATTTTTGTTTCTGTATGACAGTCTGCAGTTAATTTTATGTTAAAATATGCACATTAAAAAAAATCCACACAAAAAACATTCAAACCAAAAGCATTCACAAAAGCACAACTTTTTGCTTAATGAGCAGTCAGGTAAAGCCTATTTTCTATGAAGCTTTAAAAGCTGTATTAACAGTGAAGTTCTTTTCTGGGTCTCTGCTTCCTCAAGCCTCTGTAAATATGTAGTTCACAATGAATCTAATATTTCTTAAAAGCTAAACAAAAGTATAACCAAAGTAATCTTAATAGCCTTACTGTATCTTATCATCATGATTCATTAAGTGTCACTTGATATTGTTCATAGGGCTTGATCAAAGGACAATGGATAGAAGTTGGGAGAGAAGACTATTCCACTTACCAAACTCCCCAGCTTTACAAAGTGTATCTGAAATATTTCCAATTAATGATGAGTTAATTATTTTGGTACAGTTTTTACAGAATCACAGAATGTCAGGAGTTAGAAGAGACTTCTGAAGAACATTGAGTCCAAGCCCCCTGCCAGACCAGGACCAAAACTAGGGCAGGTCACTGAGAAATGCATCCAGATAGGTCTCCAGAGAGGGAAACTCCACAACCTCTCCAGTCAGTCAGTTCCAGGGCTCAGTAACCCATCCAGGAAAAAAATCTTTCTTCGTGTTGAGGCGGAACTTCCTGTGCTCCATCTTGAATCTGTTGCCCCTTGTCCTATCACAGGGCACAAGTGAGAAAAGTTTGTCCCTTCCTTATTGACACCCAGGCCTCATGTTTATACACATTAATTAGGTCCTCTCTCAGCCTCCTTTCCATAGTAAAAAGCCCCATGTCTCTCAGTCTTCACAAAATAGGTGTTCCAGTTCCTTAATTTGATATATCTCAGGCATTTCCTCTAAGATGATATGAATTATTCCCTAAATTTACTTATTTTCCAAGTATAATGTAAATCTAAACACCTCTCAGTCAGATAAATTTCAGGGCAGATAAATTTCACCCTCTAAAAAAATACAGATTTAGTGAAATACCTAAAATGTGTTAAAATTCCACCATTCAAATACTCATCAATAGGAATATGGACATGTTTTAAATACGCATATATCATTCCTCTCTAAGTGTAGTTGCTCTAGACACTTTCCAGTATAATGAAGAGAAGTAGGTGTAAACATATATTTTTATAGCTCTCTTATTTCTTCTCTTTAAAAAAAATCAATTTATTTTTAATAAAATAGTAAGGAAAATGGTTTCCATTACAAGAGCAGAGAAATGAGTTCAATAATTTAACCTTTTCCTTCTCCCCACACAATCTGAAACTCATAGAAATGGCTAGGCAGTGCAGCTAAAGACCTTGCAGACTACTCAGAATATAAATAATCACATCTAATATAAATAAACAAGCAGGTATGTTGTTTAACGATTAATGCCCAAGTCACGAATAAGAATACACAATGAAGTCAGAAATATTTAATTTTGTATTATAGAACATCATTAGGACCTATTTGATAAAATACAAATGTGGTACAGATTCCTTAAAATGCATAACTTTCACGTATGATCAATTCTCTCATCAATCCATTTTATTCTTAGACAAGGAGTTTGATAATGATGGAGGCTGATGACATGCAATATTAAAAAAAAAAAAGTGTTTTGCCTATTGTGTCACTGAATAAGTGAGACTGAATAATGAAATTTCTTTTCTCTTCTCTTTCACTGTTTTCATGGGGAAGATCCACATTGCAGATGCATATTTTGAGCACTAGCAATTTATTGTTTAAAGCTATTATTTTTGTATACATCCCATGCTGAACTGTTGGAACTTGCTAAGAGAAAGGTAGAGACTGATAGATTGTGATCTAAATTGCTATGCCTTTGCAACAAGAGCAGGCTGTTCCCTTTTCACGCTTTCCTTTACGTCTTCTGCTGTTTACAGTAAGAAAGAGATTTGCTGCTTATGAGCAACATATTTTATTTCTGGTCCCAGTTAAAGATCTGTGAAAGTCTCAAGCCATCTATTTAATTCATTTAAATTAGATACTGGCAGGATACAAACAGAGAACAATCCAAAAAGTTAACTTTCTAGAAAAGCATAATGCTGGCAGTAGTTTATTCCAGAGGCTTCTCTGTCTTGGACCACTACAAAGTTTGGTGAGGTGTATATCCCTTAGTGTGTTTAATGTCTAATGGTAGTCCTGAAACAATTTCCTTAACTCTTGTTTTAATGAGTTTTGTTTTTTTTAAATGAAGTTTATATGCAAAATTACATGCTAGGTGTATTCACTAGTAGCAAAGCATGGGAAGGAACTACAAATGAAAATGCAAGTTGATATGCTGTAAAGAATATATTGTGTGCCCTTGAAAACCTGATGAGTAGAAACAATGTAAAATTCAATTGTATCACAACATTGTATAATATATTAAAAAAAACCCCAAACCTAAAAAAAACAAAAAACCCCAAATGCAAACAAAACCAAAAACCTCTGCTGTAAGAAGGAGTTCAGAAATACCAGAAGACAAAGACTAGAATTACACCTTTGTCGCGAGATGAGGAGAAATAGCTTTAAATTAGAGAAGAGTAGATTCAGATTGGATGTTAGGAAAAAAATCTTTACCATGAGGATAATGGAAAAATGGAACAGGTTGCCCAAGGAAGTGGCTGTGGCCTCATCCCTGGAGATACTGAAAGTGAAGCTTGACAACTCTGAGCAACCTGATCTAGTTGAGAGTGTCCTTGCTTACTGCAGGGGGGGTTGCAATAGATGACCTTTAGAGGTCCCTTCCAACCCAAATTATGCTATGATCTGTGGTTCTACAAGAATCTTGTGATTAACAAGAGTAAATGAGAAAATAAAGTCTTTCTTACCATAAAATACTGAATGAGAGGGCATTTCCTTTTTGTAGAGACTGGTTAAGTTAACTGATGATGATGGCATAGAAGAACCTCATATGAGAAATCATAAAGATTTTCAGAAATCTTTAGAGGAATAGAAACCAAGGTAGAGATTTCCAAACACAATAATGTTAAGATGGAACATAGTAAATTATAACCTGCCAAAATACATCCTTGGTGTAGCAGGAAATAACAAGGTAACTCAAGACTCCTTAATTCAGAGATCCTTCTTTCTGTGTTTTCATTCTCCTTCACTGAAATGAAGAAACAAGAATTTGATCCCTAACAAAGCAGTTGGAAATACATTCATTATGTGTAATTCTGAAATTAATTTTACAGTAAGTGAGACTATGGTAACTTTTTGTTAGCTTTTTTCACAAATGTATAGCAACAACAATGAAATATCATTGGACACTCTTCTGTGCATTGTGTAGTGCCTCAATTAATGATTAAACATCCTTAGGTCTTGCAAAATCCCATCTTGGAAAGGAAAGACATCTTTATATCTTCTAGGCCAATAATCAAGATTCCAGATTTGGAAGAGCCACTTTCAAAACTGCCAAAGATATATTTCTCAAAGCCAATTACATTTAATTAATTAAAAGACATATTTGAATGCTAGCAAAAAAAGAAAACAAAACAAAATGACAAAGTAACTAGAAAAAAGCAGATACCTTCTGAAACTCCCAAACTCTTCGTTATTTTTCACTTTGGAATTTTGGTCCCTTTTGTTTCTATTGTGTTTGCTTTAATTCATAAGAGTTTTTATTACATAGATATTCAAAGAAGTTAGTGTTTTATGTTATTTATACAATAACTCATGGATCTGATACAAATAATTTTGAAGTAAAAAATGAATCTTTTTATTATTTCATATTCTATTAATGAGAATCTTTAAATTCCCATGTGCACAGATAATATATTATTTGTTATGCTATTTTTTCAATGTTCATTATTTGTTATTCTTTGCATTTACTGAATTTAAATCAGATACTATAACCATTCTATGTTACTTGACTAATCTATTGCTCACACCATGACTAATCAGCTGAAAAGTGTATGTGATTGCAATTTTCAGTCTTTGGTTTTCTACTGAAGATAATGCTATTCTCAAGAAATAAGATAACTTTTTTAAGAAATATGTTTTGTTTTTTTTTTCCTGAGTGTATTCTTACCATATTTTGCTTTGTTTTAGGGTTTAATTGTAGTACTTTTGGCAAAATTTGCACTAAAGACATTTGCTGCCAATACATCCAATGAAGTTTGATGAACTGAAAATTCATGTGATTTTATATATTTATTTTTACACATAAGAAGACAGAAAGGAAAAGGATTTTCCCTCTCATTCATTTATTTTGGTAAATATATTTTAATTGAAATAATGGAAGAAGATATATATGTCTTCTGGCAAGAAAACAGAGATCCATTTTGAATGTCCAAGATTGCAATGGCATCTTGCACAAAGAGAAAACAACACAGATAGAGTTCCTGTAATTTCTTAACACTATTTCATCTCATTAAAAGGAGTCTTTTGTTACAAAACATACTGAGCCCCAAGGCATGGTCAACTGCCCATTACTAAAAGGGACATTCCTTACTGAGACAATAGCAGCAAAAGTTGGAAGAGGGCAACAACAGTCATAGCCAGTGTAACAAGTTAGCTATATGAAGAAAAAGCAGTACAAGAGTTTTTCATATCAACAGTCTCCAACAACTCTGAAATTAATAATATTTTTTTACTTATCCATACAGTCACTTAGATCAGAATTAACCTTTGAAGAAATAACAACAAGAATTTTGTGTGTGTTTGTCTATGCCTCTCTCTATCTGTGTTAAATGTAAGAAAAACGGAGAAAGAAAAAAACAAAACAAAACAAAACAAAAAACCCCAAACCAAAACAAGAAAACCACAAATCTTGACTAGTTTAAGCAATCTATTAAATGTTACGTTGTTTTTATGTTTTTTCTTTATTATATATATTTTATTAATATGTGTAAGTAAAGGTTATGTAGAAATTATGCTTAGATTTTCTTATTTTTAATTTTTTTTTAAAAAAAGAAAATAGATTTTCAAGCACTTAAATACTCTCCATATTTAAATTTTGTCTAGAAAAAAAATATCTTTGCTGATGGGCCAAAATGATAGTTTCCTCCTGGGAGAGAAGATTAGCTTTTCATTATTTTGTTGTTTTGTAGAAGAAAAATCTAGTGTTAAAAAGTGTTTGAGAATCAGGGGCTCCTGCACAGCCTTCTTAATGATATTAGCCAAGTTACCTGTTTGTTGTTTGGTTTGTTTGTTGTTGTTTTTTTTTTTTAATTCATCAATAATAATTATTCCATTACATTCTTTGTTGTAGTGAGTATATATTTCTTCTAAATTTTCAGTGATGGTTGTAGAATATGTAACTCCTTTGATGCTGATAAACACAAAATGTCACTTACTGCAGACAGCATCAGAAGGTAGATCTTTAACCTGTACTTTTAAGTCTGGAGATTATCCCAGAAGAATATCATCATGGAAAGTTCACAGATCTAAATACACCCCTGCTGAATGCTTCGTATCTTGTCAACATCTTCATAAGTACTTTGACTGTGGCCAACAATTCAACGAAATACCAAAGGTAGAATTGTTATATGCTTCTGTCATCCACTGACTTCAGGGAAGATCTATAGAAAAGAGACCCGGAACAAAAATTTCAGGAACCCAGACACTTCATTTGCATGTTCACTAGTAATCATAACATGTTCCCTGAAAAAACTTGGATGTTCATTGAGTTTGATGAAGTGGGTTAAGATTCAATATACTGACAGAGTCGTAGCACATATTCCACATTTTCAGAATATCACAGAATTTTCAGCACTCTAACATACTTTTTTTTTTTTTCACATCTATGGTTGGTAAATATACAACTACTTTATTTGAAAACTACAAATTCAGTTCAGTACTACACAAAAACAGTCCAAAACAAAGGAGTAAAAAGATAGTGCATCTCTATGAGAAATATTTTATCCATATTATAGAGGGACCATTCATTATGTCAAAAGAAATGTTTAGGAAATGTTACTGAAGCGCCAGACTATCTTGGTTGATTTTTTATCTTTCTCATGTCTGGCCTTTGAGTTAAATGTCATCTAATCTACACAATAAAAGACTGTAACTTGAGCTATAGCATCAGTAAAGGGGTAAGCATCCCATTAAGTACAGGAGAAGAAGCTCTCCTTACCAGAAATTAAATTCCTTAAATGTATAACCTCAATTTATAATGTAGCATTTATTATGCAATTTACTTGACACACACACACAGATACATATATGTACATTTGTGCATGCATATATATGAAACTGTTCACATACACTCTAAGGTGAGGGCATTAAGTTATTGGCAGAAGGGCCTAAGCTCCAAAGAGAACTGGGCTCAACACTTGCTGTTCAAGCTGCAAGACAGAAATGATTGTACATCCTGTGATTACATAGCACTTACAGTGCACTGCTTATATAGCATGGGGCCAACAGTAACCAGGTAGCTGCTAAAAAATATCTGTAGCAAAAAATGTTCTTAAAAGAAAGCCAAAACCTTTCTTCTGGTCATTTTGTTTTTTTTTTTTAAATTTAGTAATTAAACATGTCATGCCTTTTATCAGTTCTTTCTTCTGCTGAGTTACGAGAGAAACAGAAAGTGGTGCAACAAATTTGTGCTTTTAACAGGTTTATTATTACATTATTCCTTTATGGGGTCTTCTACGTAATTGCACAAAATGATGTTATAAATCCCCACCGGAAATACTTAATCCTCTGCAGCCTGATGTCCGATGTGCAGAGGACACGAGCAGTGTGTCTCCCCCATCTGCTATTAGCACGCCTACACGTTCCTTTTGGAGTATTAGAGGGCAAAGCAAACAAGGCGCAAGGACTAAATGAACCAAATGGATAGAGCAAAAGAGAGAGAGAGAGGTGGAGAGAATTTGAAAACAAGCCAACAAGCACTTACAGCAACACTAACTACCAGCAAAACATTTCCTTCACAACAAAGGTTGAATCAAAACCCTATTCCCCCAGCATATGAATTAACAGAACAATTGTGTGATTATGTTTAAAAAAAGAGCATTACATTTTATGTTCAGCTATAATTGGTATTTATGACAATTTATGTAAACAGTAATGAAGCCTATGTGATTTTTGTGGGGAAATTGCATTATGACACCAATGATCGTTACTGTTAATTTTCCTGAAGATGATGGCAATCAGCAGGCATAGTTTCATTATAAATAGGTTAATTTAAAATTCAAACTCTGCTGGTATTTCAAAATGAGTTCACATTTGATTTCCGAAAGCTTTGGCCCTGACTGTCAGGATGTTAGGGAAAAAATGCTTCACAACAGAAAGAGAGAAAGGGAAGAAAGAAAGAGCAAAGGAGAAAAAGTGAATGAGCTTTCTTCCATGAATTCATTTTCACCTGCTAATTCAGCTGTGTTTTCAGGTGTATTTTGATCTTGTGTTTCTACCAATTGCTTACCTGAGGTCATAGTTAAGAGAATGTTCGTGATGTCGGCAAATCATGGTCTAATCTAGTAATTCATCCAGTTTAGTAATGATGGCTTTGAAAAGCTTCAGTATACAAAAAACCCTCATCAGGGAAGGCACAGGCATCATTTCTTCCATCAGTGCACCAAAGTTCACCTATTGGAATGTCTTTCTTCTCTGCACTGTATTTCAGAACCTAAAAAAAAGCCCACTTCTAAATTCTTTATTATTCCCACCACTTTCAAATGTAAGGGTCTCACACATATAAGTATAATCATACTCCCAACTCTGCTGCATGAGGAAATGTGTTATCATCTCCTGTTTCACAGAAGGGAAATTGAAGTGCTAAAACCTGAATTTTCAGTTTCCAGTATAACAAAAGAAACGGAAACTGCATACTTTAGGAACCTCAGTCAGAGAGAAACCCAGGACCCAATTGCACTTAAAATCCTGGAGATTAATGACTCCACAACCCTCTATCTGCACCTGAATGATCACCACATCTCTCTGATTCCTTCTTTTTTAATTTTAATATAAAATATATTATTCCTAAAAACATTTGCAAGCCCTTTTACCAAAGCTGTTTGAAATTAGTTTCTTATGAATATCCAAATGATGCATTTTTCCATAAGTTGGTGGAGAGTGAGTAAGCTTGGAGGCCAGTTTAGACAAACACTACAGTGCAACCTTCTGCATGTCTTCAGCACAAAGTCACTTTCAAGGACAACATTAACAACTTGTTCACAATTTAATGACAATTTTTCATTAGAGTTTGGAATGTACATAGGCAGCTTTTTTCATTCTCTCTTCATTGCCAGATAAGATGTTTGATAGGAATCTGTACTGTAACCTTTCAGAATTCATTTATGTAGGAGAACTAAAATGATGAAATGCCAAACAAATTAAGAATTATATTTCTTATAATATCAAGTGAAGACAACTCCAATAGTCCATATGCACAAACTCCTAGAGATGAATGATCTGTTCATTTGTTATTATAAATGAGATGCATTTGTTAGTTATTATTTACTGTGTCTCGAGAATTTTTTAAGATTGAAATTCATCCATATAAACAAGATGGGCCAAAGGAATATCCTGTAATTTTATTTTGAGAATTTTAATGCCTCATTTTGGCTGTCTTGATGTATATGAATTTTACTTGAAGCTCTTGGTCTTGTTCAAAGGGAATTAGGCAGTTTTTATCTAGTCACACACCTCACGGAGTCAGTCCTTGAAAAAACACAGGCGAGAAGTGAGGACTTTTTCTAGCAAATATAACATCTGGGATAAGATGATATGATGATGACAAACCACAAATGAAGATGAGATATAAAACTAATATTTTTTTCTCTATAAAGACTATGCAACATTTGCTGCGATTTTTTTTTTTTTTGTAAATTTTTCTACATGAGATGAACATTGGTAGTCATCAGTAAACATATGGTAGAACTATCACAATATGAACTGAAGTTTCTATATTCTGAGTGTCTGAAACATTAGGATACCGTAACACTGGGTATGGAACCATTGTGGCCAAAAAAACATGAAGATATGATAAGAATAGTTGTCCTTATTATGGTGATATTTAGGGTCCTAAACCAGAAATAGGATCTAATAGTATAATGCCATAGAAACAAATAAAGACTTTTTCCCAGAAGATCTTATAATTTATACAAATAAACAAAACAAAATATAAAAATGAAGCAATGAGGAGAAAATCTAATGAAAGAGAAAAACTTTTTTAAAGCTTTCCATTTCCATTATGTACTGTCATTACATTCCATTACATTCCATTATTTATTTGTCATATATACTATCGATAACAAAACACCATAACAAAAAACACTTCAAGAAGTGAAGCCCTCTTTAGAATAGAATTCATCAGTAAAATCTAGAAACAAATTAAGATGACGCAGCAGTTTCTCTGCATCCAGTATTTAAGTACCTAGCATAGCAATGGCTCCTTTTATGTTCAACAGAAACATTCTGGCATCTCCGCAGCCTTGTAAATCTAAACGATGTTACATCACAGCTGGATGAATTCTATCCTGCACACCACCACTGATCTCTATTTATTGCTGAGCAAGTCTAGAGAAAAACTTGAAATTACATTCCTATCTTCAATATGGCATTAAATACAGTTGTTGTGCTCTAACAGAGTAAAATTGTATTTACATTGCTCATAACGAGCCACATGGTTTGTCCTGAGTTTGCTAGGTCTGAAGTCTGAGGCTACTAAGGTCTTCATTATCTGATCTTTTCTTGACCTGCCTTGACCTGGAAACTCTGCTTTACTTTCTTAAGCTGTAAATGCATTTATTATTCTTTTTTAATTGACCAAGTATCTATTGCTTCACTTTTGTTTAATTTTGTGTGGTTCAGCCACATTTATATCATGCAATCATAGAATGACTAGGGTTGGAAGGCTGTTTTTTATGTTTTCGTAGAATCACAGAATGGCTTGGGTTAGGAGCAACCTTAAAAATCATCCGGTTCCATCCTCTCTGCTTTGGGCAGGGCCACCTTCCACTACATTAGTTTGCTCAAGGCCCCACCTATGCGGTCCTCAAACAGTTCCAGAGAGGGGGCAGCCATGGTTTCATTGGGAAACCTGGACCAGTGTCTTGCCAGCCTCATATTAAAGAATTTCCTTCTAATATCTAATGTAAATTTAGTACATTCTTGTGTAAAGTGGAGGTGCAGACCAATAACGAAAAAGCAAGGTGTAAAATCATGTTTAGAGATATATAAAAATTACCTCAAATGGAGTGAGGAAGAAGAAGCTATCAACATCAACATAGTAGTCTTCCCAGAGGTCAAAAACTGACTGTAACCACTCCCATGATCACATCACCACCCAAATGAAATCACTGAGCTTGGGACTCCAAGGAAGAAGTTAAGTGAAATGGAGTGGAAACTCAGAAGCATGCTTAGCAATTTTTATTGAATAATTATATATATGTATATATATGCATATATATATACACATTATTATTTTTCACACTATCTTCTGGAGTGATAATGGCTTAACTTCAAAGATTTCAACTGTGGTAACAATAAAACAGTGATTCTACATATTAAGGTGTTTGTCCTGTTTGTCTCTAAGCAATATTGTTTACATAATCCTTTGCTTTTCCAGTGTAAGATCACATGCTGATCAGGACTTTTCTTTGTGACAGAAAGTGTCTCTCTTGTCTGTACTGAATGACTGAATATATTTGATGTCTGTCTCCATCAAGATTCCTAAGTGAGATAAGGTTATTCATAAAATTTCACAGTTGAACTTTATACACTATGGAAACATGACCACCATTTTGATTTAACTAAATAATCAGGAACTACCTTTATACAATATAAAGGAGCTGGTATACATATAACCTGTCTTTCCTGTTTTTCATTAAGACATCCAAACTGTAGTTACTTTACCTCTTACCAAGTACTCCAGTCCTCCTGCACTGAGATAGTTTGGGAAGTTAATATTAGTTGCTCTAAAATGGAAGAATCACAGTGACATTTCACTGCATCTTTTTTATAAAGCTGCCACCACTGTCAAGTACTATTTTGATTTCAGAAGTGTGATATTGCCTGCAAGTCTATGGAGCATTAAACCTCCCAAGTCCATATTTGTAAATTCCTTACAGCCAAATACATCATAAAAGCATTTGTAGGTCTGTAAAAGGACAGAATCTGATATTTTAAGTGACAGTAGCATGTCATCACGATCACTATTGACTGTCAAAGCCTAAACTGATATATGGAATTGTCTACATTGAAGTGAAACTCATTCTAGAGTTGTGGCCAACATTCTGAGTGTTTTCATTTCATTGCCATTGTTTTTCACATGCTGTCTTTGTTTCAAACAACTTTAGCACAAATGTTCATAAGTTCCTTGAAATGAAGATGAGAATTTACCCCATAATGTCATTGGAATTGAATATTGTGACTGGATAATGGTCTCCAACAGATAGCGAATATAAGTACTCAAGCAAAGCAGACATGTTTATTTTCAAAGCTGGAGATCATTTTTCAATCACAACATTCAATTTCTTTTTCATTAATTCCATTACAGCATTATGGTTCATTGCCAACGAAAGAGCAAGTAAATAGAATAAATGAGAGTGACCCACAGGCTCAGAAAATCAGATGCTGGTTGTACTAGTTAAAAGATCAAGTAATCAGTTCAGATGTATAGGTGAAAAACTTTGGTGATTAAGTAAATTTTATATGGTCATGCATATTATTTGTGTAGATATAAAACCCAATGACAACTGTCTGAATGTCAGAATTTCATCCATAGTAGCCTTCCTTATTGGTTCAACAAGTTACTGTTCCATATTGGCAATTTAATAAAACGTAGACTAAAAATCACCATGAATCACTCATTGGAATGGGTTTTTTGGGTGTCTTCCCTATTGATTATTGATAAACATAAAGACATGTAAAGAAAATAAGCGCAAACTATACCTGCTAAGAATCTCAGCAGCAACTTCATGAAAGAGGTAATGAAATCTATGGGAAGAAGCTAAAGAGAGAATAGATTACATTTTATCAACATAAGTAATAACTCCCATTCTTTTCTATTTTTTTAATCAATTTTCAGTCATGTCTGGATTTAGCACTGCAGAATCTGTAGTAAAATGAGCTCTTGATCATTCCTCATTTTATTTTTATCAGTGCAAAACCAAGGCTGAACCTCAATCTTTTTGAAGGTGTACCTTTCCCTGACATTAAGACTAAGCTAATATTACATCTCTCCATGTGAAGATTTCCCCTCCACCCCCATGCCAGCATTGTGGAATGCACCCTCAGTGCTTACCATGTGCCCAGCATGAGCCCAGGTGAACAAGGACATACTGCTAACAAAGAAAGGGGAGCTGTTATTTATTATTCATCAATCACCAAGGGATTCTTTGCCACTCACAGTTAGTGTGCTTGCCACAGACACTATTTACCATTTGACAGTTCAATTCAGGTACATCTAACGGAGACAGTGCTTGTAGCTAGCACTCATGTATACCAGAACAGTCAGTATCTCTCAAGCATGACATGCACATTATAGAGCAAATGCAAATGAACAGGACGTGTTGCAAAGGGTTTACACTCTAACACAAGGAAGAGAAAGAAAGAGCAGGAAGCCGGGGCGTAAAGAGAGCTAAGAGAAGACATTGCTAAGCCAAAACATCTGCAAATCACTTCTCTAAAACTATAAATTGCTTAAGATCATTGCACACATATATATATATATATTACGATAATAGGATATAATAATAATTTAATATAATGATAATTTTGTAAATTCTGAAGTCCTGATTTTGGCCCAGGTAGTGATATATTGCATTATAGTAAGTCAGATTATCTGCTGTCCCCATTCACCTAGGCAAAATACTAATGGATTTAATACAATTGAATTTAAGCTCTACAGTAATTTGAAGGAGAGGTTCTTGATCCACACAGCAATATGGGACTAGATGTTCTGCATCCAAGTCTGCTGAAATTTTGGTTGATATCTTTCCAGGAAGTTCTGTATTGTCTCTGAACAACTGCAGTGATAATGTGAAGTTCTCAGTTCCTGGAGAAAGGTTGATGTGAGGGCCTGTCACAGAAATATCCAATAGAGAATACATAATCTAAAACACAAAGAGTATAGTGCTAGGTATATTTAGAAGAAGGAGATAAAAAGAGTTTATGTAATAGTGACTACATTTTTACTCCTTCAGCAGTGATTTCTGTTCCAAATATTTTCATGAAAATAAAGAGACAAATCAATTACAATTCCTTATAAATGAGTAATTACTTTCTCTTAAACCTGTTCACTCATCTTAGATCATGGATTTTTTTTTCTTTTCTTTGCACAACTTTCTATCACAGCATCATGAACATTTAATGAAGAACTTCAGTGTTGGCTGGTCTTTTGAATCCCAGACATCTCCATTCAGTACCGCTTACTATTACTCATGCTTTATTGGAGTTCAGTTAGCTTTCAAGTACATGAAGCTTGGTTCATATCTCAACCAATTTGAACTAATTTTTTGAGACACTGTATCAAATGATTTACTAAAATCCAAATATTTTATGCCAAATGCATTCCCTTCAGCCACTAATTTTGTAATGCTGTCATAAACAAGCAATCAAGTTCATCTGACAATATTCTTTCTCCTAAGGCCCTGATACTTATTTATAATAACCATCCAGAAATATATGAAAGATATATCACCAAAAATGGAATGAGGTTGGATGCTGCTAAGTATAGAAAGCTAAAGTTCAACAAAAATAAAATGGGTGGTGAAGCAATCCCCTGGGTAGATAAATATGAAAAAAACACTATAGAGATTGTTAAGCTATATGACTTGCTTGCTAATAAAAGAACTTAGGTTTTACTCAATATAATGTACTTTCAACTACCTATCACTCTTTTGTTTGCTTTTTTGCCCATTTTCAGCTTTCATAATATCAAATTGAACAAATTTCCTCATAGCCAACTGATAACATATAAATCAATGTAGGAACTGGAAGCAGCCTTTACTTACATCTGAAATTATTCCCATGACTCTAGTTATACAGGAGTTTATGTAATATTTTGCCTGGTAGTTTTCAAATAATACTTTGGCATGCATATTTTTCCTGTACATTATAGTCTTACCTTCTAGTTAAGTACTAGACTACTCATTGTCTCCTCTCTGAGTTAACTATGTCTGGCAGAAGGACCAATAGTCTCTATACATATAATGATCACTGATTTTACAGTGTTTCAAGTAATTGAACCTTCAGTAATTGAACAAAAAGCTTTCCTGATCTGGAGTTAAATCCAGCTGCCTTTTTTTTTTGTCTTAAAACACAAGCTGCTTCTGAATTCACAGAGTAATATTGCTCCTTTCAATTGTCAGAACACTTTAAACACATTTCATGCTTCATGTCTCCCATTACTACATAGCAACCATCACTGTACAGATAAATAGTACTTTTAACAATTCACAAAAACATTAAAGCACCGGGCAATAAAGATGGGATTCACCTCACCTAATTTCAGCCACCTAAAAATTAGGTGGTTTATGTAAAGTAATAATGTTTGACAATTTTGTTGCAAATACAAAAGAATAAGTGTCTTTAAAGGTCCATTCATCTCATCCTAAAATAGTGTTTAAGATGGCAGGATGGCTTTTCCAGATAAAGATTTATATCTCACCTTTAATTTAGAGGGTCATATGATGACCCCTATAGACAAGATATTTACGTAAATTACCTGAATGTGGGTAAATAAGTCCTACCCTACATCACACTGAGCAGCAGGGAGAAAATTAGATATAAACAAGCCATCTGAATTTGGTCACCATTCTTATACTCTTCATTATTATGATGATAGTTCACAAGTTTTCACTCATTTAATGCGATGGGTTTGCACTAGCAATTTTTTGTTTGTTTGTCTGTTTTGTGTTTTTCATTTTTGTAAAAGCTTTGATTTTTAATTAAGGAGTGATTTTTCTGCTTATAAGTACCATAGCAGGCAAACAAGCCAATGCAAATCTTCCAAGCTGCAGCTATAATGAGAAAAATCTCATGCAATCCCTGACTGTTGGAAGAGACAAGTAGGAATAGAGACTGGTTTAACATTTAAATATGACAAAGATGAAAAAGATTGTAGAATTTCCTCTTTTTCTTTTTTTTTTTTTTAATACTCTTAACGCTCATCTTTCAAAAACAATGATGAGAAATCAAGGAAGATGCAGAAAAGAACTACAAAAATGATTTAAGAACCATGGAAAATGCCTTATAGTGAGGCACTTAAAGAGCTCTACCTATTTACCTTATCAAGAAGAAGATTGAGAGGTGATTTGATTAGAGTGTATAAGTACCTTCACAGGGAGAAAACACTAACTACTAAAAAGCTCTTTAATCTAGCAGAGCAAGGCATAACAAGACACGATGTCTGAAGCTGAAGCCAGACAAATTAGAAATAAAGCACAATATTTTTTAGCAGTGCGGGTGATTAACCACTGGAACAAACCGCTAAGGGAAAAAGAGAGTTCTTTTTTTGTCTTGATTCCTTTAAATCAAGCTTGGATGCCTCTCTGGAAGATTAAACATCTCTTGAAATAGCTAAGTTTTGACTGAGTCTTGAAAGAGAAGGGGAATGTTTACATAAGGACAGGAAGATCTTTTAGTGAGTTTGATGTGGAGATATTCCATTGAAAATAAGAGCTTACATATTCAGGAAGTCAGTTTTAATGATCCCATTGTCCCCTCTGCCTTTAAAAACCCATGAATCAAGCAAATTGTAAGCAAAGCCTTGCCTTACCCAGAGCTTTATTGAATACAGTAGATCTCCAGCTGGGAACATAAGTCCATTGAAGTAGAATTAACTGGTCTATCAAAGATCTACATTTTTAAGTAAAAGAAAATGGGAAATATCATTTGCTACCCCTGAACATTTTTTAGATTTCAGACAATTTCTGCACTGGGAAAAATTGAAGAATATTTTCAGTTCACTGAGACTTGCCAGTATTTGGGGGAATTATGCTGTATTAACAGATTTTCTGCTTGTGTGGGTTTCCTGCAGCTTGACCTACAGTGAAATTGTAATCACCACAATGCAGCAGTGTAATCATAGAAAACATTGCCTGAGAGTCATCAGGACTTTGGTTTTGAAATGACATTTTAAGTGTCCTGAAGTGTGGTTTTGCCTCATGTTGTGATATATATTTGCATTTACACTGAGTGCTTAAACATGAAGGACCAATATAATTTGTCTGTATGACAGTAAATGTGAAATGTATGTGGGTTTGAGGTGGAAAAAAAAAGCAAAAAAAAAAAGCGTTTCATGGCCAGTGCAGAAAGCTGGGGAAAGGAGTGACCCGAATGAAAGAAAAAACTCAGAAGGTCAGAGTTCCCATAGAAAATACATGTTATTTGCATTTGAATGTGCTCTAGTGTTAAGTCCACCTGGACAGAGTATATTCAGCTGCACATTGTATTGCACTATTGTGCACACGTGTCTTTGTGCAGCCGAGTGGTGTTCATTTGGATGATGTTCCCGTACACTACTGTGGCTGCTTCTGCCTGTCTGGGTATGTGTTATGCTGTGGCTACATGAAGGTGTAGTTTTCAAATGCAAACACATGTGTTTGTGAATGATTAGATGAATAGCACTTTTATTGCTGTCTGTTACAAAGAATTTTTCTTCCTTGTCCCCTCAAGATATAGCAATGAATTAAAGAAAGCTGGCAATTACAAGCTGCTACTGCTGAACAAGAGAATAGGGACCAAGACTGTTGGCAGAAGGCTTTTTTCTTATTTTATTTTTTTTTCCTTTTTTCTTGCTTTTCTTTTGGCTTAAGACAAGTTTAGAGGTCAGTGTTTCTCCTCTGCACATTACTGGCTGCTCCAGCCTGGAGCTAGCTTGTTATAACCTACTTAGTCAGTTGGGTGCTGTCAGTCACTACTTCTGAATCAATGGTTGCAGATGTGAGCCTGGATGCAATGTTATTTCCCCCTGCAGTAACAAGCAGTTAATGGATTTTATTTTAATTTTCCTAACTGCTTCACCTTACAAAAAAAGTGGAAGAAAGTTAGGGGAGTTGCAGTTGATCTTGAGATAAACACATGCTCACCAAAATGAGGTAAAATCTTTTGAAGTAGCAATTCCAGGTCCTAGTGCTGTATTAGAAATAATAAATTCATCCTATAGGGAATTTGCATGAACCTGAAATGTCAGTTCATCAGGATTTTGCTAGAGGAAAAAAATATTCAGCAGGTCTGTCATCAGGGGAGTGTGGTTTTCTTATTAAAAAAAAAATCACAAGCATAGCTACTTTTGGAAGTTCAGAATACTTGTTATTGTTGTTGTTTATATTGTTATTATTATTTCTTCCAGAGAGAGTAAAAATTTCTGATGTTTGCACTTGCTTTGTAGGAATGGTCAAGACTGAAACTTGTCCTCAGATCTATAAAACTTTGCAGTCCTTTGTTATTATTTGGAACTGCTCTCATGTGGTGTTCTCCCAGATGCTGCTGGCTTTCAGGTAGAAGCAGGAGGGAGAATCTGAGTAGTTACTTGTTCCAAAGCAAGGATGACTTTTCCTGATGTTGTCAGATCAAGTTACCATTGCAGCTCTGAGGCCCTAATTGCATTCCAGACAGCCTGGGCCCTAGTTTTAACCCTTGACCTTAGGAAATACCAGTGTTTCAGGGTGGCAGATTTTAAGTCCGATGATGGGAGCACAGCAAAGGAGCCTTTTAAGTTATACATGCACAGAAGTGCATTTAATAATTAGGACAACTCTGTGTGAAGGCAGATAAAAGCTGCACCTTTCCTCCCTCAGGCCCTTCATGAACACGCCCTGAACACCAGTGACTTGCACACCAGGCTTTACTTCTCTGAAGATCCAAGAAGAAAAACTGGCAAAAGACTTCAGATCTTTCTCTTCTGGTGAGGAGATGTGTTGTCATTAGGAAGTACTGTCATGCGTCTCCCAGTTAACTTGCCTTTCAGTTGTCTTCCTCCTGATGATATTTTCTCAGTTCCTGAGTGAAAAAACAAAAGCAGGCAACCAAACCTCTGTTATTGACTAGTAAGAAAGTATTGGCTAGATATATTTCTTCTCACAGAGAGTGAGAAATCATGAATCCATAAAAAAAATAGATATAAAAAGGAGGAAGAAAATGCCTTCTTTTCCTACCAAAGAGAATGTAAGGAAAAGACAGTACCAGAGTTTACATTTCTAGTGGACTATGCTACTGAAGAAACACATAAACACTCCTCTAGCAAGTCAGCAGAAGAATTTTTAACAGGTGATGACAATTTAGGTTAGGTCTTCTATTATGGTTGTTCTCAGTAGGGACAGGAAGTCAGTGCTCTGAACATTTTCATGGAACATTTTGAGTTTCAATGGAAAGAATGACTAAAGCACTAGGATTTTAATGAGATAATTTCAACTCTTTCATGCCTTTTTCTGAAACTGTTGTTTGATCAAATCAAGAATTACATAGAAAAATCATGACTGGAAGAGGAACAGCTTCACCATCAACTAAAATGACGTCCATGCTGACCTTCATGTGAATAGCTTCTTGTTCTCTGTTTCATGCCTTCCTCACTGCATTTTTGAGCACAGTGAAAGACCATAATTTTTGCAAAGGAGACTATAGTCAGGATGTTAAAAGTCTAAAGATTCCCCTTCTACACAGATTTCTGAACCTAGGAGTCTTCTATTAACATAGCAGAAAAAGGCTTCTATATTCTATTTTAAAGATGAAGAACAGAGATTGTATACTCAATCTTTGTTAAAGAAATATAATATATATTAATATATATAAAATAATATAAATATTATATAAATATAATAATATATAATAATATATAATAAAGAAATAATTCCCAATTTTTTTTCCTCATCTGGAAGCAGTTCACAGATAAATGTTGTGACTCCAAATACTTATATGGAAAACTTTACTTCCACAGAGCTCATGAATCTGCTTTTAGTTACTGCTATCATATTTGGCTCTGACTTATAAGCATGGATATCTTGAATACATTCCTCTTTATGTGAATAAGGAGCTGCAAAAGGCCCTCACCAGTGGAAATTTAGAAAGGAAACAAAAAATATAAACCAAATATAAAACCAATGCAAAAATAAAATAGACAGTCTGTGAAAATAAAAAAGGGAGAAAAATACTTTTAGAAAATAGTATCTATGAATTCAGCATAGATATTAGCATTATATTGTACATATTAGAATAATGTTCCTGTATTATTGCTGGAGTATGAGTTCCATCCAAGTCTCTGAGGTCTCAGGAAGTTGAAGTTTACACAGAAATGAAAAGCTACATGGAGTTGCTAAATACTTCAGTGCCTGATTGCTCACCCATCACAGTTGCCCTATTTAAGTGTGAAATTACTGTTCTGTAAAAAATTTTACTTACCATTCATTTATGGGTGTAAATTACTTCTAGAGGGGCAAGTGAGTGCTGGGAAATGGCAGTGGACTGTGGTCCCTAGAGACTCAACTTCTCCTATTTATCTAAAGAAAAACTAGTGAGATATTACTCAAAACCAAAATGCTATAACTGCTTCCCCTTGCCCATAAAGAGAACTGCCAAGACCATTTTCTGGGAAATTTCAGTTTCTAGGTTGAAAACAAGAGTCACACTGATTATAATCTGCCTAAACCATAATTTGGCTGAAATTTAGGGCCACTTTTCTAAGAAAGCAATTAGGAACACTTGCTCTCTCTGTTCCATCTCCTCCTGACAGCACTTAGTCCCTCTAAGGATAATGCATCAATCTACCTCAGACTGAGCAATTCCAGCACTACATTCACACAGAGAACTAGTAACACGTATTTCGGCACATCCTTGTTATATTAAGTACTTGTGTTTTTTTATAGTTCTCCTGTATACAAAATGCTCTTTCTGAGAACGGAAGACTAAGCTGGACTCCCAATTTCATGTTCCTTATTTTCTTGAAGACTTTGATAAATGTTAGGACTTCTCTTTTATTCAGTTTATGCATTTCACATTCACAGTAGGTAAACTGAAATATTTTTTTCTTCTATACCATACACTTTGTAAACCAACAGTCCAAATAAGCAATATAAATATGATTCTGGTTATCCAGAATTTACCCTTACTTAAAAAAACAAACAAACAAACAAACATAAAAACAAAACAAAACAAACTAAACCAACAAACCAGCAAAAAAAAACAAAACAAAGCCCACATTATACCTGGAAGTTATAAAATCTATGTGTAATTTTGGGAACCAGATATCATAGAATCACAGAAAGTGAGGGGTTGGAAGAGACCTTGAAAGATCATCAAGTCCAACCACCCCCTGCCAAAGCAGGGTCACCTACAGCAGGTCACACAGGAACTCATTCAGGTGGGCTTTGAATGTCTCCAGGGAAGAAGACTCCACAACCTTCCTGGGCAGCCTGTTCCAGTGCCCTCACAGTGAAAAAATTCTTCCTATTATTTATATGGAACCACCTTTGCTTCAGTTTATAACCATTGCCCCTTGTTCTATTACTAGTCACCCCTGAGAAAAGCTTGACTCTGTCCTTCTGGCACTCACCCTTATAGATTTATAAACATTGATGAGGTCACCCCTCATTCTCCTCTTCTCCAAGTTGAACAGACCCAGCTCCCTCAGTCTTTCCTCATAAGGGAGATGTTCCACTCCCTTAATCATCTTGGAAGCTCTCCTCTGGACTCTTTCAAGCAGCTCCCTGTCCTTCTTGAGTTGAGGGGCCCAGACCCAGACACAGTATTCCAGATGCAGCCTCACCAGGGCAGGGGGGAAGAGAACCTCTCTTGACCTACAAGCCACACCCCTTCTAATGCACACTAGGATGCCATTGGCCTTCTTGACCACAAGGGCACATTGTTGGCTCATGGTCATCCTTCCATCCACCAGCACCCCCCTGTTTCCCCTACCTATCCTGGTACCTAGTGTTGTTTTTTCCCAGATGTAAGACTTTACACTTGGCCTTGTAGTACATTAATTTTCTCCGGCCTGGCTAGATCCCTATGAATGTCAGCACAGACTTCTGGGGTGTCATCCACACCTCCCAGATTTGTGTCATCAGCAAATACACTCTACCCCCTCATCCATAAATATATCAAATAGTACTGGGCACATTAGCTACCTTTGAGGGACTCCACTAGAAACAGACTTCCAAGTAGACTACATCCCATTTACTACAACTCTCTGGCTTCTGATGTGCAGCAAGTCCTCAATCCACCTCTTTCTTCACTCAACTAACCCACAATTTCTGAGCTTACCTATGAAGATGTTATGGGCAACACTGTAAAAAGCCTTACTGAAGCCAAGATAGATTACATCCACTGATTTCTCTCATCTACAGACTGTTGTGCCACCATAGAAGGCTATTAGGTTGGTCAAACATGGCTTCCCCTTGGTGAATCCACATTGACTAAGCCTGATAACATTCTTTTGATCCACGTGCTTCGAGATGATATCCAGAATGAGATATTCTATCATTTTTCCAGCAAGGGAGGTGTCACCGGTTGGTCTCTAATTTCCTGTGTCTTCTTTCTTACACTTTTTATAGACTGGAGTGACACAGTACTCAGGCACCTCTCCTATCCACCATGACTATTCAAAAGATGATAGAGAGCAGATTAGTAATAAGATCTGAGATCTTCCTCAGTATTGGTGGGTGTATACAACTGGGGGCTTGACTTATCGGTAAAGACTAAAACAAAGGGGGCATTCAGTATCTTTGTACTTCTTTGAACTCTCCATCACCAGGACAAACACTTAGATTAGATAAAATCAGTTTCCATTAATCTCAGGTTTAATGTTATTTAATTCATCTCGCAGAGCATACATTAATGTTAACACTCTTGAAATTAACTTCAAATCCTGCACTAGATGATTAATGCAAATCTTGGTATGACTTTTCCAGTCAAAGGCCTCTTAGGTTACTATTTTCTTCTTTGGAAAAAGCCACCTGACAAAGTTTAAAAAAACCTTTTTTTTTTTTTTTCCCTGAACCCTCTCTGTTTTTCCTCTAATGCCTTCAGTAGGAAAGAGAAAGAAGGAAAAAGAAAAGAAAAGAAAATTAATTTAGGAAATCCTATATAGTTAAACATCCACCAGTCTGTATATTCTATTGGAACTTTGATTTTCCTAGATATGGATTCTCATGGAGGAGGTACAAAATATGTTACTTCTTCCTAGATTTCTTCCACTGGGGTTTATTGAACTGAGACTATTGAACTGAGAATTTTTATTTATTGACAATCTACACAAAGTTGAATGGGATACCATTTTACAGTTAGTTCTTTTGAAGTTATATTTCATGATTAATTAATAATAATTTGTGGAGATAATAAATAATGTAAGGATTTATAATTCTTCCACAGGAGACATCCTTCTGCAGAGTGACAATGCTGTGGCATTTTTTTCCCATTCTTTACTGACTGTTACTCTTTCCTCTATTCTGTTAAAAGGCAAAAGCAGAGTGGCAGACAACATGATTTCTCCTGTCCAGGCGGCTGTAGGGAGCAGATTAAATCATCTAAATGAAAAACAAGCTGGATTTTCTCTGGACCATCCTAATTTAGGACAGGTTTTCAGAAGTAGAAAGCAAATGACATGACATTTTTGTGGGATAAAGCATACTGCATGTCATTTCCTTCTTAGTGTTGCGTATTTTGGAGTTAGTTTTACTTGTTTCCAGACAATCTGTTGGTGATTCTCTCTCTTCTCATCCCCTTGTATTTTTGCTTACAAAATGTTAGAATGTTTCCATATGTGGTGTAAATAAGCGCTAACTATACAATTGCACAAGATTAATGTAAAACTAATAAAGGGTTAGAACATTCATTGTGTCAATGTGAGCTAAAATAAGCTCAAGACCTCCAAGACAAGTCCAGGCGAAGTCTGACTGATACAGAGGCTTTACACTGTTTAGTTAGTACAAGTCTTAATCTGTTCTCTGAATATTGTTACTATAAATCTCATTGTTTCTTATTAGCATTGGCATTACTGTATTTACTAGCCTTCAGAATCTGAATAAACACAGAGCAAGAAATGTGGTAGCTAGAAACACAGTCACACTTCAAATATAATGATAAAATGGGGGTTTAATTTGGGACCTACCACTTGGAGTTTCTTTCTGCACACAGATAGATGGTTAGCACCAGGGATGACCTTGAGCATCTTGCCTGGGTTCCAGTTAATGCTGCAGAAAGGTACATGATTCCCACAGGTTCTTGACCCTTTCTGGCAAATCTATGTCGGTACCCTATTATTGCTCCAGGAAATCCCACATAAAATTATGAACATCTAAATTAACAACTGAGCTGAGCTCTGGTCTTTTAGGGATGGTAAAGGGGCTGGTTGGTTAGTTAATTTTTGGTTTTGTGTTGAGTTTTTTGTTGTATGTTTGGCTAGGACTATTTTGATTGCATATTATGCTACTTTTAAACATTTACTGCTCATGCTGTTATTAGTTAGAATTGGTTTGTGAATTTAATGACTTGCTTATTTCCAGCGGAGGTAAGCACCTAGATATGTGTATGTCCATTTGAAGTTCACTGTCTGATATGAGGTTGGTTCAAATAGTAATTTAAAAAATAAAAATAAAAAGCTTGAGTGGCCTTTACTAATCAAGCTGAAAGAATAAGCTCTTTTAGCATTTTGTTTTCCAGCCTTTTGTAGAATTAAAGCGAAAACAAAAATAAATTTCAAATTTATTTGGTTGTCTAATTCAGATTTCTTAGAGATAATGGAAATTAAGACTTTCATTTATTGGTGACCAAATGCAATTAAAAAAGAATGTATAAAATGTTATATGGTTCACATCTGAGGGACACAAAGAAAAATACCTAAAAAATGGAAGATGATTTTTTTTTTAACAGTCAAAATTGTTAGCAATTGGAACAAACTACAAAGAGAAATGAGTTTTTATCTCTGATTTTCCCCATATCAAGAGACACTGCTCTGAAAGGCAAACTACAGAAAGTATGTGTTATTGTGCTCAGTACACAGAGAAAAAATAGCACAAATAGGGCACAATGACTTGACCTGCACGATGCAGAGGCTGAGAAACCAGTTGCTTGCTTTTGTCTTTAAATTTGAACAACCTTTTCATTTATCCAGAGACTGTTGCAGTAGATCACAGGGAGCTGTGATAGAATGATTTCTTGCTGTTAGTCTTCCAATCTGATATAAAAATATCAGCCACACCTGGGAGAGAAAAACTCACCCAGTGCCTGCTACCCTCTTCCTGAGGTCTCTGCAGAAAACAGCAGTGGGGTCGCCATCCAGTACCAAAGCTGTGGCAATGTTATGGCAACACCTCTCCACCAGGGACTTGGGACTGAAACTTTCTGTCTCAAAGTGTGCCAATCAATTATCAGTGTTAGCTGCTTTTGACCCTTTTTTTTTTTTTTTTTTTTTTTCCTGGTTTTGACCCCTCGCTGCCTGTGATGAATCTGAACTGATAACCTTGTGCTGAATGATTGCGTAAACCACAGCCAGTTCTCAGAATTAGCTTTTCCTTCCAGGTTGAGAGATAATTTAGAATAAATTTAAAGGAACACATATTTCCACAGAGAAATGTTAGCCAGGAGATTGCAGAATTGCAAGGTTTAAAATAAGACCCAGAATCTCAGACAACGTTACCCAGCTAGGTATATGTTACAGAAAGGGGAAACCTAATGGAGGAATGGAAAAGAAGTAAACTTTTTTAGTACAAAAGGTATTTTATGTTCAAAAAGCCAAATTCTGCAATATGTTGAGCCTCCAAGCAACAGTAGAAGCAGAATAAAATCATTGCTAAGCATGATTTTTAAATGTCTTTTTAGAAAAGAAAATAAAATCATTAATGTAATAAAGAAATTACAGCTGTTTCTAAATTTTTCTTCTTTCTTATTCTAGTCAACAACACTTCAAGTCTTCTGCTTGGCTTCTTTCCATCTACTGCCACTGCTTAAGTCTGGTGAACGGCCTCATCCCCATTTGTTTTCAAGTCTGCAAAGAATTTGGATACTCCTGGTATATCCCGTTCTTATTATTCATAAAATATCTGAAGCTCAGTTCTTCTTTATGTCTCCAAGAAAACCAAGTGACATCATTAGAATGGAAGCAGAGAAAGATGACACAGAAATAAAGAGGACTACACAATACTACAAAATATGATGTGGTGGTGTGAGGTTTTTATTTTTGATTGGTTGTTTTGTTTGTTTGTTTTTTGTTTGGTTGGTTCATGTGTTTGTTGGTTTTTTGTTTTTTATTTTGTTTTCCCCAAGAAATATATTTATTTGGATTTACATTTAGATTATATTCCCAGCAGCAGATGGAAAGAATTTAAGTCAATTTGCAATATGAGACAGACATTGTACTCTGTGAAAAATCAGTGAAAAATAGCAACTATATCTTGCTCTTTTTTTGGACGACTGTATTAAGAATAATCTGTAGCATGGGCTCCATGCCTTAATGCTGACAGGAATAACAAGAAATAGAGATAAAGAAAGCTGTTCATAGATTTATTTAAAATCTCTTTCGAACAATAGTAAACTGACTGGCATAGTTAAGCCTGTTTGTATTACAACTAATCAAGAAGTTTTGTTAAACAAAACACTTATTCTGGTTAAATCAGGGTGAGATGAGTCCCAGTCCAAGCTACAACTGGCTTTCTGTATGTGCTGGATTACAGCAGATACTTCTTTCCTAAATTCAGAGCCTTGAATCACAAGTCTCTCCATCTCAGGATCTCTCTCTAGTCTGTAGGAGGAGATAAGCACTTTTCTCCAATGATTCAATGCCCCTAAAAGCTGAGTTAACTTCCATTGGAAGCTATTATTTTTCATTGACTACAGTAGGAAGCTATTCTCCAAAGCACATGAAAAAACGCCTGATGAATATGGGCTGTAATATTCTTGTCTGCCTCATCTTTCCTGCATGTAACACTCTAGAATGAGATAAGTCACTATAAAATATGGATTAGAGATAATAAAATTATTCATCATGGCTGCCTAAGGACATAGTCTTCAACTGTCAGTGGACCATGAATGATAATGCTAAGCAAATAACTTGTCACAGGCAACATCACACTTCCATTTAGCTATTCAAACGGGCAATAGCACTGATGACTTCTTGTCATTACTTGTAACATCACAGAATCTCCAGGAATTTGAGACGTTTCCCCCTGGCAAGAGGAAGCCTCTCGGGTCTCCCAAGGATGGAAGTCCACCTTCTGTTCCCACGCCTGGCTGGCTGTCACTGTCGTTCCTTACAGATGTTTCTCTAATCTCATCTCAAGGGCTGTCAAAGGTAGACACTGCACAGCTTCTGCAGACAACCTTTTCTATTGCTTCTCTAGCCTCACTGTCAAGAGCTTTTCCTAATATGTAAAGTAAATTTTCCCTGTTGGATTTTAAAACCTTCCTGTCTTTTCCAGTGCATGAGGATGATGAAAGATAAAGGTTATTGCTTCATTTGAAGACTGTGATCATGTCCTCCCTCATGATACATCTAGGATAAGAAACATACATTAAATCTTTTCTCCTAGGTGATGATTTTCAGATTTCTGATCCTGGCTTTCTCTCTGTTCTTGCTAATTTCCCCCTATATATCATGGAAAGCAACAACTAAACTAGGAAAATGTTATTTCTGCCCAAAAGATGAACAGGTTTTGAAGGGATGACTTTCAATTATGCATCTCAGCATAACGTTTACCTCAGTAGTATCACTGGCTATATTAATCTAATGATCCATAAAAAAATATTATGCCTTTTTTATCTGTATATCTGCTGGCTGAGGAAGAAATGTCCTGCATTTTCACAATTGTTAATATTATGTATTAAAAAAATTACTTTATTTAGAGTTTTTCTTTTGAGTTCTTATCTCAAATTCAGGTTCAATTTAAATTGAAATCATGTTCTATAAAACATTTGCTGTCCATCCTTATGTCGCCTAAAAATTTTAAAAACATACTAATCAAGATCATTAAGAAAATATTGGATAGCATTAGTCTCACACAAGTAGAAAAAAAGGCACATTTTTCTATAATCTGAAGATGAAAAAATTAAGAAAAAAAAACTCTGGAATTTACTTTTACGTTTTTACTTATTGGATTAATTTATAAGTTATGATCTTATTAATATTAATATATACAATAACATTAGATGGCATTCAGTTCTATATGGCATACTTTACAGGTTCTTCTAGACTAATAAAACCCTGATACATGTTGCAAGTGACTTCCTCCATGCAATTCTTTCAACCAGCTCTTAACTACGCATGTAAATTATGCTTGTTTATATTGCTAATTTAGGTCCTATTTAAATCACACTAGATTTGTCCTATTGAGTTTGTGTTAATCTGCATGGCAGGATTTGGCCTATACTGGAGAAGAAAAAGAAGAAAGAATGAGGAGAGAAAGAAAATTTAATCAATCCTCCAACAATTTAACACACCAATAACATGAACTTAGATAAACTATGTAAAAAAAAGTTTTCTTAAATTTCTAACACATTCTCCATTTTGAACACTTTTTTAATAGAGGGTTGATTAGTGTATTATTCTCCCAACAGCTGGAAAATAATTTGCTACCAATCTTGAATCTGGCACAAACAATCTACATCACACTGTAATTACAACTGAAACTATTTATCAATTTTTAAAAATATATTTAAATATCAAGTGGATATTTTTAAGGCACAGGAGAAAATAGATATGAGAGATTGAAGGTCTCAGTATAGTTGTTTTTTATCCATCATTTGTGCAGAAAAGTACAAGTGTGTTACAAATGTAACCTTCTGCAGATGCTTCAGATCAGTGAGAAATGAGAGAATAAAAAATTATTAAAATGTTTGGAAACTGAGGATACACAAACAAGCAAACATTTTAGGGATCCATGGGTAAAAAAACCTAGAAATATCATGCAGAAAGACATGGAAGAGATTCCATTCTTTTTTCTACTATCCACATTTGGAGAGAGGCATAAGAATTCCAGCTCTGAAGGTGATGATGAAGAGGAAGAAAAATAAGCATACAGAGCAGAGGAGAACATTTTCCAGAAGATAAGGGAAAAGAAGTAAAATCCTTATCAATATAATGAGAATTTTCTGGACAAAACTGCCACAAACAGTGATAGGGATGATGAAAGTAAAACTGGTGGACAAATGTAAAAGCAGACAAGCTGAGACCATATGGACAGGGGCAACAGGGAAATATTGAAAAGCAGGGAAGATTTCCAGATCTTGAGATTCCAGAAGTGACCAATAGCTGTGCATTTATCCACTGTGAGGAAGAAATGAGGAAACTGTGAGTATGACTTCTTTCAGAGATTAAAGTAACACCCTATTTCATGATTAGTCACTATATTAGTTCATTTGAAAGCTACCTGCAGTTTTAATGTCTGATCTTGTCAAAATAATGCAAGTTTCAATGTGGTACAGACAGTGTAATTTAATTTGAGGAACAAGTTTTTTCTTGTCTATTTAGTCTTATTTTTATTTTTGTTTGGTAAAGTTTGTACAATAGTGAATTAGAAGATCATTGGACTTGCAGATCCAAACACTGCAAATTTAATAAGTGCTGACATTTACTCCTTTCTCTAATAACCCTAATTTAGCCACCTTGTGTTAGACTGCATTAAGACTCCCTTGGTTGCAAGCTTGGAAAGATTGCAGAAATAGGGAGCAAGAAAGATAGGTATATCATATTCTCATACATATGCACGCCGATACATACAAAACACAATTTGCCTTTCCCAAGCAAAATCTATTCACCAAAACAAGCCTTTTGCTGTCTTTGCAAGGCTTGTATAACACAGACAATCCTGAGCTTAAATTTTGATGTGCAACTTCCTTAGGTACAGAGGATGACACTAGTTACAATGTGAAACTGGTCCGATTTCTGGTTTGAGTGGTCAGTATTGGAGAATCTGCAATATTACTCTGACATATTCTGAGTTAGTGTCAGCATACCAAGAGCTGCAGGAGTTCAACAGAGTAAACTTCAGTTCAGTTCAGAAGAGGCTATCTACATCTTTTCCACATGATTAATTCTCCGCAGACTGGTTCGAGGGGCACACTCAACACATAAATCAAACTTAACTCAATTTCCACTTGGGTTTTTCAGCTCACCTTTACAAAAAAAAACCCAGGATATTATCTTACTTAGTCTAAGACCACATTAGCAAGACATGGAAAAAAATAAAAAGAAAAGAAAAAGAGCATATATGTGTTTTTAATGAAAACTTGGTAACTTGCAAAAATAAGCTTTTTTTATTCTTTAGAAGGATGCTAAAACTGCAGTGTCCACAATTTTGGGACAACTGAGGTTTTCAAGTGTCCCTTGTGATAACAGGATCAGTACAAAAACCAATTGCATTCAGTTTATGTACCAGAGACTCAAAGGTAGGAAAAAAATACACACAAAGGAGATTAAATTTGCTGATGATACACAACTGAGGAAAGAAAACCACTCAATAATAAAAAAAAAAATAAAATCAACACTAAAGCTCTAAATACTCTAAATGAAAAAGAAACAAACCAAAAAAACAAAACATACGTGGACACGTAGTTTATGCAACAGAGGGATGAGGGAGTAGATAATGAAATTAGGCAGGTGAAAAGAAATATGAACAAGGAAAATAACTCCAGTAGGCACCAAACTACTAATAGCATAAGTGAGGGAAAGCTTCAGTGGAGAAAGGGAGTGTAACTTGAAAAGATTCAGAGCAGTCTGTAAACCACAATACAAACCACAGGAAATAACACATAATAATATTAAAGTGCTGGGAGAAATGTCATTCTTTGTGACATGCAGCAAGGGTTAATAAGGTTTAAAAAATAAGTCAAGACTTGAACAAAAAATAATCTTCCAGCAGTTTTGAGCTATTTCATATTCAAACTCACAAAATTCAAAATTGACCTGGGAAAAAGTTACTACAGAAAAAGAGATTTACATGTTTCTGGAAAATCTCTTGTTTCTTTAGTTTAATCGAGTTTGTGTGCTGGTTTGGTTTTTTTTGTTTGTTTGTTTGTTTTTGTTTATTTGTTTGTTTTTTCTTATTTGATTGTTTTGTTTTAATCATACATTTTTCTATGAACTCACAAAATTCACAATTAATCAGGGAAAAAATTACTACAGAAAAAGAGATTTATGTTTCTGGAAAATCTCTTCTTGTTTATTTAGTTTAATTGGGTTTGTGTGCTGGTTTGGGGGCTTTTTTGTTTGTTTGTTTTTTCTTATTTGATTGTTTTGTTTTAATCATACATTTTTCTATGAAATTGTCTGTTTGTTTCTGTTTTGTTTCTTTCTTTTGGTCTTCTTTTTATCTTTTAAAGATCATCTAGTTCCAACTCTCCTGTGATGGGCAGGGATGCCTCCCACTAGAACAGATTGCTTAAAAGGCCATCCAACCTGACCCTGAACATTTCCAGGGATGGGGAAGCCACAACTTCCAAGAAAAACCTGTGCCAATGTCCCACTACCTCCACAGTGAATAGTTTTTTCTGAATGTCCAATTTTCTGCTTGAATTACCTCCCATCCTATCACTACCATTGTATAAAGTCTATCTCCGGTTTTCCTATAACCCCTTATAGTCCTGGAAGGTACTATAAGGTCTCCCTGGAGTTTTCAGCTGAACAACCTCCCACTCTCTCAGCATGTTTTCGTGGCAGAGGTATTTATTCTAGCCCTCTGATCATTTTTGTGACCTGTTCTGGACTCACTCCAACTCCCTGTCCTTCTTGTGTTATAGAACTGAACACAGTACTCCAGGTAGGGTCTCACAAGAGTGGAATAGAGGTGGAGAATCACCTCCCTTTACCTGCTGGCTACACTGTTTTGATTCAACCCATTCCAGTTCTGTAAAGGATTTTGTTGTTGATCTGGAAAGACTTGTAAGTCAGTCTTTGGTCTGAAGAGAACTGTACCAACTTTCTCCTCTCAAAGGACTGGAAGAGTCTGTGTGTCTATCTTTCATATGAAAGCACAATGGGCAAAGGTATCCAGGATTCTCACCTCTACCCAGACACCCACTCACTCACAAATCAAAGCAAACAGCAACACAGAGATTTGTTGACTTCAGAACCCAGACACTAAGTTCATGCTTTGCTAAATCAGTTCCCACATTCAGGAGTGAATCTTGAAAAACTAAGATCTTCCTTGGTATTCATTTGAAGTAATATTAATCTTGATTAATTTCTGTGCATTTATTACAGATGCCAGAGGTCCCAAAGGGTTTCTGGCCCACTGTTTGCACTGACAAGTCATGTTAAACAATGACCTCCCAAAAATAGCTGGGGTCCTGAAGACTATAGTCTATAATTCAGTGAGAAAACTTAAGGCAAAAACCAGATAAATTCTGGAGGACAAATGGAGTTTCTATTAAAATAGATAAATTACATATGTAGTTGTATGGAAAGAGCAATTAATTTTAAAAATCAGAATTTTTTAAAATATATATCTTTTTTTAATGACAAAAATACATTAATATTGAAGTAAAGTTTTCTGATACCAAGCCTAAAGTTTATCCCAAGCATATATTTGCTATGTTTCTCCTACTTTTCCTTGCTTTCTAAATCCCCATAATCTCAAATCATCTTATGGAACAAACTAGTATGAGTGTTGTGTTTAATGGAACACAAAAAGGATAAAACCTAAATAGAGCAGACAATATTTATGAGACACTCAAATCTTCTGACTTCCACCTCTGTGTTCTTTCTTTCAAAGAATTATCCCAGGCCCCAAATTTTCCATGCATTTAACTCCGCTTAATCCACAAATTCTATGCAGATTTTTGTTATGCAAAGTAGTATATTTGTATAATGGATCTTTCTCGTTTTAATCCAATGCAAAGGAATCAGAAAGAGCATCTTTAAGGAACAAGACATAAGGTTGAACAGAGCAATTATTTTTTGTTTGTTTGTTTGCTTCTTTTTTTTTTGTTTTGTTTTTTGTTTTTTGTTTTTTGTTTTTTTGGGGGGTTGGGTTTTTGTTTGTTTTGGGTTGGTTTGGGTTCTTTTGGTTTGGTTTGGTTTGGTTTTGATTACATCTATATCATCTGTTTTGCTCCTCCATCTCTTCCTCATTTTTAATGTAGAAAATCAAAACCTTGTTGAGATTTTATTTGAAATGTGCTGCTTTAATTCTGTAAAGTGGAATACACAACACCATCACATCATCAATACATTTTAGAAAAATACCCCTAAAACCCTTTTAGCAATTATCAGTTGGCATGCAAAATTTGACAGCTGGAGCCACTGCTGATAGGAAATTCTTAGCCTATCCAGTTCCTTCAATGGTTGGGAAATATAGGAAAAAAAAAATACACCTAGATAAGGAAAACTGAGGAAACAAAAATAATAATAATAAAATAAATTTTAAAATAAATTTTAAAAAAATATGACATGATGTAATGTCATCATGACATGACCTGGAATATTATAACTTTTTTCTTGGAAGTTGTTTTCTTCTTCCCTTCAACTTGAATCTCAGCCTTGCTCTGAACATGCAAGCGAAACCAACAGCTTGAAGATAAATAATTTTATGTCCTGAGATAGTCATAAGAAAGACCATTTGAAACTGAAGAATAGTTGGGTGAGTAGTTGTTAACTAAAAATTTGGAAGATATTCAAGAAAAGGCTGTAAATTTTTGACTTGTAAATATGTGCATGAAGACCACAATTCTGTTGTAAACACCTTTCAGGATGCTACAGTTTTTACTTAGACTTACCAAGAAGTAAATTATCTCTTTTTACTGTGCATGATAATGTAAATGTAATTGATATCATATTGATAAAAAATCCATTAGAAACTTTTTGCTAATTTTAGATTAATTTAATTTAAGATAAATTATATATTTAACCTGCTTAGACACTTTCAGACATTTTTAGTCGTCTATTTATAACTTTATGCATTTAAATAGTATCATAAAATAAATAAAATAAATATTATTAACACCTAATCTGTTGATCTGGCATCAGAAACTTCTCTAAAAATTTCTGCATCTGGAGTGGTGAAGGGAAACAATTTTTCTCTATGTTATCTCAGTACCAACACAACCCAAAAGAAACTCATTTCTGCATGTATATCCATATAGCCTTGTAGACAAGTTTCCACTAGAGCATCCAACATGGTTTGAGACATGTCATGGTCAGTGCCTTTTGCTCCTTTCATCTAAGTAACCATGAGAAAACACAAGTTTACTTTCACTAGTAGAGATGTGCCACGCCATAGAGGGCTGGAGTGAGTAAGTTGAAGCAGGTTGCTACATAAGTTAGAAATTGTCCCTTACTCCTCCAAAACAACACCTCCATGGTTGATTGTGGAGGGGTGAAAATATAACAAACAAAAGAGTTTAATTTTATCATAGGCTCTGGTTAAGTCATAACTAACCAAAGGGTTCTATAGGTTGTAGTATGAATGGAAAGTGTTGCGGCAGCCACTGCTCTTGATTTCCAAAGGACCATAAACCAAGTCTTTGAATAGAAAATTACTTATTTCCTTCTAGGTCTCTATGGAACTTTTTTGTTTCTAATTTCTGTTTTCTCCAAGTAGAAAATGATCTTTTTATTTAAATAATGTCCTGAAGAAAAATATTTGGATTTAAAATATAACAATCTTGCGGAAAAAGCATGTTATCTCTCTCCCTCAAATGGAAATCACAATTTTTGTGTCAGCCAAATTATATTTCTAATCAATTTTACAAATTTTCACTATCTCAAGAAAATCTGTAAAAATCTGATTGAAAATTTTGTTAAAAAATTCTCTATATGTTTTCAATGACACCACTTTAGTCTAAAAATAAACCAGTTACTTTTTTATTATTTATTAAAGAGTAGGAAAGCTGGCACTAAAGTTCTCTGTAGGGAAAAAAAAAAAAAAAAAAAAAAAAAAAAAGAGTAAGAAAGTCTTCAAGTCTTCAATTAAGTACAGTGTCTTAATTTTTAAAATCTTCCAGGTCCCAATGCAATTTACCTGAGACTGTAAGCCAGAGGGCCCTTTTATTCCCTGAGTACTGACTCTGGATATCACTTAATGCTTATTTAACAGCCACAAGGAGAGTTTTGCTATTTAAATATTTAACTTTCCATTCAAATGTGAAACAGCACAGCAGAAAGTGCTTCACAGTCTCTGACACAGAGTCCCTTATATGAAAAAAGTAAGGATATGTAAGAGCAGAAAGTCAGAAAGTCGAAGGCACAGAATGAGATAGCATTAGTAAAGGATGTAAAATGCATCTAGGAAAAGTTTTTGAAATGTCTAAGAAATGAGGAGTGGATGAAAGAAAATACAACAAAGTCTGCTGGAAGAGGAAGAAGAAGCAGATAATAGACAATAAGAAGGTTAAAATGTTTAATGAGTGAGTTGCTTTAGCTTTCATTTCAGGCTGGTAATAACCAGGTATTTTAGGCAGTGATAGTTAAAAAAGGAAGAAAGAAATCACAAAGCAGATTTAGGATACCCCAGGTTAAAAATGTTGTGGTAACCTGAACCTTTTCAAATCAGTCAGGTCAGATAAAATTTAATTTGCACTGTTAAGGTGCCTACCAGAAGGAATGAAGCTTTAACAACTAATTTTGCAAACTCATAGAGAAGTACCAAATGAACTTGGAAAGGGAAGTTATGTTCTGGGATTTAAAGGAAACATATCAGTGAAACTGCAGGTCAGCAATTTTGTCTTCCTTGGTACTATGTTAATTAGCATTAGAACTCAAATGCACTGGAATCCTCTTGTCTGCCCCAAAAGGAAATACAAAACTATTTTTTTCATCTTTCAGAAGGAGAATGAATCTCCTTGGCAGTCTGGAGAACTTCTGTCCTAATCCAGTTATCACTGGTGTCAAAGGAAATCTTTCTGCAGACTTCGATGGGCTTTCCATCAGCATGCCTATGAGTGCTTTGAATGAGAATTAGATGGGGATTATGAGTGTAAACAGAAGCTGAGAAGTTCTAGTCTATTTTCATAGGTCCAGCAGAGGGGATTACAGAAAGCAAAGAAAAAATATGAATACATTGATTTGCAGGTTCTAATAATTTAAAGCTCAGCACATAGCACAAATATATATTTTAATTTTCTTCTGGCTTGGACTAGACACTAAAGAAAGAATCAAATAATTTAACAGGTGATTATTTTAATCAAAACTTAAACAGGTTTCCACTTGCTGTTTTTATAGAGCATCTAAAATGCAAAGAAACTAAAGACAGAACAGAATTCTACTCAGACTTAAAAGATTTTTACGCAGTTTGTGTGAATTATCATTAAATGAAAATGTGCAATCTAGATTCTTACAAGCAAGAGTAGAATCATAACATAATATAATTATTACATTTTGGTTGCCTGACTTTTTAGTTAAATGGGTATGAAAACACATTTGACTAACTTGTAGGTGAAGTTGCATGCCTAATTTCCAAGCATTAGGAATGTTGTATGTGGAGATTGAATAATTATGTACACATAGAGTTATTATTTAACATTTGCCCACACAATTATCTAGTCTGTGACTAGAATTGAGAACCCAACTTGACTGTGTCTGATACCTTCTGTCAAAAAGTGTAAAGTTCATAAGCAGCTTTCCTGAAGTCCTATGCTTTAGCTAGAGAATTGGGAGACAGAATGCATTAACTTTTTCTAGATATAATTAATATCTTCCAAGCATCTCAGCTGCAAAGAAAATACAATATAGTCCCCATATGTGGAGGAATGGCATGAAATCAATGAAAATAAATTTTAAAAGGTAAATAAAATGTAAAAGCATTAACTACACAATGCAAACACAAGGAACACTGTGTATGGACCAGTGAAGAAAAAACTCAGGTGGAGAATACCAGGGTAATAATATTTTCATAACATTGTTGCCTTGCATGTAATATTGGTCCAGGAGTATTCATAGGTTTTCTCACATGGAGAAAGTATAATTATGTATGTAAGGCTTTGTGAAATCAGAACTTCACACACCTTATTAGAAGAAATACATAGATTGGAGACTGGAAAAAAAATATCAACATCGTTATAATACATCTGCATATTTTGAATCAATTAGTATAATCATTTCCACTTGCCACCATGCTAATTTCAATCACACCAATTTTCATGAACAGTAAGTCCTGAAGATGTTGGACATGTGAAGCATCTGCAGTTGAATTGCAGTGAACTTCATTCACTTCTGAGCCTGCAAATGTCCCTTTCTTTATCTCTCTTTCTCCCTCTCTGTTTTGTAGGAAACCACTGTCATGTAAAAATATTGTGCGTTATATTAAAAACAAACAAACAAAAAGACTCATTGGATTGGATTCAGAGATGACTGAGATTCATCAAAAGGACTGGAAAATAATGTTGCCAGTTTGAGGAACAGTTAACAGAGCTGATCATGGTCATTCTGGCAAAGAGTAAATTGAGGAGAGACATAAAAAAATCTGTCTACAGATATGTAAGAAGGATATTGTCAAGGGAAGAAGAATGATTTTTTCTCCCTGGTGCATGAGGAGGAAGAGGTTACAGTCTTATATAACATCAGGAAATAAAAGTTAAAAATCAAGTTTTTGAATAATAGAAAAATGTGTTTGCAAGTATGTTTGCTAGGTCTGAGTTCCCATTATTTATCTCCTTTTTATCTGGTTTAGTACAAAAATTTTGACAAGCATTTTCTCTTTATATACATGTTAGTAAAAGGGTAATTATTCTTAGGAACACAGAATGCTTTCAAAAAGCATGATAAAGGATTTGATACTGAGTACACTGCCAGACTGATATTTATGTCGAAACTTTACCACAAGTTTGTGCTTAAAAGCACATCACTTCTTATTTGAGATGTTCAATAAAATTAAAATAGGTATAGCTCTCAGAAAAAAAGTTTAAATTAGTTTCTATATTACAGCAAGCTTTTCCTTGCTTTTTCAGAAAGGAAATTTAAGTGAATGCCTAAAGTTAAGCATGAGAGTCTTCTTCCTGGAGGCAATAAAGTCAACGGGTCTGCTTTTGATCACATTTACCATCTATTATACTGGTTTACTGTGATGGAATTTGTCCCAACTTAATGGTCCATAAAAATCAGGATCAGGCCAACGTTTCTGAAACTACCCATTAATTTGAAATTTTCTTCTAAAAGATATAAAATGACTGTGACAGAACCTCCTTAATGCACACCTCTGTACATATGTCTCACATCAACTATCATACCATACCTTAATATCTGTCTATTTGCAGTGTATAAATTAATCAGTTTCTCTCCTGTACTCTTCTCTAAGTGTATAAGTGCTACTCTATTATTATTTTAACAACCAGTAAAATGCCACTAACTCTGGGGTGGAACGTGGCAGCTGGTTAACTGTGGGCAGCAGCGAAGCATGTCATCGAAGGGGAGTAAGCAAAGACGAATGTTGTCTGCAACTGAAATTGAAAGGAGCATTTTAAGTAGCTAGAATGTAATTATTCCATTTGGAAGTGAGCCAGATCATCTCACTATCCACCCCCTGTACTTGCACGGGGGGGAAAAAAAGCCATAGATATCTAATGGTCAAAAACAGTCAGCTCCTTGGTTTTACATTCCATCCATCTGAAAGGACTGTAGTTGCACTTAGCTATTCTCATTCAGAATCATTTAAAAAGGTGAGCTCCTATATAATTGGAATTTTAAAGGAGTTCATGTTGTGTTTATGGAGCAATCACTACTAAATGATTTCATTTAAATTTTTCATAAGCTACACTTTATGAAAAATTAAAAGAAATAGACTCTTCAGAAGCCTTGCTAAGAAATAGTCTCTTAAAGGAATATGCATGCCATCTAATCACACATCTTTTTAAATGTCAAATTTGCTGCATACAGATAAACAGAAGATAACATTAATGGAGAGAGAAAGAGGCAGGTACTTTTTACTTACTTTGTTAGTAGTTTGCATTCAACTATAACAGCATAAATGGATTGCAATTTTCAGCAACATGGGAAGATTCAATCTGTCAGTGCTGACTGTCAAAAGGATAGATGTGGAATTGTAAATCAGTAAGTGAGAAAGGCTACTCTTTGTCCCTTCAGTTGACACAGGCCTAGACCGTGGGATACATAGGACCAAAAATAGCTTAAGCAAGTAGACGTAGTTCTACTGGTGAGTAATAAAGACTCTGTTCGAAGGTACAGTCCTGGGGTTAAAAGTCTACGTCCAGGTATGTTATTTCAGTAGGCAATGCTACAGATGGGTCCCTGCTGAAGAGTTCAAAGGGCAACTCAAGGGAACTTAAAAGGAGACATAGTGACAATCTGAACCCTTTTTTTTTTTTTTTTTTTTTTTTGGTCAGAGTTCAGTAGTGAATTATATGTACAGTCCTTGGGCAATACTTCCTGCGGGCATGCATTTTAAGGACCTTTAGTTCAAATATCTACAGCTTGAAACACCCAACTGATTGTTTTGTTGGTTTTTATAAACTGATGCAGAGTAAACACCATTTAAAGTGCAAGAGAAATGATTACCATGTTTTCAGTATCTAATCTATAGGATTTTATCTAAGCTGAATTGCATACCCAGTCCTATAAGAGAATTACAGAGCTATAAGAAGGATGTTTTCTGTTGTTTAATGTAAAGTTCCATTTTGAACTGTCACAGGTTTATTTGGATTTCCAATGGGTCTGGTAAGAAAGGAGCAAAACTAAAACTCTCTGAAGTTATGAAAATTGGAAATTAAAATTCATTGATTGAAATGATCATGGACCAATCAATGAAAAAGATTGTTCTTTGAGAAATTATTTATAATGAAAGAAAAAAAAAAAAAAAGAAAGAAAAAAAAAGAATGATGGGTCTCATTAAAATGAATCTAGGTTGATTTACAGTAGCTGTAATCAAGGGTTACTCGACCTTATAAGCTGTGCTATTCCATTTATAATAAATTTCAGCAGTTAAAAATAGATGAGCTTAGGACAGATAATAAAAGGAACAGCTTTAGAAAGTTACATGATTATTACAAAGAGGTTTCACCATGCCATCTGTTGACAGCAACCATGGTAGTGCCATGATGAAGTAGGCAGAGGTCTCTGAAAGGTGTTTGATACAATTAAACTTCTACCTGTTACTCTGCTAGAGTTTGCTGAACATCTAGACATGTGAACTCAAGTAGAGTTGCAACCTCTCCTTTTGAAAAAAGGTCCATTTTACATGAGAGTTCTGCCTGGTGGTGTGGTTTTTTGGATTTGTTTTTTTGTCTGTTTTTTTGTTTTTGTTTGTTGCTTTGTGTTTTTTTTCTTTTTGTCCCTGATTTTAAATAAAGGAAATATTAATACAGAACTTTTACTCTTTGGAATATTAGCACATTGCAGTTGACACTATTAAAGACTGCTGGTTTTTGAAAGTGTTTTAGATGAATGCTACAAAAGGGAAGATGTTTAGTGTGTAAGCCTGGCTGTACAAGGAGATATGTCCTCAGGTGCTCATCTCCTTCCATGGGGATGAACATGTAACATGACCATAGCCTCCTGGGGTCCAGGACATTTTGTCAATGCTTATACTGCAAGGGGTACGGTACAGAAACATGCCTATGACAGCCTAGGAAGTGTCATATCATCAGCCCACATGGACATCCATCTCTGCATCTTGCCTTCCCTCTTTCTCAGCAGTGGCCACGTGTTCCTCTCTGTGGCCACATGTAGCTATCTCATCCCATTCATGGTGATTTTGCCTGAAAAGACATTATTCTTCCTGTATTTTTAAGGCCATACTACACCCTCAGACTGTACCTAAGATGTTTAAGCTCTCCTTTGACATTATTAAAATGGTTCTAAGTCACTGGCTGTATGATGACTCTTCTTCTCTTCTCTTCTCTTCTCTTCTCTTCTCTTCTCTTCTCTTCTCTTCTCTTCTCTTCTCTTCTCTTCTCTTCTCTCCTCTTCTCTTCTCTCCTCTTCTCTCCTCTTCTCTTCTCTTCTCTTCTCTTCTCTTCTCTTCTCTTCTCTTCTCTTCTCTTCTCTTCTCTTTCTCTTCTCTTCTCTTCTCTTCTCTCTTCTCTCTCTTCTCTTCTCTTCTCTTCTCTTCTCTTCTCTTCCTTCTCTTCTCTTCTCTTCTCTTCTCTTCTCTTCTCTTCTCTTCTCTTCTCTTCTCTTCTCTTCTCTTCTCTTCTCTTCTCTTCTCTTCTCTTCTCTTCTCTTTCTCTTCTCTTCTCTTCTCTCTCCTCTCCCCTCCCTCTCCTCTCCTCTCCTCTCCTCTCCTTCCTCTCCTCTCCTCTCCTCTCCTCTCCTCTCCTCTCCTCTCCTCTCCTCTCCTCTCCTCTCCTCTCCTCTCCTCTCCTCTCCTCTCCTCTCCTCTCCTCTCCTCTCCTCTCTCTCCTCTCCTCTCCTCTCCTCTCCTCTCCTCTCCTCTCCTCTCCTCTCCTCTCCTCTCTCTCCCCCCATTCCTTCCCATCTTTTCTTTTAAAATAAAGAAAAGGGGTATGTTTAATAAATTCTTTTAACAATGATAGTATAATAGGGAGGACAATTTTTAATTAACTGAAATGCCAAGAATGAACAGAAAATCCAATACAACTAATGCATAGAATTTTAAATATATCATTTTTAAAACCCCTCTCATTTTAAAAATTATACATTTTAAGATTATAAATCCAATTTTTTTGCTTGAAGAAATACTTGTTTCTTAAAATTTTAGAATGCTATATGATTAATGTGAGGGAAATTTCAAAAGTACTTTTCCTTTCTTAGCAAGCCTTGTAAATCACAGAAAATAAGGAAAGAGTCTGATGCCTAGACAAAGGTATGGCCAAACTGAAATCCTCCTCACATCCTCTCTCCATTCCAGACAGATCTACCTGGGATGTTTACCATGTTTATGGGAACAATCACATACTGCTAAGAGACACAAATACTTCCTGATTTCACCAATGGACATGCAAAGGTTTTAATTACTTCTCAACTATTTCTTTATTAATATAATTAACCAGTAGTTATCTCAACTTCCACTGGAAAATAAAAGATCCTAAAGAAACCCTCAACCATTTGCATTTTAGGATATATTTTTTTTAATATTTAGAATATTGCAATTTTTATTTGATGAAAGTTACTATTAACATATTTTCATAATCTTCTCAACCTAGCAACAGCAGGAGTAAAAGGTGTGAGGGGCATGCAATATTCATGAAATTAAGGAGAGTTGAGATGAAAGGGAGTTCCATTAGGGAGACCAAGTGTGACAATATGACACATATTTGCATATTTCACACTTTAAATCTTTTCAGCACATCCAAGTTGATATATGGATGTAAACATGCATTGCCAGTTTTTAGCATATTATAAGCCCTCAAGACTTTGCATGCATTTTAATATGTTTCATTATTGCTGTAGATTTTAATTTCGAAACTGCACAGCTTTGATGGAAGAAAGCTGGAAGTCAAATCATCTGGCCTCTGCTTCAGGCAAGCACAGCCTTTTACTTGAACACTTTTTGTATAAGCAAGTTTATTTATTTGTGCATGTGCAGTAGTAGTGTGTGTGTGGGTGCATGCAAGAGCTGACAAATGTGAGATATTCTGTCATATCCATATGGGATGGGAAAGGTAGGGAAAGGAATGGAAGGGAAATAGAAGGAAAAAATAAACCAGCTGCATTCTGTAGACAGACATGCCAACCTATTTAAAATTTTGTTTTGTTTTTCCATTTGATTTAATTTTTAATTCTCCCCAATACAGACAATATGATAACGCTCATGATTATGGTGTTATGAGAATCTTTTTTTTTCTTTTTTATTTTTACAATACTTCGCTGTTGACACGTGATGTGTCATTTAATCCTATTATCAAAAATGCAGTATGACTCAGAGATGTAAAATGTCGTGAATCATAATAATAATATGATTTTTAGCACTTATCTTGTGATCTTTATATCATAACATATTGCAAATGCTAACTCACCCTTTAGGTTTTCCTTAGGTGGCTACATTAACACCGCCAGTATTATGGGAAAAAATGTAATTTTACATTTCTATAGAATAGTTACTCATCAGAACCCAACATTTGCCACAAATAACTATGTACACAAATAACTATGACTACCATAATTTCCCTTTTTTTTTGAAAAAAAGTAAACAAGTACACTGGAGTAATGCATTTTTTTTCCTTCTGTCACTGTAGAATTTAACTTGATGTATCTCACCCACAGATAGCTACCTTAGATAAACATAGGAAGTAGGACACAATTTTCCCTGCTTGATGGTCAGAGCCACTCATATCGTGTGCAACAGAACCATAGAATGGTTTGGGATGGAAGAGATATTAAAGATGATGTCATTCCACCCCCCCCTTCCATAGACAGGGACACCTCCCACTAGACCAGGTTGCTCAAAGCCCCATCCAACCTGGACTTGAACACTTCCAGGAAGGGGGCAGCCACAATTTCCTTGGGCAAGCTGTGACAGGGTCTGACCACCCTCACAGGAAAAAATTTTTTCCTGATGTCTCATCTTTCACCTTAGATCTATTACCCCTTTTCCAATCACTAAATGCCCTTGTAAAAACTCCCTCTGCAGCTTACCTGAATTAGGGTACCCAAAAATACCTGAAAGGCCTCTCTAAGTTGTCCCCAGTTCCTTCTCTTGAAGCTGAATAACCCCAGATCTCTCAGCCTCTCTTCAAAGGAGAGGTGTTCCAACCCCCTGGTCATCTTTGCAGTCCTCTGGGCTTGGTTCAGCAGTTTCATGTCCTTCTTGTGCTGGGGGCTCCAGAACAGGACACATTTCTCCAGATGAGGAATAATGGGAGCCGAATAAATGGGGAGAATCACCTCCCTTGTACTACTGGACACGTTTCTTTTGGTGAAGCCCATAAACTCGTTGGCTTTCTGGGTGGCAAGCACAGATTGCAGAGTTTAGAGTTTGTCATTAGCCATTACTCCCAAGTCCTTCTCCTCAGGGCTTTTCCCAGACCATTTTCTGCCCAGCCTGTAGTTGTCCTCAGAAATTTTCCAAACAAAAATAAAGGACTTCCTCAGACTAGGCAAGGCCCTTAAAAACTAGCATTCCTGTATATGGCACTGACATTCACCAAAAAAGGAATTACTAGACAAAAAGAGTCAGATATTTAATCATTCAAAAGACACAAAATCCATTCAGATGTCCTCCAATCTCATGTCGATCTGGACAGGTAGAATACATCCTGTATTTTCTGTTCCTGAATCTATATGAAAGTTGATATACCTGTGCTAGGCACAAACCCTTTTGAGTAAAATTGCAAGAAATTCACTGGTTTATTGGTTCTTCTCCTTATACACACAAACATCCAAGCATGACAATTCACTTATAGGAATGCAGCTCAAAGACAACTGGAGAGACACACTCAGAAAACTAATGCAAAGAACTAATTTTTTGCTTTTTTTTTTTTTTACTTAAATGTCCCAGGTTGTCTTAACTGGAGTAATGCAGTTACTGCCGGAAACTATCTTGATCTGTTCTGTGAGAAGGGTACTACAACCTTACTAAGCAGAGTATTTTACTTGAACATCATGTCAACTAATAATAGCAGTTTTCTGATTCAATTTCTTTTTTTCTTGGGATAAAAGTTTGTCCCTGGAAGTCATTGAGATTGTGGGAAGGACTGTAAGTCCTTCTTGATAACTGAAATTGTATTTTTATTTCGACAGTACAGATTACTGTCTTTTTCTAGAAATTTCCTTCAGTTTTTCTTTTGTGTTTGGATGTGCACATTCTTGTTCTGAATTTGGGAAGATAGAGAGGAGGGAGCTAGGAAGTCAGTGTATGTATTGTGGGAGATTAAGTGATACTATTTAGTGGGACACAATGCTCTTTCAGTGTGCTGTAAAAAAATCATCCCATAATCTACTTGTTGCATAAAACAGAATAAAGCTGAAAATATTTCAATGCTAAATCTATGACATTATTGTTTTGGATAGTTCTTTACAATGAATTGCATTCAAAAGTCTCTTGAAGAAATGACAGTGATATCAATTTTGCAACTTTATTTTTATTTTCTATCTTGTGGTATAACACACTGTTCCCAGGTAAATGCAGAAACAGTATATGAGTAAACAAGTTCCTAATATAATATCTATATTCTCTCTATATATATTTTATATATATATATATATTATATGAGTAAACAAGTTCCTAACATAATATCTATATTCTCTCTATATATATTTTATATATATATATATATACACACTATATATATATACTTCACAGTGAGAGCAGAAAGGAGTTGGTTGATATGGGGTTCAAAGGCTTAGAGGCCCTAGACAAGGTTTCTATCCCAGAGAAGCCAATTTAACCCTTCAAAATAGAAGCTCAGTGCTTGCCAGACGCAGATATCCTTGATGTTATCCTAAGTTAAATATCTGTATGACCAAATGTTGCTTAGTCAGAGTAAGTAGCGGGGAACAACACTTTAAATTAAGTATCTACAGCAATGGATAAAGACAGAGGAAGAGTGAGAATGATGACAGTGACGGAGCTTGATACAGGCTTGTCATCACATAGGCACCCTTGTAGAGCTGTTGTACATTTTAACAAATTAAAGTTTGTGAAACTCCTTGAAAGAAAAGGCTGTAGAAGTGAAATTATTGTTAGTCTTTCAATCAATGCATTAAGACAACAAAGCACAGGATGAACACCATCCTTTCTCAGGTCATATTGACCAGGAGCTTGTTTCTCTGATATTTATGGGCATCTGTGCATATATAGTGAAGCAGCTGCACATATTCATACTGGCAAAAATGGATTTGGACTTCTGAATTTTTTTGACTTTTCTGATTTTGGAAGGCAGATTTTGACTGTGTTCAGAGATGTTTTTTGATTAGTTGATTTTATTTTTCAGAATAAATAGTCACTGAAGTAGGCATTGTTTAAGCAGTACATGACAGCCTAACTTGCAGATTGAATTTAAGATTTATATAGGACTTATTTACAGATATTTCTCAGGGTACTGACACATTCCATGCAGTTTAATAATATGATATAGTATTGCTAGCTTGGCCTTCTTTTGCTCTTCTCTAGACATATTTCATGGCCACCATTAGAGAGTTAGGCAAGAATAATATCCTGAACTAGTGCTACTATTTTGTTGTTTGTTGTTTTTTTTTCCTCTGACTTTTAAAATAATCAATCCTAATGTGTTGGTTCATTTGAGGTAAGTGGACAAACTTTTATGATTCCATTTCTAACATCCAGCATGTGTCTGTGCAACCTTGTTGTGATGGTTGAACTGTCTGAGCTGCAGAACCAGACATAAAATAAGAAAAAGCAAGTTAGCTTTCAGCTTTTAATACACGTGCAGCCCAACAGAGCAGAGATAAGAGCTGTCACAAACACTTTACTATTGACATTTCTCACCATAAATCCATACAAGACACATACTTCTGCCAGCCTTAAGTACACCATTGGGTGTTAAGAAATATTTTTTGTTTCTATTTATTCTCAAATGGAACAGGGATGGGAAGAGAAGAAATGCTTATATTTGTGCAGAAGCCATTCCCAGCTCTTTCATATCTCAAGTTTATCTTTAAAATGTGAAAATTACCTGTTTATATTTGTAGCCATCAAAAAAACCTAAATATCTGTGATATTCCTTCTAAAGAGGAGATTCTTGAAAAAGCTAAAGGCAAGGTCAGAATGCATTTACTTTTGAAAGAAAACTGAATGGCAACTCCAAATCTTACCCATGCAAAATGGTGCTATTTAAAATAAAATTTATTACTGATATTTCAATATTTAAATCTTACTCATGGCTTTCAAATACAGATCTGCAACTAAGCTTGGAAATTTGAGTACAACTCTGTTTTTTATTTTTTTTTTTAAATACTTCTGTGCAATGCTGCACACACAATAATATAATAATACTGCAATAACAAGTCAAAAAACATACTTACTACTATGTTACACAGATACAGATAAAAAAAAAAAGTTCTGATTTAGATCTAACAAGGAATTTCATCCAAAGATGAAGGGATGCCTATGGTTAAACAAGAGCATATTTAACCACAAATTCTCTAGAACTTGCACATTATGGCCTAAGCAGACTGTAGATTATGTAGACAGAATAGGCAACCAAGGTGAAAACTTGTGCAAATCTGGGAGTATTTATTTAAAAGACAAAATAAACTTGTATCTTCATGGAAACAAAATATTTTTTTCTTCTCATGTTTTTCAAGATAATCTTATTAATATTCAACAATCTCAAGAGCTACGGGTGGCCCCTCGCATTAGTCACTGTTCTGTTTTTATTCTACGACTCACTAAATTCAACCCTAAGCAAGAGTGAACAAAGAAAGTTTTAACCAGGTTCTTGTTTATAGATGAATGCAAATGTACACAGATAGACACATGGTGATAGAAACAAGGAATGAAATTATATGGTGGCTTTATTTGAAGAAGTACTCAGAGTATAATAGCTGTTGCTAATCTGGATTTGCCTTTCCAATATATATAAAATATATATCCATACACACTTATACACATGTAAATAAATATACGCAATACATCTATATGTGTGTGCACATATATATATACACATTTGAACATAAGGATGAAGACAGAGAGAGAAAGAATAAGCAAAAGAGATAAAAAAACAAAATGTGACCTAATTTCATAGATTTCTTAGCTGGTTTTCATATCCTTGGAAGACAAATGCATTTCTCCCTGGGAGTAAGTATTAAAATGCATTGATCGTTCAAGAGGGTACCTCATGACAATTTGAAATACAGATAATTTATAATTTCTTCTCTCATTAACAAACTATAAAATACCAGCATTGATGGACACTGAATTTTTTATTAAAATTTGTCAAGACAGACGTTGCTAAATAGATGTTTTCCTTATTACTGTTATATACAGACAAACTGATTTAGGGTTTTACATTCAATGATTCTGCTTTACTTGAAATTTTTACTTGATAAAAAAAACCACCTCTTTTCTCATAGCTTTAAAATGTGCATTGATTAATGAGCATTGATTGCATGATTGATAAAAATCAGTAATTAATAAAATTAGTTCTCATATTTTTAAAGCCTTTAGATAGAGTTAGATCACCTAGCTTTTTTTCAGTTGTGAGACAAGCAAGAAAATAAAAAAAAGAAATGGAGTACAACCTCTTTAAAACATTATGGTCATAAAAACCAGAATGAATGTAACTTTAAGAGAAAAGAGAACTTCAGGACATATACCCTACTCCCCTACCTTGGAAAGCTGCTTATATATTTATTAGTATATATTTAAAAAATTCTCATGTCCAGCTGTACTTACAGTCATTTTTTGAAAGCAAAGCAAGCATAACACTTGTGAAACAGATGACTACTAAGGGCTGATGTTTCTTTTTACTTTCTTAGGGATTTGGTAATAATCAAGTTTTTTCAGAAGTAAATGAAAATTAGTAATTTTCCATTAAAAAAAAAAAAAAAAGTCAGACATAAGAGAATGGCATTTCTACTTGTTTGGCTTTCCTCCGTGATAACAGACAACAGTGCCAGCATTTTGCAAAATGACATAGTAAAAATGAGTGTGTTAAGTTGGTATTAGATTAGGTTGGTATTACAAACCAAGAGATAATGGGAAAAAACAAACAAACAAACAAAAAAAACCCGTGTGTCTATACCTGTATGTACTCCTATATCACACATTTGAACAAGGAACGAGGTGGTTACTCCTCTTTACCTACCGGGCATGGTCCACTCCACAGCTGTTGACGTGACATCTAAACTCATGAAATGCAGATCATTATGGACTCATTTGAAAAACACAATCATCCTGCCAGCAGCTGTTTGTCAATAGCATTGCATTGGACGTCCCTAATAGGAAGTCCTGGAGCTAAGTAGACAGATGTGTTAAAGATTTTACTGCTTTAACATTTACACAGTAAATTATTACAAGACAGAACTGAATGACTGTCATGCCAGTGGCTAGGAATAACTACTTTGGGGAAATGTTTAGCTGTGTGTACTGTAATGGTCATGGTGGAAATTTGCCACATATCTTTTAATTCTATCCTCCCTTCTGCTAAGGGTCCTAAAGTACTGAAGTGAAAGGACAAACCACAGAAAGAGTCATGAATAACAGATTCTTCTGGTAGGGAATTTTTCTTCATCTTTTTGTCCCTTCATCTGCAACAAGCATTGTAAACTAATGATATTTCACTTCATTTTCTGGCAGCATAAAGTAGTAACACATTCTCTGTCATCAATATTTTGTTTTACACAAAATGCAGTTTCACTCATTTGAATTGTCAGGTCACTATTTTAGTACACCCTAGCTTATGCTGAAGAGGTAAGATGAGACATTTCATTTTGGAAAGTTAGCAAATAGTGAAATAATACCTAGAACCTTTCAGAATGTCTTCTTCTTTCTAAAGTCACATTTTACTCAAGCTGTCATCTCCATCTGAAACCACAAAGCTCAATTCTTTTCCTTTGTAAGAGGGACTGGGAGAGAAAAAGAGCAAAGTATGAGTGTGCCTATGAGCCTAAGTGTGTATGACTTCATGTGTCTGGGAGAGACAGGGAAAGAGAGGAAGTAATAGAAGGAAAAGGAGAGAGACAGAGGGATTTAATGAAAAATTTGTATTACAACAATATTTCTCAATAAAAAGCCCAGCCCTCAAAGCAAATTACATTTCTTTTCCAACACTGAAAAGCTTAGAATTAGATTTGACACTTTAAAATATTTCTGCATGGCTATACCACATCCAAGCTGCCAGCTTTTGAAACATCTTCAAAGTCAAAGCAGGGCATACGATTTAAAGAGAACAGTCTAATTTCAGAGCAGAGGCTCAGTAAAGCACGTGGACAAAATCCTGGAAATAAAAATGTGCTAGAGCTTAAATAAATATACTCTATTCCATACCATCTCTCTCCAGTTACACATATTCTTTGCAGTAAATGTTCTCTGGAATATCCTGCTCTTGATGTACTGGAAAATTCTGTTTTGCTGGGATGGAAAAACTTATAAAATATTGTTTTAATACTGGGTTACTAACAAGGAAGGTCTGAGATTTTGACACTTAAAATTTTGTACTTTCCTTATTGCTCTAGGATATGAGGTTAATTGCCACATTCTCAACGGCTCAAGAGCCAAATAAGAGAGAAGTCTCTATCTAAAATCAAGAAATTAAAATACTGCATTTCTTTTGATTGTGAGAGGGTGAAATATAGATTTTTCTCAGCATCTAACATCATGCCTGAGAAATTTAGAACAAAGTACATTTCTTGCAAAAGGACTTGATAATTGTAAGCACAGCAATTACTAGGTTTTCCCAGCACAAAGAATGTCATTTATAGGGGTGAACTTAATTTTTCTGATTTTGAGAAAGAATTGAAAGCTTTCTACAGATAGATTGGTTGGTATTCATAGCACCCAAAATGTTATTCCAAAGAAGAAGAGGTTTTTTTTTGTTTTTTTTTCCATGCAGAAGCATTCTTGATTTCCTGCATATGAGAAGATCACAAAGTGTCTCAAGTAATTACCTCTGCAAAATTGATGACTTGTGTTTAAAGGTGATGTTTCAGAATCTGCTCAGAGAAAATCTTTCACTCTTCCACATCCAAAAAGACTGAGAAATTTTTGAAAACCAGAGCTCCTTGACAAAAGTCCTGTGCTTACCATTTTTAACTAGGGTTCAGCAGGTCCATGCAATACAAAAAAATTCTGTATGGCTGCAATGTATCATTGCCACATTCCCCTGGTGACTTCCACAGTAGTCCACTACATTTATTAAGCATGGTGAAGCTGTAAATAGAATGTCTTGGAAAATTATGAAACGTAGTCTGAAGCAACATTACAAATCTTCATGTGTTGTGTGATGTCCCAGACAATGCTGAAGTTAGGAATCCAAGATTCCCTGCATTACTCCCAAAGCTGATGACCTTAATTATTAATTGTGAATAATTAGCTAGACACTGGCGGCTTGTTGATAGGCTTCTTTTTTTTTATTGCAATTATCTTGGCCAAGTTGATGAATGGTAATTATAAGGAAATTAAAATGGCCACTTTCTCAGTACATACCCATTTAATAAACTCATTTAGTAAGTATTTTGAATGCAGGTGAGGTATCCAAGTGAAATAATTGTTGCATATTCTTGGAGAATCATATAAATTAAAGCTAATCACAAAATATTAATGAATGAAGAAGGAGAAGAATTAAAGTTTTGTGACTGAGCTTTATAATAGTGAGTAGTTACCTCATAGCATTACATTTGGATTTTTAAAATAGATATAGTGGCTAAAGCATGTTCAAAAAAATAACAAAAAAAAATGTAAAGAAAATAACAAAAAAAAATGTAAAGTATATGATAAATTTTAAAAATGGATATACTCTGCCTTGAACTGAGTGTACTGTACACTTTTAAAATATGCAATCCAAATGACATAACTGAAAAAAACCCAGTCTTTTCATACAGAGCATTACTTTGTTTAAACATATATATGAATCAAATTAAAAGAGGGATGATTTTACACACCTGTAATTTATTAGATTGAAAGGAGTAAATAGGAGATGTTTTGTTTTCTTATTTTCTTTTTGCCTTTTTTTTTTTTTTCTTCCAGATGAAATCAGTGGTATGAAACTAGGGACTAAATGCAACACATCATATTTTGCCTTTAATTTCTTCTAATTTGGGGAAACCCTTACTCTGTTCCTACTAGAAGATTTTTTAAAGACGCTTACAGTTGGGATTCACCTAATTGAGCCCTAGATATACAAAATAATAATGTTTAAGTCTTAGCCACTTGTTTGAAAATCTGCCTATAATCAGTTCAGAGAAATGCATGACCAATGGTAATACATCTGTCATAGGCCCTTACCTTAGGACAGGATGAATGATATCCAGATGTTGTCCATGGTCTTATATTTTTATCAGGAAAGTGATTGTAACCATCTTAGATCCAAATTCAGAAAGTTAGGTTGAAGCAGGTGAATCACACTTAGTTTTTCCCTAAAGGGAGTCTAAAAGTTAAGTTATGACTTCAATTTTTGTGAAAATATTCAACAAGGTAATTTTAATCTGCATTCCTTTGGATGTTCTTTTTAATTTTTTTCCCCCTTTAAAGCCCTCTTAAGCAATGGGTCTAAAGTGGTCCAATGGGAGAACCACTGAGTTTTTTCGTTCCAAAATATTTGGGTTTGTACCCTTAACTCCTCCTTATCCCACAGTCCTGCACAGAGCAAAAATGCTGAATTTGTGTCCTCGGTTGAGGATGCCTCATCCCTCATTTCTAATACAGCTATATCTCTGTGAGATCCAGTATCTTCATTAAACTTACTCGCATTATATTTATATCGACTTGTTCAAGATTAAAGTTTGACATAGTTAGTGGCTTTTTTGGTGAGGAAAGCTTTGTGTTTAGGAAGTTCATATTCTTGTAATTGATCAAATTCTTGATCTTGGCTTGCACAGAACAAGCGCAAACTCTTTCAAGTGTGTCATTCCATATTACATCTGCAGCAATGTCTTTAGTTTTAGTCCAGTCTTATAGCAGTCAAGCACTTCTTAGTAGGTAATGCTACATGATTTCTAAATGGTATTGTAATTCTACGAGGGGTGAAATGAGATGAAAATAAGAACAAACAAATAAAAAAAGATTACTCATGACAATTTGTGATCTTTTCATATGCAGAAAATCAAGAAACACCATTTGAAATTCATGGATAGCATGAGAAAAAAGAGTGGAGAACTCACCTTCTGTAATGATAATAATATATCTTACAATCAGGGTTCTCTAAATAATCCATAGATATTAATTAATCCATCTCTGAGGCACATCTGTCTGATTGGTGGGTCTTACAGGAAGCAACTGAGTCGATGAATGGGAGGTTGAGTGAGTTGTTCAAACTGTGTATGGGAACCTTGAGAAGGTCAAAATGGAAATCTCCGAGTGTCCTACTCAGGCACCTAAAATGTATCCCTTTGCACTAAATATTCATGTGTGCTTCTGTCTCTTTTTGCAATGAAAGCCAAGAACCCCATAAAAAATAATGTACTTTTTAAACACAGTAATGCTAAAGAGTGAATTAGACCACAGAATCAGGAGTACACAGACGTTTAGACTGGTCCTAGACCTTCTCAATACCTTTTCTCTTTCCACAGGTAAAAAACTGTCTAGCCAAGCTGGATTAGAAAAATACCCAGGAATTAGAACTCTGTGACTTTCTCCTCTAACTCTTGTGTTATCATTTCTTTGCTTATCTGTGTAATGGAAAGTTACTGTGCTTAGATAGGTTCACTGCTGCAGAAATTCTAACCAGAAAAAAGGCATATTTTCTTTTTACAGGGAGGGCAGTTAACCACTGGAGCAATTTATTTAGGATTTTCATGGATTCGCTAACACTAGAAATGTTTAAGTCAAAATACTCTAAAGCTATGTTCTAGTTCAAACAGAATTATTTCAGGGAAGTCCTAAAACTTCTGCTATGGGAGAGAGAGGTTGTATGAGATGTTCACAATGGTCCCTTCTAGCTTCATAATCTATCAAGCTATACGAACCTCTTTCAAGAAATAAAGATGATGGTAACTCTCTATAAATACTTGATAACATGAAATTGCTGGAGGAACCATTTAAGGTAGTTAATGGTGGTATTATAAGGAATAATATAGGAATAATGTCCTCAAACTGAAAAGACCAAGGTAGAATATTTAAGAAAGACAGTATTTTCTAGAAGTGAGGTCAATTGCACAATGTAGTAATTTGCAAAATTGAGCTCTATAAAAAGAGCTGTGCAAGGGAAAAGTGTATAAAGCATGTGATTAGTTTGTGGAATAAATCTGTGTTAAAACTGGGTAATTCAAAACGAAGTTGTTCAGAAAGTCCAGTGCTTGTGTTTTATTTGGTAATTTTACAAAACAGCTGACTTTTCTTTTTAATTATATTTAGAAATTATTAGAAAATTACTTACCTGCTAGTGTTTTCTCATCTAAGCAGAAGCTTCAGGCAGTAATTATTCCACCTGGCATACAGCAGAACCTACCAGGAAAATGGGTCCATTAAAAAAGAGCAAGCTTACCCTTTGTGACATTGTTGCTTTGCTCCTTAGAAGTGAAAATATCTCCCTCAGAGACAGACACTTAGCAACAGTGAAGTGTACATCTTTCCACCTCAGTGCAAACTAAATACAAAAGCCAAAATTATGAATATAGAGAGAGGTAGAGGAATGACATTATTTGGAACTATGGTCATGTTTCCTGCGGTTTCCCTTAGCCCTATTTTTTTGTTGTTGTTGGTTTTTTGGGTTTTTTTTTTTGTTTGTTTTTTTTGCATACTGAGGTGGTTTGTCAGGGCTTTGCACACATTCAGTGTCTAAAGAAGCCTCATTACTGGCCTGTGTAGAGACAAGCGAGGTGGAGGAGGATGACAAGGTTTGCATTAATTGCACAGCTATCTGTTGTTCCAGGGGCCATTCAAGCATATAATAACTTAAGCAGAGTTTCAGTGAGTTGGAAGCTCTTGCTTTTTGTAATGTTTTGGCAAGCTGATTTCTTATTATAGCACAGTTGGTATTTCTTTTTAAAGTCTTGACAGAAAGCTGTAGGTGGCCACATAGCTTTTGTCCTTCTGGCAATACATTTGCAACATTCCATTAGGCAGGCAGGAAGTTGACTGGTACAACTGGATTCTGTTATGTTGAAGTTCTTGATAGAGTTCATCTCAGACAGTGCAAAATCTATGCACAAATTCCCAAAAAGCACGGGGATAAGTAGTGATTGCCTCAATTTGTTAATTAGGGGTGAAGGCATCTGGGAAATTTGTCTCAGTTTTCATATTCAGATTTCTCAAATTCTGTAGTAGTTTATAGTCTTGATCTACAAAATTTACCCTCTATTATTCCCAGAGTACCCTCAATCTATCATGCATTAAATTCAGTAGCATTAGACCGAGTTCTGCACCTCTTTTTTCCTTCTTGTTCCTTAAAAAATATTTTTTTTCCCAGATTACACAAAGGGTTACATTTTTGTGTGTCCATGTTTCTGTTTTAGAAATATCCTTGATGTTACATCTGCTACTTCTGCAGCTTGAGAATTCAAAGATATTGGTGGAATCAGGTAGAGAAATTCAGCCAAGAAAGAGATTCTGTTCTAATATTACACAAATTATGTTAGAAAAATATCTGGGAAGATAATGGTACATAAAAATTTTGGAATGGTGGAGACTAGCTTCTTATAACAATGTAACTAGGAAGGAAACTCACCCTTTCTTATTGCTTTGACATTTGTCAGATTCAATAACAATACTTAATATTTTTTTTCTATTTACTCAGGTCTTTAAATTAATCTATGTTTAACTTACGTTGTTTGCTTTCAGAAAGGAGTTTAGCAATTGCATTTAGTTGATAGGGATGCCCAGAGAAAACAAAATAGAAAATACCAATAAGGAAAAGTAAATAAAAAATGAGTAGAAAATGCTGGGCTTTAAATATTTTGAAAAATCAGTCCATTTCAAAGTCTATATTGAAGGAGTCTCTTTTTTAGACCTTGAGCCCACAAATCAAGTTACAGCTAAGGCAGTTTGACTATTTAAGCCCCTGTTTCAATTATCTGGAGCTCTCATGTATGAGTTATTCTCCTTTTCTAGTGGGCCATGGAACTATGGGAGAAGCTAGAGAACCCTACAGCCTTTTTTGGTTTGGTTTGGTTTTTCTTTTGGGGTTTTTTTTGTTTGTTTGCTTGTTTGGTTTTTTGTATGTGCTATAGACCAGTCATGCAGAAATGGACCTACATACAATTGTTAGTATGCTACATGGAAAGCTAAAATTATATGTGGGGGCATGTCTACTTTTCAGATTGCATTTGCAGATTTTGGTCTGGTTTGGTCTTTGACATCTGCCATACATACTCAAAGATACAAAGCAAAGAATCATATCCATGTTTGAATCATAGCTACTAAAAATATGACATGGATTTTCCATCACTCTGTTTTTCGTAACAGTTAGAATCTACAAAATCATATTTCTAACATATAGAGGCAGATGATTATCATTTACGTATTATTAGGAAAGGAAAAAAAAGGATATCCATTAACAAATGTAAAAGGAAATTATCATTAAGCTAATTAGCCAGTTTCTTGTTCTCATCGAGTTTGTTATTTCAGTTGTATTTTGCAAATTAGCACAGTTTATTTTTTTGCAAAAATAAATAATTTATTCTGTTATTTTTTGTCATTATAATAATGCATGCACAAATTTACATTGTTTTAGTAAAAAGGCTGACCAAAAAAAATACACACTTGGGGTCCATACCTACTGTAAATAAATAGGCATACCAGCTCCTGTGTCATTCCCCTTGCAGGACAAAGACGATAGAGAAAAGCAGAGCACCTAGAATTTGTTTTTTAAAAAGGGAGGAAATTTAATTTACCTCTCTGATTACAAGAGAGAAGTTAACTAATTGCTGTGACAGTGTATTTAGTCAGCCTTTCATGCTTCTCTATTTTTCACTTACCGTCACCTACCTTTTCCTTATTTCTATTATTATTAATAATTTTGGTTTTGTCTTGTGTTCTGGTAAATTCTTTTAGACAGGGTGAATTCTTCCTCTTCCTAAATAGCTGCTGGGTAAAAGTATTCAATAACTATATTTCATTACACCCCTTGAGTTTTCTGAAGTCTTCAAGGGTTATTTTCTTCATACACAGCTGCTGAAATTGCACTCCCTCCCCATTCCAAAGGGATGAACAAACTTAAGAGGGGAAGATGAATAAGTGAATAAATAAATAAATAAATAATGCCCCCATACACACCCCCAAGAGTTGTATCATACAAGCTACAATAATTCATAAACAAAAGGGGAAAGGGATAAAAAACAACAGCAACAAAGCACAATTCCCCAAACAGCTGGCACATAAAACAGCCCAGAGGCAATCTCTCTTGTAGCACACCAGCCAAACACATAGGTATTTATGAACAAAATAATTCAGTTTACTTTCCTTAATGCTCCTGATTCCTCCCTCCCATGACAAAAAACTGTGGTGCTTATCACAAGAAAGCTGGTACTTTGCCTTGTCACTCATATAGCTCTTGGGTATAGATGGCCTTAAAAGAAGCCCAGGTGTTTTTGATGTTTTGTTGAGATGGGACAATAAGGGAGATGGAATGACACAGCTACGGACAAAATACACTGTCAGAACAAAACAAGAGTCACTGGACCAGACATAGTTCAATTGTCTCATATTAATGCAGATAAAATATGTTGAATGGCCACATGATAAAAATAACTGCCAATCTTAATCCACACTAAAAATCTTGCTTCTGTAGACTAGTTAGCTAGAGTAATGAACTTAAATATATAAAATTTTTGGTGCTGTATATGAGACAGGTAAATGCTATCCATTGCTGTCTATAGTGGTCTGAAGGACACTTATACAATTCCTTATTGTAAGGAATGTTCATCAGTCTTTTCTTCAGTTACATCATGCAAGGAATTTAAGAGAATGTAATATACTGTTGAAACTCATATTGGCACACTAAATAGTACAGGTTTTTTTTACAGATTATTACAGATAATTTACAGATTTTTATCAACAGCAAAAAAGCAGGAAATCAGCTATTAACTTACTTCATATAAAGCATCTAGAAAAATCCCTCATGTTCATTCTGTGAATTTCAGTATTTGATACTGTTAAGGCTCAAATATTCTTTAAGAGACAGTTTGCCTGAATACAGGATTCAGACTTAAGCACAACTTTTAAAAAAGAAAACTTTTAACTATCCAAGATCTAACTACCCTGACCTAAACACATGCTATTTCTGGAAACCACAATGCATGTTATGCATCAGAAGATGTACCAGAAGGCTGTGTGGAGATTCAGTGAGATCTGGACAGACTGGAGAGTTGAACAAAGGAAACCTTAGAGCCCTGCTCTTGGGAAGGAGTAACACCATGCACCAGTACAGATTAAGCAGCTTCATGAAGAAGGGGCCTGGAGAACTGATGGACAGTAAGTTATCCACAGGACAACTGTGCCCTTGTGACCAGGAAAGCCAATGTTATCCTGGGGTACAATACAAAGAGTGTGTCCAGCAGGTCAAATGAGGTTCTTCTCGCCTTCCACTCTGTTGTGTTGAGACCACATCTCGAGTATTGCATCCAGTTCTGGGCTCCCCAATTCAAGAGGGACAGCAATATACTAGGGAGAATACAATGGAGGGCTAGAAGATTAGTCAAGGGACTGGAACTTCTGTCTTACGAAGAAAGACTGAAATACCTGGGGGTGTGTAGTCTGGAGAGGAGAAGACTGAGAGGTATTATTATTAGGGTCGGTGCTGAGAAGAAGGGGACAGTCTCTTTTTAATGGTGCCCTGTGACAGGACAAGAGGCAATGGACATAAGCTGGTGGACCAGAAGTCTCACCTCAGTATGAGAACTTTTTTTCTGTAAGGGAAATAAACTGCCCAGAGAGATTGTGCAGTAACCTTCTCTAGAGACTTCCAAGATCTGTCTAGACATGTTTCTGTATGACCTGCCCTAGGTGATCCTGCTTTGGCAGGACAGTTGGACTTGATGATCTCCACAGGTCCCTTCCAATGTCTACCATTATACAATTCTGTGATTTTGAGACACAGAGAAAATAATAAACTATAGTGGTCATAATAAAGTATAGTATCTAGTTACCTCACAGTTACCCATGTAAGAATAGCTCAAAAGACCTCCATGTTTTTTCTGTGTACAATCCTTTTTAATAGTTCCGAAATTAAATATATTACTTTAAATCTTTATGGTTAAGTAAGGGGATAGTGACATTTCTCATTAATTATTGGTTCTAAATCCCAATAATATATCAAAATCTGCTTGGTATATTCATGGTCCTACAGCTAAAAAAAAAAAACCAGTGCAAAACAGACAACAAAGTTTATTCTGGTTACACTATGTCAACATAACAAAGCTGTGAAAGTGGCTAGAAAGTGATGTTAGGAAGGAAAAGAAAGACTAATCTACAAAACTGACCCTTAAAAGGTGATATTGCCTTCAAGAATATTGCAATTTTCAGAAAATCTAGTCTTACCTATTTATCGACTAAAATACATCTCCTTGTAAGGGTAACAGAATAGCAGGTACCAAATACAGGAAATTTTACTTTGGCATCATGGTTTGGAAACATGTGAACATCTCATATTATTGCTTCATTATTTTGGTGTTTATAAACCTATCTGAAAGCCTGTGGAAAGGGCTCTAAGTGACCTCTAACAGGCCCAGTTAGAATAGGTTGCTCTAGAGGACATGGCTGTCACTGGGTAAGCAAATCATACTGTCAGATAACTCTAGACAGGGAGGAAAACACTTACCAACTCCTACCTGTTCACCTCATGCCAGGAACTTAGAGAACATTCCTCACCAAATTCCTGTTTAAATTCATTAGGAATGATGCTGCCTGGAGAAACAGACAATGGTTATCTTAACCACCTGATGGCAAAAGACAGACTACAACTATCAGCTCCCATCTCTAGACCAAATACTTCAAGAGTCAGTAAGTGTAAGAACAAACACTGAAAATCAAAAGTTTAAAATTTGGCTCTTTATCGCTGTCTTTTCACCACAATTTTTCATCTGCTACTGATTTTTCCCCTGCAGTTGTTGTCCAGGAAATAACAATTAGCAAGACACTATTGTAAAATTATTGAAACTGTGTTCTTCGTTATGTAATTAGAATGATTCAGTCAGCATCACACTTAATTACTCCACTTGGTTAAGTGAAATTCTTTAATACAATTTCAGTTCCTCAAGGGCTAGCAGTACTTTAACTGTGCTAGGCACCATACACCTGCAAGGTGAAAGCCCTTGTCTCAGAGAGATACCAGTCTAAATAGAGAGGACAGGTAAAGGACTGAAGGATATCTAAGGGCATGGAAACTGAAATGACATGTCCAAGCCCAGATAAGAGATGAAAAGTAAAACTGGCAATAGAATCAGATTTCAGAATCTCACACTCATCTTTATTTTAAGCAGACTGTTATATGGAAATCTCCATAAATTGAAATTCTCACTAATACTTTCTAGTCTATATAATGCACACTTTCCTAATTAAAAGTTATAATTAATACATTTAACAAAAGGGAAACACATTTTCAGATTCTCTGTTACAGAAGGTAGCACAGTTTCTTTCTTTGGCATAAAAATTTTGACCTGAATTGTGAAAACAAACAAATCACTGGGAGTGAAACATTATTTGATGATACACATTTGTAGTTACATCATAGTACTCACATAGTGGAAGATACAACTATGATCAGAATAATTTTCCTAAGGAGAAGGAAAAGAATATTATTTAAAGTTAACAGTTGACAACATATTAGGTTTTTTTTTTTTTTGCTTTTTTTTTTTTGCTTTTTTTTCTTTTTAATAGATTTCCTAATGATACATTCTGGTCATGCTGGTCTTGGACACCTGCAGAATCAGTTTTTCATGATATATAGCATAATTACAAATGCAATTGCTCTTTGACCTAAATCTCAACAAAATAAGTAGCTAAGTGAATACTGAGGTTGTGGCTAATACAGGTCACACAGCTTTGCTTAACCCTGTATCTTTAGTCTTTCTGCCTTAACTTCTTTAATGCTGTGAGGATAAAATATAGGCATGATAGAATAAAAAGCAATCCACTTGAGGTAGATGAAGAACACCTAGTAATATGCAAATGCATAAAACCGAGAAAGAATATTTGCTATGCTTCGAAACTTGAATAACTTACCAGCTTCTACAAAGTAGGGAGATTTCTTGACAAAGGAATGTAAAAATTAAAGCAAAACATTAGAAGTTATCTGAAATATCTTTATTTGGGGCTGTAGTTCCATTAGAATATGCTTCATTCATGGACAATGAAAAACTGTAAGTCTTGCAGTAATTACTGGGTGAATTCTTTGGTCTAGGTTAGAAATGATGATTCTTTCTGCCCTGAAGACTGATGAATTCACAGAATCACAGAATAGTTGTGGTTGGAAAGGACCTCTGAGATCACCAAGTCCAACCATACACACACTCAAGAAGAAAAAGACAACAAAAAAACCCCAAACAAAACAAAGTAAACAAATAAATAAATAAACAAACACAAAAACTACCAACCAACATTAAAAAAAAAGCAACTCACACAACAAACCCCCTGCGATTTCATCCACCAGAGCATGCACTGAAGTGCTACATCTACACGTTTCTTAAATACCTCCAGGGATGGTGACTCAGCCACCTCCCTGGGCAGGCTGTTCCAGTGCCTGACCACTCTTTCAGTGAAGAAATTCTTCCTAATATCTAATCTAAACCTCCCCTGCTGCAATTTCAGACCATTTCCTCTGGTTCTGTCATTATTCACTTGGGAGTGCAGGCCAGCACCCACCTCCCTACAACCTTCTTTCAGGTAGTTGTAGAGGGCAACGCGGTCTTCCCTCAGCATCCTCTTCACCAAGCTAAACGTGTCCAGTTCCCTCAGCCACTTCTCATATGACTTATTCTCTGGGCATTTCACCAGCTTGATAGGTCTCCTCTGGACATGTTTCAGCACCTCAAGTTCCTACTTGTAGTGAAGGGCCCAGAACTGAACACAGTACTCAAGGTGTGGCCTCACCAGTGCTGAGTAGAGGGGCATCATCAATTCCCTGCTCCTGCTGCCATGCTATTCCTGATACAAGCCAGGATGCCATTGGCCACCTGAGCACACTTCTGCCTCATGTTTAACTGGCTGTTGACCAGCACCCCCAGGTCATTTCTGCTGAGGAACTTTCCAACCTCTCCTCCCCAAGCCTGTTGTGTTACCTGGGGTTGTTTTGACTGAAATCTAAGACCTGGCTCTTGCCCTTATTGAACCTCATACAACTGGCCTTGGCCAATTGATCCAGTCTGTCCAGGTCTCTCTGTAAAACCTTTTGCCCTCAAGCAGATCAGCACTCCCACGCAATTTAGTGTCATCATCAAATTTACTGGGGGTGCCTTCATTCCCCTTGTCCAGATCATTGATAAAGATCTTAAACAAGACTGGTACCAAGACTGAGCCCTGAGGGACACCGCTCGTGACCTGCCACCAACTAGAATTGAATCCATTAATTACAACTCTCTGGGCAAAGCCATACATCCTTTTTTTTTTTTTATTCAGTGAAGAGTACACTTTTGTATGCCATGATTCACCATCTTCTCAAGGAAAATATTGTAGGAAATTATGTCAAAAACCTTACCAAATTCCAGATAGACAATGTTTGTTTGCAGCCTTGCCCTCATACCCATGTGAGTTAATTGGTCATAGAAACAGATCAGGCTCTCTCCATTTTGTTATATTTCCAGATGTCCAGTAGGTTGAAATCCCCAACCAGAATGGGGGCTGACAATTATGAGACTTCAGCCATCTGCTTATAGAACTCTTCATCTGCCCCCTCATCCTGGCTGAGTGGTCTAGAAGAGACTCACAATACAGTATTTCTCTTATTTGCTTTTCCCTTCATCCTTACCCTTAAACAGACAACTTTATCATCACTGAAATCAAGCTCTATACAATCAAAACACCCTCCAGTGTATAGAGCCACACCACCAGCTCTCCTTCCTTGCCTGTCTCTTCTGAAGACCTAATAGCCATTCATTGCAGCATTCTAGTCATGATAGTCATCCCAACACATTTCCATGATGACAACTACATCATAGCTGTCCTGCTGCACAGTAGCTTCCAGCTCATTGTGTTTGTTGCCCATGCTATGTACATTAGTGCAGATGCACTTGAGATGAGCTACTGATTTCATGACCCAACCTTAGCCCTTTATCCCTAGGCTCGTCACTGATGGGCTTGGTTATATCCTCTTCCCCTAAGAGGTCTAATTTAAAGCCCATGAGTCCTTTCATTCCTGAGCCTTCATGAGTCCTGGTCACTCTTCCCTAGTAGCCTTTTCCCATTGTGAGATTTTCTCAGTCATTGTGAACAGGCCTGAATTAATTTAAGACATTTTGTTTTCTTCCTCATGCCTATGCACAAGAACTGGAAGAAAAAGTCTGTTGAGAAGAGGGTATTTGTTGAACTACTTTTTTTTTTTTTAATATTTCAATTTCTTGTTTGATGGTGTAATACCCTTAAGAAAAGAAAAAAATGAGTTTAAATATATTTTCTAAATATGTAACCCAATAGTGATTGTCCATTTATACAAAGTGTTGTGTTTTACATAATATATTATAATAATATAAATAATACAATGTGCATGTAAAGAAAAATTTAAAGACTTAAAAATATAAAAGAAGGAAATCTTCAGAGGAAATATAATCTGGTGATTAAAATTAAATTGAGGAAGATGTAAATTCAATCTGAATTGTACTAAATAGCATATGTGTGACTGCAAGTAATTTACTGAATCTTTCAATGCCCTGGGTCCTAATCTTCAGTAAACCACTATTAATAATTTATTGTTTTCTTTTACCTTTCCTTGCTTCTCACCTGGACAGACAGGAGATTAGTATTGGAACCTGTAAGGACACTGCCAACAAAAGCAAAGTATCTACATATAACGGAATTATTCCTGAAGATGAGCATATACATAGACATCTGAATAGGAAACATAGTCCCCTGAAACAGATGAACTGCCAGCTACTATGTCTCTGTGGACAGATTAATTATCTCTCACTGACTGGAAATAATATAAACTTACAATGTAAGTTCAGCCTTTAAAAGTTAAGCGTAATCAATTCCTGGAAAAAAATGTTATGGGTATCAATCGTGAGAACTATACTGTCTGTTCGTCAATATCTGTATCATGAATTTTTATATCTGAGCCAGTTTTCCCACCTCCTTCATAGCACAAGAGAACCCCTACCCGGAGAGAATTATTTCCTGAGTATTGTGCTTGGCAGATGCACAAATAATAAAATATACCATCCTCTGGTGACCACCTATCATAGAGTTGATTAAAGGGGTTGGATTGGGATTATTTGTCTAGAAAAGGATGAACACTCTAAAATTTCTTCTTTTTTGTACTGACTGAAAAGGGAGCACAGGTGACCCCATTGTAGATTGTAGCACAAAATTTATAGCCACCCAGGATACCATGGTATTTTCCAGTAATAGTACTACACCCAGAGTACTGAAAGAATTGGCAGATGCAGTCGCCAAGCTACTCCCCATGATATTTGAAAACTCATGTCAGTCAGGTGAAAAGTCAACCAGCATGGATTCACTAAAGGTAAATCCTGTCTGATGCACCTAGTGGCTTTCTATGATAGGATAATGACAACAGTAAACAAGGGAAAACTTAATGATCTGATCTATTTGGACTTCTGCAAGGCCTTAGACATGGTCCTCCATAATATATTACTCACCATATCAGACAGATATGGATTTGATGGATGAACTGTTCAGTGCATAAGGAACTGGCTGGATGGTCACATCCAGAGGGTAGTGGTCAATGGCCTGAGGTCCAGATGGAGATGAGTGACATCTATCAGGCCCCTCACTGGGACTTGTACTGTTTAATATTTTTATCAGTTGTATAGACAGTAAGATTGAGTCCACCATCAGGAAGTTTGCAGAAGACACCAAGCTGAGTGGTGCTGTTGATAAACCAGAGGGATGGGATGGACCTAGATAATCCAGAGAGTGGGCTGAGGTAAACCTCATGAGGTTAAACAAGACGAAGTGCAGAGTCCTTCACCTGGATTGGAACAGTCCACATCACCAGTATAGGATGAGGGTTGAGTTTTTGAAGGAAGCACTGCAGAAGAGGACTTGGGGGTGCTGTTAGATAAAAAGCTGGACATGAGCCACCAGTGCATGCTTACAGCCAAGAAGAACAATTGCATCCTGGGCTGCATCAATAGAAGTGCAGCTGGCAGATCGAGAGAGGTGATTTTGCCACTTTGTTCTGCTCTAGTAAGACCTCACCTGGAGTACTCTGTCCAGCTCTGGAACCTGCAATACAGAAAGGACATGGATCTGATAGAGAAGGGCCAGAGGATGACAAGGGGCTGGAACACCTCTCGCATGAAGACAGACTGAGGGAGCTGGGACTGTTCAGCCTGGAGAACAGAAGGCTCCAGGGACACCTGATAACGACCTTCCAGTATCTTAAGGGGGATTAGAGGAAAGCTGGAGGGAGACTGTTTACAAAGGCCTGTAGTGGTAGGAAAAGTGGTTTTAAATTACAGAAGAATAGATCTATATTGGATGTTAAGAAATAATTCTTTACCATGAGGTAAGTGGCAAAAAGGAACAAGTTGCCAAGGTAGGTAGTTGAGGCCTTATCCCTGCAGATATTCAAAGTCAAGGTTGACAAGGCTCTGAGAAACCTGACCTAGGTGAGGCTATCCTTGCTTAGTTGAGCTATGTGACCTTTAGAAGTCTCTTCCAACCCAAATTATTCTGTAATTCTGTGATTAACTTGGTCTTCAGAACCCTCTATCTGAAGGCATGATTTTCCCCTTGGTTTCAGGAAAGGATAAGTATGTATTTTAGACTCCAAACAGTATAGACATTGGTACGCTGAAGTCCAGAATGGGGGAAGAGGAAGGCCAAGCCTACATTGCTGTCAACATTTCCTAATGGTGTTTTTCATTTTTTATAACTTTGCTAACCAAAGTTACTAACTTTTCAGTGGATAGGTACTATTAGTCTCGTTCTGTGAAATTTCATTCTTTGCAGTTGTTGTATACTGGAGGGTAAGCACCATGTGAAAGCATCTGTTTTTTTAAGTTACTTTGTTCAAAGCTATATAAAAGAAATAACATCTAAAAAGAAAGTGGTAAATTAAACACAGACACACACAGAGGTAACACACAGGTGACAATAATGAAGCCCAGAGCTCAACATCTACTGGCTGATGGACCACTAATAAAACTACTCAGACATAACCTTGCAGAGGGTCAGACTGAAACCAGGACTCAAGAGTGACATAGGTATTATGAGTTATCATAAAGGGCTTGTGGAACTGCGCAAAACTTGTAATGAGATGATTAGTGAAGTGTCAAAGTGGAGGTGAGGGGGAAATGAGGATGCTGAGGGTGGTGGAAGAATAAGTCCAAGATAATAGAAAAGAGGACAGATAAAAGTGGCAGCCACATGCAAGCAAGCTTCTGGGCTGTGTGGCTGTGTGATGATGCCCTGTGCAAGATCACAGAAGTCTGCCATACCCCTTGTCAACCAATATTCTCATTTTTCTTGCCTGTGAAAATCTATCTGCCCTACATATGAGTGCTGCAAAATCTAAGTGCCAGAAAAAGGCAAAGGGACTCAGGGTGACACGACCCATACATCTAAGTATCACCATCCAGAGAGAACAGAGTGCAGTTTGTCTGCCAGAAACTGTGACCACTGGTCAGATGCCTCATAGGTATATATGTCAGCAACAGTGTATGTGTATGTGCACATGTATGTCACAGAAATCACAGAAAGTTATGGATTGTAAGGGACCTCAAAAGATCATCAGGTCCAACCCCCCTGCCAGAGCAGGGTCACCTATGGCAGGTCACAGTGGAATGAGTGAGTTCTGAATGTCTCCAGGGATGGAGACTCCACAGCCTCCCTGGGCAGCCTGTCCAGTGCTCTGCCACCCTCACAATGAATAGTGGTCTGTATAGGGTATTAATGACGGCAACTAGAAAGACAGATTTTTTTATTTTTCTTCAGTTAAACCTGCATGCATATGTGTGGGTGTATAACTTTCTTGCTGATTTCAAGCTGAGCTAGCTGGTAAGAGCATACATGTCTGTGTAGAACAAAGCTAGAGTTTGAACCAGTGGTGCATAGAGGGTTCAGGGTGTGGTTACAGACACTAAATAGACTGAGTCTGTGCTAATACTCAAGGCATCCCTGACCATAGATGTACCTGTGAAATGACTGGGTGATTGCATACATAGTTAAGCCTGAAGAATGTTATGAAAAACAACAGAGATTTGCTACGTCTGCTTTACATTTGGAATCTGAGCAGGAGATGTTTCTCAGGGAAGTTTGTTGTCTTTCCTCTATGTGAACTGTTTGATGAATATAAAAACCACATCATTTCAGACTTGAATATAGTACCTTTCACAAAGTACTTACTTCTGTCCATGCACACTTTCCCTTCTAATGGCAAAGTCAGTGTTTTTGTTCAAAACTTTTCCAATTGATCTGTTTTATCCAAGGGGATAGTGCATGCACACAGCCAAGCCTTGACACTTCCTTTGTATCTTCTCTCTCATTGCCACCTTTTTATCCTGTACTGAAGAGTGGCTTAAAGAAAAACAGAGGTCAGTTCAGATTTCACAAATCAGTATTTCACTTAGCAATACAGTCATGGATCAGAAACATAGCTGTATCCCAGTAAAGGAAATCAAGGCTTTATCCTTCCCCCATTGGAATTATATTCCGCAAAAAAAGCCAAAAAAACAACCATGAGTCAACCTCCTGAGCTAGGATTTGGAGATACAAGCTACTTCCTCAAGTAAGCCACTTTTCTTTGATTATACAATGTATTTGTACTTAAAGCACATTCTGCCATAAGATTTTCAGAGCCTAGTTCCCATGTTGTATACCTGTCTTGGGAAAGGGACCTGAGTGGAAGGTTCACTTGGGTTTCTACAAGGCTAATAAAGAAAGGAGTGCTAAGAAAATCATGGTATTTAGGTACATTGTCTGAAAATATTTATTTTCAGTTCATTCCCCTTCCATTTCACATTTCATTTGCAGTGCTCAAACTGTTAGATTTTCACTGACATTTCTGTGGCTAAATTTTAAATGAAATGCATTCTTACCAGGGGTGTTTTTCTAATACAGACAATGCACATTTTTATTCTTAATATTATGAGTCTTTCAAGGACTTTCTTCTCTTTTTTGAAATGGATTTTGCAGCTGCTTCCTCTCTCTTGTGGACTGAAGCAATATCCTATATCAAGTTAACATTGACACTAGAAAAGGACAGATTTTGTGCTATGCTATCTCTTGATTTCAAAGTCTGGCTTTTAGTTAAGCATTTAGCTGTGATGTCAGGTGATTAAAAAATCAGCATAAACACACAGATTTTGACGTATCTAGAGTTTATTACCATGTTTTTTTAAGCCATACTTTTCTAAAAAAGCTAATACATCTTGGTTGTGTAATCAAGCAGACAGAAACACATGGCTGTCTACATACCACTCTTCTTTCAAAACTAAAGTACAAAACAAGGGGTTATAATGTGACCCTCATTAAAGAGGCAAAAGAAGATTCAGGTTTTTCATCTGAATTGCAGCCACAATTCTGAACACTGAGGAATTCACTAACTCAATTTAAGAAAGAGAAAAAAGGATTGCCTGAGTTACAGAAGTCAACAAAATTAATTCTATGAGATCTGTTAGCAAGTGTCCATCTTACAGGCTTTCAGAGATGTGAAAGATGCTATACATTTCTAAGCAACTCATATTATTTTCAAGATTTCACTTCAGCTATTGGGTTATCTGCTTTTCTGTGGTGTATTACAATGTACCAAGCTTCTGTTAAAGTGTAAATTATTAATTTGTATACTACTGACAAATATTAAACTTCAATACATAAAATATTCCCAAACTCAGATATTAAAAAAAGGCAAGCCAGAATCACAGAATCACAGAATCATGTGGGTTGTAAGGGACCTCTGAGATCATCAAGTCCTTAATCTGAACCACTGTTGTTACCAGACCACGGAACTCAGTGCCACATCCATATTCTTTTTAAAAACCTCCAGGGACAGAGAATCCACCACCTCCCTGGGCAGCCCATTCCAATGTCTGGTCACCCTATCTGTAAAGAATTTCTTCCTAACATCCAACCTAAACCTCCGCTGACAGAGCTTAAGTCCATGCCCTCTCGTCTTACTGGTACCTACTTGGGAGAAGAGCCCAACCCCCACCAACCCCTTCATCCTCCCCCAGCTCCAACCTCCTTTCAGAGAGTTGTAGAGAGTGATGAAGTCTCCCCTGAGTCTCCTCTTCTCCAGTCTGAACACCGCAGTTCCCTCAGCCCTTCCTCATAGGACTTGTACTGGATCTCTTCACAGCCTCCTTGCTCTCCTCTGGACCAGCTCCAGCACCTCAATCTCCTTCTTGAACTGAGGGGCCCAGAACTGGACACAGGACTCAAAGTGTGGCCTCACCAGGGATGAGTACAGGGGAAGAATCCCTTCCCTGGACCTGCTGGCTACACTGTTCCTGATACAGGCCAGGATGCCATTGGCCTTCTTGGCCACCTGGGCACACTGCTGTTCATTGTGTTCAGCTTCCTGTCAATCCAGACTCTCCCAGGTCCCTTTCTGCCTCGCTGCTCTCAGCCCCTCTGTGCTCAGCCTGGAACTCCCCATGGGGTTGTTGTGGCCAAAGTGCAGGACCCGGCACTTGGCCATGTTGAACCTCATCGCATTGGAATCAGCCCAACTCTCCAGTCTGTCCAGGTCTCTCTTCAGTGCCCTCCTGCCTTCCAGCTGATCCACACTCCCCCCCAGCCTAGTGTCATCTGTGGATTTGTTAAATCATCAGTGAAGACATTAAACAGAACTGGGCCCAACACTGATCCCCAGGGGACACCACAGCCACCAATTGCATGCAGCACTGTTCACCACCACTCCGCGGTGGCTCTCCAGCAGTTCCTAACCAGGCACAGAGTGCCCCTCTCTGAGCCATGGGCTGACAGCTTTTTCAGAATGCCTTGGGAAGTAGTGTCAAAGGCTTTGCTTAAGCCCAGGTAGACTCCATCCACAACCTTCCCCTTATACACCAGGCAGTCACCTGATGATAAAAGGAAAGCAGGTTGGTCAGACAGGACCTGCCCTTCCTAAACCCCTGCTGGCTGGGGCTGATCCCCTGTGCATCCTGCAGGTGCTATGTGATCGCCCCCAGGATGATCTGCTCCATAACCTTGCCAGGCACCGAGGTCAGGCTGACAGGCCTGGAGTTTCCTGGGACCTCCTTTTGTCCCTTTTTGTGGATTGGTGTGACATTCACCAACTGCCAATCATCTGGAAACTCCCCAGTGAGCCAGGACTGTTGGTAAATGATGGGGAGTGGCTTGGTGAGCTCTTCCCCAGCTCCCTCTCACACTGGGGTGAATCCTGTCTGGTCCCATAGACCTGTGAGGATCCAAGTGGCTCAACAGGTCACTAACCATTCCCTCCAAAAATAGGAGGGGCTACTCAGCTTCTTATTTCTCTCTACAAACCCCAGAGGCAGCTGTCCTCAGGACAACCTTTCTGACTGTTGAAAACTGAGGCAAAGCAAGTGTTAAATACCTCAACCTTTTCCTCATCTTTGGTAACTGTATTTTCCTCCATGTCCAGCAAAGAATGGAGGTTTTCCTTGCCCCTCCATTTGCCATTGATGTATCCATAGAAAGACTTTTTGTTATCCTTAATGGAAGTAGCAAGATTGAGTTCAAATCATGCCTCTATCATTAAAATGGAATGAAAATATTACCAGAAATTTTTTCCTTATAATATGATAATTCCTGTTATTTGTTATTTGTTTATTTAAATCTCTTTGCTGGCATGTCCTACGTTTCTGCTATATTTGGGTCTCCATGTAGGATTATGTCTGATTAAGGATGAACACAGTATTCATTCAAGAAACTAAGAAAACTAACACATAGCTGATGTGTGGGTTTTTTTAAAAGATTCACAATGTAAAATCATCTCTGAAAATGTTCAGAAATATGCAACTTCTCTGAATCATCATAAAACTGCTTTGATAGAAAACTCTGATTCGATCCAAGAGGCTCTAGATGATCAAACAAAACCTCATTTTTCTTGAAAAAATGGCTTTCTTCCAAATAGGTCAGTGGCACTCTCTTAATATCTACAAACTCTAGACATAATTCAAAGACAAGACCTATTTTTATTTGGGGATTATTTGAAAGTAAGACACCAAATTTTGCAGAAATACATCCTGATGTATATAAGTATTTATACTTAATTCTATATATCTGCAGAAATCATTGCCAAATAAAATAAAGCAGTAATATCCAAGTATGCCTTAGATTTTATTTTTGTAGTAATAGAAAATTTTGATTAACATCAGGCTCTTATCTTGACAAGGATTACAAATTCAGTGGGAAAAGGACTTCAGTATGCATGTTCAGAGTTTGAAAGTTCAACAGCATTGTTATAAACTACTCAGGGGGAAAAAAAGTCCAAAAATCCTAGGAGACCCTTAAAGTACAATCCCAAGCCTCACTGAATCCAGTCAACATATTTCTACTGATTTAATTACTTTCACTGACTTATTAAAACTTGTTAAGGTATGAAAACTTGTTAACATTAGTTTTAGTAGCATCATACATGCAGAAGTTGGCTGTTCTTTTTGAGACACTTGGCTTAGCTTTGTCTCCAGGGAATGGAGGAAGCTAAATGCTAGATTAGATATCTAAGATATATGGACTGAGATATCTTTTGGGAGAGCTCATCTTTCTGTTTTGACTTTAAATGGGGCACAAATAATAAGTTTTAAATAGACAGCTGGCATATGGATGGCTGAAACCGAAGCAAGGCCAACTGTAGCTGATTAATAAAAATACAGGCAGAATAGGCAAGGATTTACTTTAATTCTGCTGTGGACCATCTGAAAATATATACTGAATGAAAACTCCTATTCCAGCTATCCTTGCACTTATTTAGCACTATTTTTCCAAATTGATCACAGAGATGAATTTGAACCATTTCAAAGAATGTGATCTGCTTTACCAGTATGGGATCTAATTTTATATTCCATGGATATGTGAGCTCTCAAATTTATGGGGGGAAAAAAAATAGTATTATGTAGAATTCGCTCAGAGAACAATGTGAAAGAAGAATCACAACAGCCATGCCAAACCCCAAAGCAGTAATGCATTTCTCATTCACTACCTAGGACAAGTCTTGCAGAAACTAGGGAGATGTCATAAATTAAAACACTTCTGAATGAACAAACATGCCTTAAGTCACTTCAGGATAGAGCCATAATAGTTTTGAAATAGCCATCTCTAACTTTCTGGTTCCTTTTTTTCTCATCTTTCTGCTTCCATGCTCAACATTTGATAATTATGGATAAATATAGAGAGAATAAAGAAAGCCTGAATTGAAGGCTAATCCCCAACAGTTAAATTCAAGAGTTCCTTTTGATAAAAAAGCAAAAGACACTTGAGGTAAAAAACCACATATAATTCAGATTAGTTTTCAGAGTCTATTTAATAACAAAATGTAAATGAAATTACCTTAAAATTGCCTTTATTTCTAAGCTGTTCTTTTGGATGTCCTCAGTTTAGAAATAATCTATGATGGATCAATAAAACAATAATACTTACTTGTATAGTTTATAATATCTTCAGTGATTGCAACCAGATCTCACTGAAGTGTAATTAATTTAAAGAATACAGACCTCTAAATAAGCCACAAAGCCACCTGGATTTTACTAAATGAATTAGACTACATTTTCATAATGACCTATGAAAAATTAGTGATGGTAATCATACTACTAATTTGTTATTAGTCCTGTACCACTATTTCAGGTTTTTGATCTGTATTATTTACAGCATCTTTAGTGGCACTAGAATCAGTATGTGTGTTAAAGGATGTAAAGTTGTGTACATCTGTGAAATAAATGATTTATCTTTTTGGAAAAACAAAATAATGAGTTAGATAAAATTCTTCTGCAGAAAGTATTGCAAACATGTAAGTGTATTTATTAGGAACAAACATGGAACTGGGCAAGCTAAATGAGCTTAAAACACAAACATAAATTATTTAATATCATTAAGCAAAATTATATTCAGGAAAGGTTGAACAAATATGGGTTAGTCTTGCAACATAATTTAAGTGATCGTTAAAAAATTACAGGCTACTATCTCTGTTTACTAGTTATTTAGCCAATTCTCTGTGTTTAGTGCTTATGCTTTTGAAGAAACCAGAAGTATGCTTTAACACATTTCTTTAGTCATGTACAGTGCTGAATGTGCCAGAGAAGGAGAGTGATAAATATTTTTATTCATAAAAGAGGAAAAAAAAGTGTCCTGGACTAAAGGCAGTATTCTGTCCCATATGAAGTTTCCCCTTACTGGTCTAAAATCTTAGAGGAGTATCCAGGGAAGAGACTAGTTGGGTTTTTTTTTTCACAATAGGGACCCTTCATAGTGCTTTCAAAACTATTGCTTCAGTGGTAGATCACCTGGTCTGCTGATTCTAATAGGAACATCTTGATCTGTTGTACTAGGTGAAGATCTTCTGACTGTGACTCTGGCAATCAAGTTTTGCTATACAACTGTATAAAAGGACTAACTAGTTACAATTTCAGTGGCAAACGTTATTCTTCCACTCTGTTTATCACAAGCAAATGAAGCCACAGTCACAACTGAACATGACTTTTCAGATCAGTAACTTCATTTCATAGAATCATAGAAGGTTTTTCCTTGGAAAGGTCCTTAAAGACCCTCTAGGACCACCCTCCCTGACATGAACAGGGACATCTCCCACCAGACCAGGTTGCCTCAAGTCCCATCCAACCTGGTCTTGACCACATTCAGGGAAGGGACATCCACAGCATCAATCTCTGGGACTATTTGTGACAATTTCAGACTCAAGCCCTATTTTTGTGTTGTGTCTGAGTGAATGCAACATGAAAATCCTAGCAACTTTATATTAGTTGATGCATAGTCATAGAGAAAATAAAAAAGTTCCATTCTCTCTGTATCTGAATATTTAACCTGCAGGTTAATATGGGTATCCTACATACAAGTGAAGGATCCAGATCCTTTAGCCTGGAGATTTTTGAAGTTTATTTATTTCATCATCAAGAATTACATATTTAAATTTTTTAAAAATTATTCTCAAGTTAAATGTTTCTTCTGCCTTGACATTTACCTATAAATTGTATTTCAAGCAAATGCTCCATTCCATCCTTCTGAATAAACTTATAGTCCCTTCCAAACCTCTTCTAGGCACAAGAAATTCTTTGCAGTATTCCATATGAGATCTCTACCAGCACCTTTTGCTGGTAGAGCAACAACAATAGCAGAACAACATGAAACCTGATCCATTCTAGAACTTCATTAGACTTCCCATGATTCTACTAGACAGGTATCTCATAATTACCCTGTTATTCACATATATGTAAAAATCATGTCCCAGTAGCGAAATCTTTTGGCTTTAATTTCCATTTCTTTTCTTCTAATCACTGAAATGTATTATTTTATGATGTTTTACCAATTCTTGATATCTCAGTTCTCAATATTCTTAAAAGTTACAGGAACCTGAAACACTAAATAAAATTAGAAATTAAATTAAAGAAAATTAGAATAATGTTAATAAAATAAAGAAAATATAATAACAATAATAATAATAATAATAATAATAATAATAATAATAATAATAAAGAACAGTAATAATAGTAAATTATTTCCTTACCTTGTTCCAAAGCAGTCCAGCACTGTAGACAGAATTATACTGAAAATATTATTAATATAACATACACCAGCTCTTCAAACTTTACTCTTTCTGTGTCCAATGGCATAAAACAAGTGCAAAACACATAGCAAACTGAACAAATTTTTTCTGGGCTGGGAGAGATAGTGTATCATTTAATCCTGTCACTGTTATTTAATGGGAATGTAGCAGTCCTTCAGCTACTACATACCATCTTCTGTATGCATGTTTTTGAGTGGAAAAATTTTTCTCTTTTTTTTTTCAAGACTGTTGTATACTTCATCATAGATGCACACTTTTGTGACATTGTTATGTAGAAAATTGTACTAAAGCAGAAATAACTGCTATGTTACAATACGTAACATATGTCACAACTATGTCACAACTGTACCTATAATGAAAATTGTAGAAAATTAATTAATTGTTTTGGGATAAAGATAATAAATTGAAAGTCATCACTTCTAGTATTTCTCATGAGCAGATTTAAATGGAGATTTTGCCTGAAAAGTGTGGACTGAAAGAAAACAGCAAAGAAAAAATAAAAAATCTCATTTTAAAGTTTGAGCTATAGAAGCATCCCTGGAGGTGAGTAAGGTGCTGGCCTCTTGACTCCAGTCATTATACAGAGGGGAGAGAGAAAACCAACTACTGACTGAGAGCAGGAAATATGATGGCCCTCCTACAGAGTAAGAAAGAGTAAGAGGATTGTGTGATCAGACGGCCCCTAGGAAGCTGCTTTTAGAACTGTCTACAGAAAATTTTAAAAAGTTTAAAAAAAAAAAAAAAGCAAAAAATAATAATAAAAAGCTTTGTTTCTGCCTTGAAAAACCTTAAAAAGGATATATGTTCATTGAAGTCAGCAGTCCTGGGAGCAAATGCTTCTGCTTCAGTATTAGGTCACAAATCCTGTCGAAACATACTAGAAGTTTCAAGTTTGGCATGACAAAGAATTTCTGCAGCTTTAAGCAGAGGCATTTATGACTTGTGATGGCAAATTTGGGTAGATAAAATGCATAATTTGAATACATTTTGAGTAACATAAAAATCTACAAGAGCAAATAAAACATCTTTTCTGTACAAAGCAGGACTGGATAAAATTCTTCATCTGAACAAGGGAGGGGAATAAAGATTGGAGGGCAGATACCTTGAGAAGAAACATGAAGTTCATGTGGCTGTTTCAGCCTGAATGTTTTTTCACAGGATTTCTTACTGTAAATCCACATTGAATAAATGAGAAAGATGAGGTAATGAATTAGAAGAAAAAAAGAAGTATTTGATCCATAGTTCTAAAGTTCAGTAGGAAGAGTTTGGCCGGTATTAATAAACCTTGGATTAAGACACAGATTTTCATCTTCAAAATTCCTGTACTCTGGTGAAATTATTGACAAGGGGGACAGGTTTATTTTAACTGAACTTCTTTAAGGACTCTTATCAGGTTTTGCTGAAAGAAAGTGTCATAAAGAAGTCAGACAATCTGAGTTGTAGAAGAAGTTACAATGTGAAATAATACCTACTGTTGTTATTTGTTTCTCTCATAGTATTAAATGCTGAACAATCACCAACCAAAAAAAAAGCTTTTTGTTTTTCTTTAATTGTGTATGCTGGATGACACAAAATACCTGAACTGAAGAAATTATTGATGAAAACTCGACTTCACAAGAACACAGTATGAAAGTACAACCATGTTTTACTCTGATGTTGCACCAATTATTCATTTTGATCCCCAAATGAAGAACAGCATTCTGTTTGAATCTACCCTTAGCCTTGGGAGTAAAAGTGATCTATATTACTGCAGTGACATTGACAACTTTCAGAATGGTGTAGAATTGTTTTGAAAGCTTTATATCAAATATGTAAGTTGGAGTGCACAGTCTTTACAAGATGAATTTCACCAGTGCATGCTTCTCCATTGCCTTATAATAAATTGATTCTATTTCAGCAGCATATATAACTTCTAACAGAGATAGAGGCCCCAGGTGAACAAACTACCTTACAAATGTTTAATGAGGGAGTATGCCAGTTCTAAACTGTTTATCATCAAAACCAGAAACAACACTAGCGCCTCAATCACCTTTAAAAGCAGAATAATAAAAAATAAAGTGATCAACTGATTATTCCCCATGATTCTTAAGTCCTTAATAAAACACATAGTGATTCTTCATTCTCATTTGCTTTCTAATTTTAGCAGGAAACATGTACAGTAAGTGATAAACGCTAACTTTTGATATTTGCTTTGTTTGCCAACTGAGAAGTTCATCATGACAGATTGCTTCCAACCCAATGTCCTCTCAGATTTTGTCCTCAGTAATAAAAACAGGCTGAAAAAAGAAGTAACACCAGGACACTTCCTAAAGCAACCTTCCTTAGACTTCAGCCTTCCAGCCTTCATTAGACTTCAAAATTCCTTCATTAGACTTCCTTCCTTCCTTCCTTCCTTCCTTCCTTCCTTCCTTCCTTCCTTCCTTCCTTCCTTCCTTCCTTCCTTCCTGCCTTCCTGCCTTCCTGCCTTCCTGCCTTCCTGCCTTCCTGCCTTCCTGCCTTCCTGCCTTCCTGCCTTCCTGCCTTCCTGCCTTCCTGCCTTCCTGCCTTCCTGCCTTCCTGCCTTCCTTCCTGCCTGCCTTCCTGCCTGCCTTCCTGCCTGCCTTCCTGCCTGCCTTCCTGCCTTCCTGCCTTCCTGCCTTCCTGCCTTCCTGCCTTCCTGCCTTCCTTCCTGCCTTCCTTCCTTCCTTCCTGCCTTCCTTCCTGCCTTCCTGCCTTCCTGCCTTCCTGCCTTCCTGCCTTCCTGCCTCCCTTCCTTCCTCCCTTCCTCCCTTCCTCCCTTCCTCCCTTCCTCCCTTCCTCCCTTCCTCCCTTCCTCCCTTCCTTCCCTCCCTTCCTTCCTCCCTTCCTCCTTCACCTCCTCCTCTTCCCCTCTTCTCCTCCCCCTTTCCCTTTCCCTTTCCCTTTCCCTTTCCCTTTCCCTTTCCCTTCCCTTTCCCTTTCCCTTTCCCTTTCCCTTTCCCTTCCTTCCCTTTCCCTTTCCCTTTCCCTTTCCCTTTCCCTTTCCCTTTCCCTTTCCCCTTCATTTATTTCTTCTTTACTCACTAACTGCCATTCAGATTTCAAATTTCATGCAATTGTCTCTTCTACTGTCCTACAGTGACAGGAAACTGAAGAGAACTGATGCACTAACAGTTCTAATTTGACATTTTAAAAGGGACATTTTGAATTTTAATTAACCTTGCACAAAGAGGAAAAACTCAAATTCACCCCTTCGTTCTTGGCTGTGCATGCTATCCAGGCTAGTGTGGGTAGGAGTGAACAAGAGAGATTGGGCTGAGAAGAGTGAAATTGGCACCTCGTTCAAGCTCTCCACTGCTATTTGCACAAAATGAGACAAGACTACCCTGCAGTAATTACTCTCTGAAGGGGGAAACAGGTAGGAGAGAGAGTGCTCTTGTCATTTGTTTGACTTAATTGTATGCTTTTATGAGCTGTCTGGCTGGAAGGATTGAAGCTACTTTTAATAACACTACCTTTCAAAAGAATCTGATTTGAGATTCCCCAGCAGGGCTGCCTACCAACCAGCAGGACCCTTTTTTTCCTTCCAGCCCTCTGTTCCTTCAGCATTCCCCTCTCCTCCTCTCCCTTACTCCCTCTGTGAAGACTGGCATTGTTCTATTTGTGTAAGAGAAGCCAGGCTGGATAACATAGTTTAAAGTCATTTTTGCATATGTGAGCTTAAATAAATAAATAAATAAGACTAAGAAAAGGTGAATAAGAACAGACTTTCTTAAGACACTAGACTGGCTTCGGTTTTCTTTGGTTACATTTGAGAAAATGGCAGTACAAGAGAGGGAATGTTCATTAATTACCTATGGAGTAGGCTACAGCATGGGTCAAGAATATTTGTACAAAATATTTTTGCTTTTAGAAAATCAAAAATAGAGGTAGTAAAAATGAAAAAAAAAAATTGGAGAATATCTGAAAGAGTCTGGAGAATAATTTCACAGTGTCATGGGAAACCATGTCTTTGATGTAGGTTTTTAAAGCAATTTGATGGGTCTACGCATCAATGTATTTTAATATAGTTTATATCTTAAATTGTTCAACAATAAAGAAGAAAACTGCATGTATAAAGAAAAAAACACAAAAAACAAAAAACCCAAAGAAACTTCATCATGGATTTTGGGAATTAAATTACCTGTTTTCCTAGAATGTCATCCAGCATCCTCCGTCTGTGGATAAATTGGGTTAATGTTATATTAACAGTCTATATCCAGGAAACTGTGGACAGATAGATGAGGATAAACCAGTCAAATATCTGTTCCTTCATCAAGTCTGCACTTTTAAACAATTTTTTAAAAGTTATTGTGGGGAATACCGTACCCCTCCTCGAAGAGTAAACCCCATAAACTGTAAGCTTGTGGTTTTCCATTATCATCAATATATTTTTTGCTTTGTTTGTTTTCTTTGTGGCTTAGGAGAAACAAGGAAAAATAAAATCAGTTGGTTTCACAGAAAAATAGTTCCTCTTTTCTATAAAGATCGCATTAGATATTTATTTTTTTTTTTACAATTTCACTGTCCATTTACATATTAATTTATAAAATCTATTAATCACTTACCCACTTTCTATGTATTGTCTTGAAATACATGAGGATCCCTTCCACAATATCACCAGAATCAGTCTTTATTTGATTTTCATCTATCTGTGAAAGAAGCCTGATTTTCACTAATGTTTTAAGCTACCTGATGTCAAACTCCTAACTTGCAAACATTTCACACCTGACACATTTATGCATTGCAGGTCAATTGCTCTTCTGATTCCATTAAAAGGAAAAATATGCCCTTCTGTACATGAGCATAAATCATAATATAATTAATTTACTTTCACATCCGAAGTCCGAAGTCCAAATCCAAACCATTTTTATGTCTATGGCAGTAGCAAATAAAAAATTATCTATCCTTCTTGAAGTCTGAGTTGATTTGCAGCCATGCAGCTCCATAGAGATCAAAAAGAACAACCTTTGGGTATTCAATAAATATTTGAGCATAATCAATGGCATTCGTAATGCAAATAATTGTCACACCAACCTCATGTTCCAAAAGTGTCTAGGTGTCTTCCTGATCACTCTTTGGAAGCTGCTTCTTCTGCATCTGAAGTGAGCTCAGTTCCTCGGGTAACTGAAGAAACCCCACTTGACAATAGCTTAATTCCCCTTTTTCACCAGCCACACTGTGTATATGTTAAATAATCACAGAGAGGAAATAGAAATTTAGCTTAGGTCAACGATTTTTCAAATTATTCTGGCACAGATTTATTTTCAATGAGCTTACTGGATTGTCAACTTAATGAAAGGTTCTTTATTTTAGAGATAAAGAGTTAAATATCAGTTTATTTGTATTTTTTTTAAATTATTTTATTTTATTTTTTGAAGATTTTCAATAGATGGAAAGACCTTTTCCTTCAGATGTATAATCAAATACATATTTTTCATAGGAAAAAAAATATTTTTTCTGGTATTTTCATCATTGATGTATTTTCACATTTATGCATTTTCCATTGAGCAAACATGGTTATTTGAATCTCTAAGTGCCCTGAATATATTAAAGGTAAGGTTGAATCCCTGACCGAACAGTGCTCCTAGTAAGTAGTAAATAGAGATAGAATGAAAAATAGTGGGCAGATTCTTCCCCTATCTAAGTAATAGCTCCTTTTTCTTGTTTTTTGTTTATTTATTTTTAACTAAGGCAGTAGTAGCTAATAGAATATTTGCTTTGAAAATACCACATGGATTATTTGTTTAGTCTTCACAAGATGGAGTTTTGAGAAACTACATGGAAACTCAAATGGATTTAAATCTATCATGTTTAGAATATATATCTGTTTTCCAAGTGGAAATACGTGAGAAAAGAGTTGTTCTGTAAAACAATACTCAGCAATAAGCTGTGAAGTTTATAGAGCAAAATTTAGAAGTGGAAGAAAAGTTAAATATGACTGGGATATAAACAGGCTTTGACTTTCTAACTCCCAGATTTTGAAGTCACTAATTCCTAAAGTTTCTGAAGATCATAACATATTCTCCTTCCTCTTCAAGATAATATGTGGTAACTTTTAATACTACCATTTAATTTGTATTTATAATCCCAGTCCAAGAAAGCCCAACATCATTTGTGCACTTCTTTCACCACAGAAACGAGCATTGAACTCTTCTTAAATACTCTCATTTTTTTTGCTTTGAGTGATAAAGAACTGAAGCAGTCTTCATAGCCTTTGTTAAGGTTTCTACCCTTTCACAAAAATAAAATAAAAAAAACCAACAAAAACCCCACACATTATCTAAAATCAACCCAAAAAAATCCATCAGCACTTTTTGAAAACTTCATTATCTCTGAAGAATAGATAGATTTTGTAAATAGGTAGCAAGTACATAAACTAGTTTTCTCTTCTATAAGTACAGTTAAATAGGATGAAAGTTCTTTGTCTTGCTCTCTCTCTCTAACCTCATGCTGAAGGTCACTACAGTAATGATCTCTCACAGCTGGCTCCCTCATTAAGCTCCTTGGTGATTATATCTTACACGTGCTCTTATATAAAAACGAAAATTTAGACACATGATGAAATAACCTCTTGATTCATGCTCACATACACATAGAGTTCAAGTATGTCACACATAATGTTATAGGAGATTTAGAAGTGGTATCAGAAATGAACCCTACTGACAATTTCACCAAGGCATACTCACAAAAAATTTTAAGAATTTATAAGTTTATTTTCCCTATTCATGACACAGTACTGAAGATAATCTGCTGTACTGAAGTAAAAAAATTAGACTAGAGATACCACTGCTTCTTGTCTCACCCACAACAGCAGTAGTACCTGCAGATGATTACACTAAATAGTGCTGAGGATTTCTGTGCTGAATCACAGCTCTCTTTAGTGTTAATAGTGTTTTTTCCCATATTAGTGAATCGATTAAAATACTCCTGATAATTTCAAGATAATTCCAACTGACAGTCCTACACCACTTTAACCACTAAGTCATCTCCTGAAGTACCTCATCTGCCTCAGGGATGACAACTCCACCACCTCCTTGGGCAACCTGTTCCAATGCTTCATCACTCTTTTGATAAAGAATTTGTCCTAATATCTAATCTGAACTTCCCTTGGTGCAACTTGAATCCATTACCTCTTGTTCTATCTCTAGTGACTATCATTACTGACCCTGAAGCCTCAGGTTTTTTCAATACACTGTTATATTTTTTTAATGTAATCATTCTTCTTTTTTTCTTTCCTATTTTGAAAGTAATTTTACAACCCTGAATTGTTAAATTCTATAGGTACTCTGTTTCTTTCCTAATTAATGTCTACATTTTAATATCTCCTCCTAAAGTTCTGAATAAGATTACTTATAACACACTTCTGTAGTATCAAACAACTGAATAAAATCACTATGTTTTTTGGAAGCTCCCTCCTTCTTATTTAACACAAGTTATTTTAAATACTTTTGGTATCTGATTCTCTTTCTTCTCTGAACTACAGCTCTTGGTGACATTACAATCTAATGTCCAAATTCTGTTTACAAACTAATGAATTTCTTCAGTGTCTTAATCTTACCTGGGCCTGTATCCCATTAAATATCCCAAATATCCCAACTTGAACTAGTTGGGTAATGAGTAATCATAGGTAAAGTTGTGTGAAAACAGTATAGCATCCATGAATTTGTGATTCAGCAATACAATCAAAGCATTTAAGTCTCATATATTTATTTAGTAATGTAACATGCACACCAGTTTTCCAAAATGTGCTCTGTACTCTTCCATCTCCTAGGACACGTCTCAAGTCAGTGGTGTTTTTCTGTCTGAAAGGTTTGAGTTGAATCAGTTCAGTCAGCTCTGAGCTATGTGTATAAGAATAAATGTAATGATGACGCTTTGTGTTCCATTTGGCATTGTTGTACTTGACTAACTCCAAAAGACTAAAAACGGAAACATCGAACTTAGTAAGCTTACACTCCTCAAGAAAGGACAGATAGCAAAGCCTCAAAAGAAGCAAGATTTAAAGTAACGAATATTTAAATTTGGTATATTTATAAATGCATACAGACCATTTTTCATTGTTTTTCATGGTGCCCTCAGGCTAACACCATTTAATATGGGTGCATATTGAGTCCCTTTAGCTTTAAATTACCTTGATTACTACGAGCTTTACAGTGATAAGCAACGCAGCTTTTCAAGATCTGCTGGGCAAATCAGTTTTTCTTACACCTCTTGGGCACAAACTTGGCCATTCTATGACTAAAGGGGCAACTCATCTTTGCTAACATTGCTATTAAAATCTTTAATTGATGCACAAAAGAGTTATTTTGTGAATTTTCCGTAAAAGGGTCTGAACCATTTCTACACCTTGGGTAGTCAGCAGAATAAAAATTAATCTTTCCTTAAATCCATTTGGTGTTGACTATTCAAATTTAAATCCACATTTTGAATGTTCAGATCCTTATAGTAACATATAGAAAACACATTTTTAATCTGTAATTGTAACTTTGTATGTTCAATGCCATGAAGACACCATTACCTTTTCTTTGTTTAGAAAGTCAAGAAACTTTCAGGGACATTAGGAGCAGCCAAAAAACTGACTGCGAGACTTATTAAGCTATTAATACAATTAAATATTAGGCAGTTAAACCTAAACTGGCCATCTTGCTTTGTATTCAGAACTAGCAGCAAGAAATAGCCAGTTTGAGTATGAATCGTCTAATCCAATGATAGATAGTAAAATAATGTGGATGTATCTATCAGAAGATGCTTATTTTTTTTCTTGACAATAACCATTATATTTTTAGGCATGTTTATCCCTATATATATATACATATACACATACATATGTATGATTATTACCCTACATGTATTGACGTGCAATGGACACTCAGTATATGGATAACAATTAAAAGTCTACATAACTGATACCTAAGATTAGGTGAGATAAGTACCACTCTTAATGCTTATTGTCTTCACCAATAACAGCATAAAAATAAGGTTTGTTTTGTGCTGTGCTTTAAATGAGACAATAATTTTTATATTGTTTTTGAGTTAGCAGAAACATGAATGGCTAAAAGTTATCAGTGGAATCTGTACCTTTTGAGAAGTCTAAAGTTTAAGTCTATGTTTTCAAAATAATCTCCATAATGATGTTCAACTAACTTCGTCAGATCCTGACAGATCAGGTCAGATCTTTATCCCATCCAGTATTACTGCTTCATGTGGTAAGTTAAACACCCTTTTATGTATTTTGAAGCCTTTCTGCAGAGCTTAGTGGGACACTGTCAGCTCTGTAGAAAGCCATAATATGACCCTATTTCAAATTCTCAGCCCTTATGTTGAACCTGACTATGTTGAACCTGCTCTTATGAGCAGAATTGTCATAAAGATGTTTTCCATTACTACTCTTTTAATGTTAAATGGATGTAAATGTGGGTCATAACAGGAAATCATAGAAGTTACTTCAGTAGCCATGGGGCTACTCCAATGCAGTGGGTGCTCCTCAGTGGGGCTTTCTGTACAGGGTTTTAAGCCATTTCCTTAAATGACTCTTCAGCAGGAAACAGAGTCCTGTTTCTGGACAGCACAGCTGGTTTTAGCCACAGCTACAACTGGTAATTTCCCAAGGCATCAGAATGTTGATGGAAATGATGTAGTTATGGTACTATTCTATTTTGTTGCCATAATGAAAAAGGGGGTTTGCTGTTATAGGCCCTGAGGGAGGAGCTGTGGGAGAAGTACTTATTCTTCAGAGGAGAAGGTAATTTCTGTCAACAGCAGCAACTGTGTGCTTCTCATCAGGCAATCATCCCTCATCAGAAATTACTCTCTATCATTGCAATGGCAGCAGAACCAGCAGACCTATCTCTGTGGGGCCAATTCCTTCTTTTCTTATGCCTTTGTACCTCCTACCTTTCCTTTCTTTCTTTCTTTCCTGTTTGTTTGTTTGGGTTTTTTGTTTGGTTTTTTTTTTTTTTTTTTTTTTTTTTTTTTTTTTTTTTTTTTTTTTTTTTCTATTTTCTTTTTTTTTTTTCCTTAGCTGCATTTTCCTATAAGAGAAACATCCCAACACTACTTATTGACTGGAGAGGCAAAGCTCACCTGCTCCAACACTGCCAAGAGCTCTGATATCTGCTCTGCATCCCATTGAGGGCCTTTTTCTATAATTACACAGAATAATTAAGGGTATGCCACCCCTTCTGATATTTCTTTTCTCCCTGTCACATTCCAACTACTTAAAATAGGAATGTTTAATAAAGGAAAGAGAAATAATTTTGATGCTAATAACTGTTAAACAATTTAAGTTGTAGCTGTACTAACTGTAGCACAAATGAACCCTAGTTTGGGAGCTCCGTGATCTAATGCCATTATAGAATAATTTAGATCAGTAGAACACTTCAGTAATGAAATAGAAATTCATTCTGAGCACATTTAAAGCTCTCGCCTGTCACTTACTCCTGAGAATAAGGTTCTATACAGATGTGTGAGTTCATGAACAAACTTAGAATAAATTGTTAACTCCATATCACTAGCTGGGATAGTCAAAAGATGATTCCCAAATCTATAATATCTTGCAAGTGGGATAGAATGTGATAGTTTCCAGGAACTTGTACAGATAACCAGCATATAAATAACCAGACAAAAGATAACTTCTGTTGAGAGTAGCTTATAACCTCCTGGGTCAACAACTTTTCCTGCACTGTTCATATTACAAGACTATTTTTAAATGACTAATAACAAGGAAAGGGATCAGAGGTCACAATAAGGACCCCTGTAGTATCTTCAATTTTATGGTCCAAATGATTGAACAGGGGATTGTGTATTAGAAACCATATATTTTATTTGAAGACTAACTTATGGCCAAGTGGAAATCCTAGATGAGTTATTTTATTGCATCATGTCTCAGCCTCAGCTATCAATAAGCTGAACATAATGACTCAACATCTTTTAGAAAGTATGGAATGAAAAATCTTGAGGGAGTTTATAAAATTGACATAGTATTACTGGTGAAAATATTAAAATATTAATAACATTATTTCTTTCCACTATGTTTTTAAGTTCTTTTGCCTGTTTTTTGTGGGTTTTTTTGTTCTGTTTTGTTTTTTCTCTGTGTAGGGATATCCAAATCTTTAAGCATCTGTGACGGTGGCCATTTCATCTGCCACTGGAGCCTAGACACTTAAACAATTCACTGCTTTTGTAATGCACTCCAGATGCCTTATGATTACTGCTGTGCTCCTTGATAGTCATAAAGACTGGGACTGAAGTGACCAGTCTTGAGAGCTCATTGACTGTGAAAGCCACTCTGGAATAGGTGGCTACCTTCCCATTTCTTTCCTTGTTCCTTGTTGCTTTTTTTATTTCATTCAGTCTTTGACAAAATGGAAAGGGAGTGATCTCATCTGCACTCAACATATTCCCTCCATTTTTAGGAATAAGACACAGTCTGGTTCCACCAGGCATCTTTCTTGTTTCCTCTAAATCCTCTGTTCTTACCTTTTACATATCTGATTTCATTACCTGAACAAGTTTTCCTTTTCCCTGACTAAATAACTATACCACAGTCTCTGTTTGCCCCCTGGTGACTACATATTATTTAACTCTTTATGCTTAGCTTTGTTAAATAATATTTTTTCCTCTATTGTAGTGGTTATATATGAGCATCAGAGAAATAAAAATACGTTAATGCAATCCATGGTTATCCTATTTTTGTATATTTATGTGTTTGGTTTTTTTTTTAACAAAAGTATTAATTAATATGTTTCTACTTAAGATGTTTTCTAATGGGATGGTCTACATGGCACCAGAACTGTGGCAAATGGCTCAATGTTCAAGTGGAGACCAGTGGTGAATCGTGCTCCTCAAGAGTCATTATTGGGACAGGCACTGTTCAACAGCTCTCTTGGTGGCATGGAGAGTGGAATTCATTGTTCCCTCAATAGGTTTGCTGACCACACCAATCTGTGTGTTGGGGGAAAAACATTGGACGGAAGGGGTGGCCATATGGAGAGACTTTAATGGGTTTGAAAGGTAGGCTTATACAAACATTGTGAAACTCACAAAGGTCAAACACAAGGTCTTGTACATGCGCCAATCCCAAGAATAATACGCTATGTGGAGAATAATAATAATATTACAATAATATTGTGTTCAGTCCTGGAGCCCCCAGCACAAGAAAGACATAGATCTGTTGGAGAGTGTTCAGAGTAGGGTCACAAAGATGATCAAAAGGCTGGAGCACCTCTGCCATGAAGATCAGCTGAAAGATTTGGGGTTGCTCAGCCTGAAGAAGAGCAGGTTCTAGGGAGACCTTGTAATGGCCTTAAAGTACCTGAATAGGATGAGAAGGAACATTTTCAAACTGAGAATTAAATTATGTCAGATATTAGGAAGAAATTATTTCCTGTGAATGTGGTGAGGCACTGGGACAGGTTGCTCACAAAAGCTGTGAATGCCCCATCCCTGGGCATATTGGTCATACTGGCTAGGGCTTTGAGAAGCCTGGTCTAGTGGGAGGTGTCTCTGCCCATTTTAGGGGAAGTAGAGCTAGATGTTCTTTAAGGTTACTTCCAACCCCAATATTTCTATGATTCTATGCTTATAGACTTGGTGGGTTCAGCAGCACCCTCCCAGGATAAATCGCTAAAGAAAAATAGTCATAGAAACCCAAAACTTCAAGTCCTAGCACAGCTAAAATTATTTCTATTATTTGCTTTTATTTTTCAGTGAATATTACGAGTAAGTTTGGTGTGAAATAATGTAAGATCTGAACAAAAAGAATATTTCTGTAGGAACACATTCAGTGTCATCCATTTTGATGCTAGATTCATTATTCTACAGGATACTGGATAAATACTAAATAAAGCAAAGTCCACTAAATTAATGGCAATATAAATAGATTTTAACCTCCTGCTCTTCCACTTATGAAAAATGGAGTGTACTTCCAAGATATATTTCATTCACTGCAGCAGAAGATGCAGTGAATCCCCATGTTGCTATGACTTTCCTGTCACAACTTCAGTGGCAAGAGGATTCCACGCAGCTGGGATTCAGTTCACCAGAGAGGTTTCCACTACTTCAAAACAAAACAAGTCAGTAATTTAAAAATAAATTACTGTAAAAATTCTTGTTCTTCACAGGATTTGAGTATTTTGACCTTTCATTTCGTGTCAAGATGAAAAGAGCTATCAAAACATCAGAACTTGAGATGAGCAGAAATTGAATTTTTTTATGAAGTATTAAGGTGTGTTCCATGGGAACACATCACTGCACATATCCACACCATCTCAATTACTATTGATTAGAATATTTCTCTAACACAGTGATGTTACCTACTAATCTCTGAATCTATTAAAAAGTGAGAGTTGGAAAACTATGAAAGATCCTGGTCACTAGAATGGTTTCTCCTAACTGTATCAGTTACTAGTTTAAATACTGAAACAATGGAGCTTTTATTTTTTTGCTGTTTTTTTTTTTTCTATTTTCACTGCTGTGTCTTGGACAATTGCATTTCTTCAGAAAGTCTTCTTGCCTCATGTTTAATACATTTCAGTGTAATGATATTTTGTGTCAGTGAGTTCCACCTGTCTATTAACAAGTTTAATTTAAAATAGCTTTTCTTCTGATCATTTTTGATCTATTGTCTTTAGGAAGACTCTTTTTACATTTTCAGAGACATGTGGAAGAATATGCATGAATACCTAATGAATCTTTATAAAATGTACTATTCTGTATATAATCCCTATGTTATTTTTGTTCCTTTCCAAACTAAACAGCCAACATTGTTTTAATATGTCCTTCCTAGCTTGCATTTTGAGGGCAGGCAACTAAAACATACAGGTTCTGATGCAATATTAAATAGAGTGTTTATTTAAACATCCTCTGAAATCTGTTTGTCTACTTGACCTAACTACTGACTTAAATGATATAAGAAGGCATTTTAACACCATTAGTATCTGGATTTCAGCCAAAGAAAAGCTCCTTGCTTTATGTCCCTTTAGACTGCATTGATGAAACAGTCTAAAAGAAGTTTTAGTATCACTAATTCATTTTAAATGGTGAGGCAACTCACAGACTGTATCACAGAGAGACAAAAAAAAGATTCAGAAGATTAAGGAACCTGTCCCAGGTTGAAGTTTTCCTAATATATGTAACAATATTATTGTTAGTTTTGTACAATCATAACAGAATTTAATCTTATTTGGTATGGTGACTTCAAACAGAATATGCTTTTGAAATTGCATTGAAGAGATTTTTTCTCATCTTTCAGTCCAAGATTACTGTTTTTCTTCCCTCTTGTGTTAATGCCTTCAGCACAATGAAATTAAACAGTCCAGATTTCTAATGCAAGCTGCTCAGGGACAAGATGCTAAATGATTCTAAGTGTTTTGTTGAGAGTCACTGTTTAAGTAAACATTACAAATTATGATTATGTAGTATATAACACAGATTGAAGCCCTTGAGCAATTTATTATTCATAAAATACATCACTTTATCAATTTGATCATGTTTCTTTTCTTTAGGAAGAAGATGGCAAGGATTTCAATCCTGTTACTGAGACAGCATGTTAAATGACAGGAAAGATATGTTCCTGGAAGATCTGTTTTCCTTTTCAAACCAGGACTTCAACTATCTGGAGAAGAAATGTAACTTTTTTTTTTTAATAAGATGTCCTTTCACATGCTATAGCAGATCTGGAATATTAGCTTTTAGAAAATATATTATACATTAATTTCAAAAGCATAATTCACAGAAAACAATAAAGGAAATTAAGGAAATTAAGGAGAATGTCACAGTATGCCTACAAGAAACTATAGAGTAATATATCAAATAAGTCCATGAAATAGGTTTGTAGGTTTGCATAGTGCTGTACTAGGTTCTGCCATCACTCAGAGCTTCTAACAGCAATATAGATTCTGCAATAGTTCATATGCTCAACATGCAGATTAAAACAAGTTATCTGTATGTTATAACCACAGTTCTTGTTGGATACCCTTGATAGGATGGGAATACTGGAAAGCAAACACTAGGCAGAAGAAGATTTCATGATATGCAAGGATGGAACCACTGGCTTTTTGCTCATGGATGCATGTTTTCCTTGATGACAGGTGAATATTAGCATGGATAGGTTCATATTCATTGAGCATAGGCAAGAAAATATGGACAAGAGTAAAGTTTTGGCAAACTTTGGGTGCTTTATACGGGCTGTAGAGTAATATCACATCTCTGGAGTGTTTATGATTGTGTCTTGTACACAGTTTCACATACACAATGAAGAAATTGTGGAAGAAAAATTAAAGATTAGGAAAAAATCTTAGGGGACAAATAGATTTTGTTACTATTACAGATAATACAATAATGTGCATAATGTTTTTCAAAGCCTAGTGCTGCAGTAAATATTTTTTAACACATTTTTGAGAGAAGAATAGTGAAACAGTATTCATTCTGGACATAATTCTGATTTCTCTGTCTAAGCTTTAACAATTTTAATATATTATATTCCTCCTTTTAATAAAGCTTCATTTAATATCAGGGTAAGTGTTGCATATTATTGCTGAAATTGCTTACTGTGCAATTCTATCCTTCTTGCCCCCTCCCAGAACAGAGGGACTGAAAGGGTGAAGATAAACCTTTTTGCAAGATAATTTTTTTCTATTTTTGAAAAAAATCTGCTATCAGTGACAGGTTTTCCCTTGCTGTTTCAACAGTGTTATAAGAAGACCATGGGGCCTCCATCTCATCCTAACATCAGCTGACAGAGGTAGATAAAACTTACATATTCTAGTGCTAAGGCTATTAAATAGATATGGCTCAAATATGATGTCAAGTGAATATGTACATGTGCGCGGGTGTGTTAAGTGGAAGCAAGAAAGAGCAATGAATTTCTTTGCACCCCAAGCGCAGTCTTCAATTTCATAAAGTCTAAAGAAGAGCCAATGAAACAAACTGTGTGTAGAGCCTCAAATCTGCCCCACCACTGTGCTACAAGGATAACTCTTGATGAGGTTTGAAAAAGGTGGTTCTCCAGATCCCTCAGCATCTGCCATATTGCCTCAATCAGCAGTTTATCAAATAATATGCTAGAGGTACACCATCCTAAGGAGGGGTAATCAAGAAGATTGTTGCCATCAGGCATGAAATAGTTTACTAAACTGGACCATTTCAATATATACATGTATCTAAAAATTTGTCTGTTATACATAAAATATATAGCATTTTATAGAAGACACATCCAGTGATAATTCTTGCTAACAAAAACCCTAATTGTAACTAACATTAGAAGTTCTCATAAATAAATTTATTTTCTTGGTTGCTGTGAGAGACTATCAGAAATGTGCTTCCTACCAAGAATACACAGTATGGCTTCAAAGATCATACAATATGTTCTGAGTTTGATTCTCATCACAAGAGAGGATTAACCTAGCAGAAATGTGTTAGTATTAACATATACTATAAGCTCTTGCAGAGTGTGAAAAGTAACTCTTACCAGACTTTAGGAATATTCTTGTATTTAAAAATTCTGCAAATAAATTTGATAATGCTCTCTTCGTCTTCATCTTTATTCTCTTTTCCTAATTCATACATTTTGGAGTCAAAAGAAGTCTGTGTTCTTTTTTCTTCCTTCTTTTATATTATTTTCTAAGCACTTCTGGGCATACTCATTGCATTAACTGCACAGATTTCACCCACATGAACACAATATTGTGATAAGCATATAGAATGGTCACCATCACTGTGGTAACAGAAGTGGCTTTGCTCACCACAGCTTGGTCACTGTATAACTAAAAAAATTTTATTGTTGGGAATTATAGATCGTTATGTGAGAAGAGTTTAACATTTCTTGGTGATGGAACTGTTGTGGAAGAATCTTTAGGCAGTCACCACACTAATAAACCTGGTGAGTTTCACCTTAGTGATGAAATCTTTTGTTGAACTTCCATATTTTTGGAGCTGAGACCACAAAGTCAGTTTTCACTTCTCTCTGCATAATAACATACTTGTCATGTGCTATCATAACTTTTCCCTTTTTTTTTGATCTGTGACCACATACTTATTCTTACTGAAGTCATCCAGAGTTTGCCATCACCATATTTAATTTCCATAGTGAAATCTGGTTATTATAATAGCTAATGATGCCAAATACTCTTGGTGAATAGTATGTTCAGTACATTATGTCTTTCAGTACTAAACTAAATTTCATTGATCTGTGACACAGTGACCTGGATTAAAGTTAGATGGAAAGGATACGTACAGCCTTAACAGCTGGTTTTTATCAGTTTCCTTTTTGGAGTCTTCTTTCGCAGGTGTGAAATACTGGTAGAAAAGACCTAGTTCAATCACCTGATAAGAAAAAAATCTTCTTCATCATGTAGTCACCAGTGTCACATAAAGACATGCACTGTAATGCGATAAGTCATATAGCTATCGGTTTCTATGATCTTTTTGCTACCCTAAATAATGACGTAGGTGGGGAAAGCATTCATGGATCATGCAAGTTGCCTCCTAGTAGGCCAGAAAAATTATCTTCTCCACACTAATCATCAGTATCATTGACCTTTGTCATAAAACTTGGGTCATTCGTATCTATACTTTATTAGAAGTATCATCCCACAACCACCTCTTTGGGTCTATTAAAATCATGTCAGAAAGAATCATTGACTTCTTGTCAAACACATCCAACCTTCTACATTAATATCTCCATGGATGCTTCACTAATCACAAAGCAAACAATGCATGATATGCACCAGGCAATGAGAAGTGAGGGAGACATCTTTGGAGGACCCTGTCCTCCTTCAGTCATGAATTTGATGGTGACATTGATAAATGAGAGAGGATGCACAATATTCTTTCTCCCCGCTTCATGAACTGCAGGATTGGGTAGACATTGCTGTTCATTTTTTTTCTCTTTCTTTTCCCTCCTTTGCTCAGGTGTGCAGGAAGAAACTTGCTTATTTGGTTAGAAAATTGATGAGGCAGTCAATTTTGCTGTTTGATTTTTAAGCTTATGGGTGTTTTCATGATTCTTCTCTTTGTCGTTGTACCTTGCCTTGTAGAAACTTATAGCGTACACAATCCTGCACCGAGTTGAGATGTATTCACAATACTGTTTTTAAACTGAGGGTATACAGGACATTACATTTTATTGGCATCCAGACACTGCCTACTCCATATAATGTCATGCAAATTATTAAAAAAAATGTTGGGCTGGATACATATTTTGAAATTTTGGTTATATATTGCATTACTGGAGAATACATCAAGAGATCTTAAGTCTGTTAGTAGTCTATTAATTCAGTGATGGTTGCCAGAGATATATGGCTCTCAGACCCTCTGCTCCTCTGTCTTTTATTATTGTCTAGAGTCCTTTACATCTGTCTATTCAAAGTGTAAGCTCTTCAGAGTAGCAATTCTTTCCTAAACATTTTTGTAATGCACCCATCTAACCAGAAGGAGGAGCAACATTAGGAGCTACCATAGTGAGGGGAAAAAGAATAATGGAGATCAAACAATAGACACTTGATTTTCAGAGGTTCTCATATTCCAGTGCACACCAAGATTTCAGAAAGCTCTGGGGTTTTGGTAGAGAAGTAGACTAAGTTGCAAAATGGGGTCTTCTGGTCTTCAATATTAGGTATACCAGTTTGAAAAAACTGACCTTTTCTCTATTTTGTGCTAATTCCTTAATGGATAAAATGTTGATCTTTACCCAAAGTAAAATAAATGTTTTGAAGCTAAATTTAATAGTCTTTGGAAAAACTGCTTTAATATCTCTAAATGGGTACAAGTCTCTAACTGCATATTATAATCATTATTTCTGTATTACACCATTAGCAAACTCTCAGGGGAGAAACTAAAACATGTGAAAAAAAAAAACTGGACATTTCTGAGACTGTATGTAAATAACTATAATTATAATATAAAAAAGAATGATAACAAATAATATTAATCATGATAACAACAACCAGAAAATAAGTTTAGAAGCAATATAAGTTCATATGCTTCAGGGCATAAGCTACTTTCTACCTATAAGGGCTTAGGAAGAAGCTTCCCCTTTGGGCAAATTGTTGTACTATTCATCTATTTCTCTGAAGCATCTGGTGCCAGCCGTTGTTAAAAGCTCATACCATATCTATCTATTTCCTGTGTGTTATGGCAATTTTTATTTTTCTGTGATCTGAAATAAAATTGTCTTTACCTAAAACTAATTTCAAGGTAGAGATAGTATCTGTGCCAACATTATGTTGGCAGGGCACTCCATAAACTACTTCTGAACACAGAGCCAAATTCAGCCCTTTTGAAGATCTGCAGGCTTAGTCTGACAATTTTTGGCAGATGCCTGATATACTTCAAGGGCGTTGAAGTTTGTGCCAAATTTTCTTCTTTGATTTCCACAGATCTGAATGCACACATCTGGCTGTGGGAGGGGTTATCACACATCTACATCTGCCAAGCATGGCTGTTCTCTAACTCATGCATATTTCCTTAATTCCTGTGTACCTTCTTCTTGAAGGCTAATTCCAACAGTGGTATTTCAAAATCATTTAACAAAAAATATTAGCAAAAAGTTAAAGTTAAAAAAACCACAAACTAACCACCACAAGAACAACAACAACAACATCATCATCATCAACAACAATAACAACAAAAGAAAACAAAACAAAAGAACACCCCAAAAAACAGGGTTATGGAGAAGGAGAGAAAATCTGAACATGGCTAGCTGAATTCCCACAGGACTCTAAGGAGTCCACATACTGGTTTAAGGCTACTGACATGAAAACATGCCAAAGAGTTAATGTAGAAATTTATTTATAAAAAAAAAACAAAAACCAAAACAATTAAAAAAGGAAACAAAATAAAAACCCAAACCCAAACAAAAAAAAAAAAAAAAGCATGTGATTTCAGAATTAAGTCTAATTCACAACCATAAAATATAGATTGACATGGAGGGGAACTTCTGTGTAGTATCACAGATGAGAAAAGTAAAATTTAAACAATTAGAACTTCAGAGAATTCAGAGGAAATATAGGCAATATAATGAAATAATTTTTAGATCTGAGCTAGTAATTCACAAGGAATAAGTTCCTCAGAATATACTTTTTCCTTTCTTAATGGTAAAGAATTTCATGGTCTTCTTGCGGGTTTCTTTTTTTTTGATACATTCATAGTAAACAGACATATTTCAACTTTTTGATTAGTATTATTATAAGTATTTTAGATTGACTGGAATTCAAAACAGAAATGAGGATATCCCTGGCAGAATTTTTCATTATTCTGTGACTCGTAAGGGATAAAATTGGTAAATATCTGGAGATTTCAGAGTCACCAAAGTTTTTCATGCTGCAATGTTGCTGCACATGGATCAAAACTTGCCCACACACATACATACAATACCATTTATACTCTGGTTATTTCCAGCAAATTGTACAAATATAAAATCAAATTAGTCTTAGAGAAAGAGATGAGTAATTAATGTCATAATCACTTTCCATCTTTGACTGATGCTGGGGTTTATTTTCTTATCTTAAAGTCCACTGTGCCATACAATCAAACACACAGAGGACAGCAAAAAAAGCAATGAATTATTAAGAAAAAGTATGAGCTAAATTATTTCTGTAGTAGTCAGTACTGATTTTCCTCTTCTTTTGGCAGAATTGAAGACAAAAGAGGTTATTTTTTTTTTGTTTAAGGGCTTTATCACTCATAATTAGGAAGGAATATGGAGAAAAAAATTTGTTAAGCACCTCAATTATGGTCAAGACCCCACTGGGATCATCTGGTGGACCCTCAAACATAATAGATGTATGTTTGTCTTGATATACATATATTCTGGTTGATAGTGGCTGATTTATATGTCTTTTTATGTTAAATGTGTTTAAATTGATTGTAGTCTGCCTTGTTTTAAAGGAAGAGCTGCTTCCTTTAAAGAAGTGACAGATACTACACAGATAATTGGAAGTTAGATTGGTTGGCATTATTTAGAAGGATATTTATTCCCTCTTCCTAATTCTAAGCAACTCTGATAATTTCTAAACCAAAAGATATGGACCCTTGGTGTCCGTTCTTCCCCCTTACCTTCAAAAGGTAGTTAATCTTGCCTGAATGCTATTCACAAAGGGCGAGTTCATGGCTCTAAAGCCTAAAGTGAGAGAGGTGTTTTTTTCCACCCAGCATGAGTACCTTGCCTGTATTTCAACATCAGGGCTGAGATTTCTCAGATTTTTGGTTGCTTTAATGGTTCCTTGCTGAGCTTCCCTAAATTTCTCTGGCACATCAATACGTTTCTTCATATGAGAGGCACCTTGAATTTGAAGGCAGAACACTTAAAATATGATTTTTTCAGTTATAGATTATAATAATGACTGTTGAAATTCACACATCCACCTAGAAAACACAGCCTTAGATATTCAAATATGAGTGGTGAATGTTGGATACATGTCTAACTAATTGACAGATAAAGCGGTCTCAAGTTCAGATATAAAAAAAAAAGTATGAATTTCAAAACATAAATGTAGAAATGCTGAAGATTATGATGTGAACAAAAACTAAAGAACTTCAGAGGTCAGATCAGCATGAAATACAAATTGGTATATGTGTGAAACTTCTACACCAACCAAAGATTTAATCATGTAAATTTTCTCTAAATACAATAATTGTCATATTTATTTCACAAAATAAACCTTAAACTATGTAAATAACAAAAATTTAAAATGTGGATTATTAATTTTCAGACTTTTTTGAGGCAGAATACTCAAGCTGTCACAAAAAAAAGAAAAATCCATTAAAAAATTGACAACTTCCTGAAGACTAGACAAACGTTAGAATACTACCAAAATAATCTTAAATGCAGAGCAGAGAAAAAAATGCTGTTTTGTGTGTGGCTTGGTTTTTGTTTTGGTTTTTTTTTTTCATTTTTTCCCACTCAATTTGACAAATTTCATGTTAGAATTGAAGTTTTTAATAATAATAAATATTTTAATAATATTAAATGTTTTTTCTTCCTTACAAGTGGTTTCTCCATATAGACATTTTCGGAAAGATGAGAGTGGTGATTCAAAGAAAAGAAATGAAAATTACGTTCCTTCTAAATGTCAGCTTTGCTTATATAGTGTCACAAAGGCTCCAATGGTGCAATACAGTCATTTTCCAAGCTGACTCGTCCTTTAATAAAAAACAAAGCATCTACAGAGTTCCTCTTAACTGCATTCTAAGCTTTCAGAAGTTTCTTCATGTGCAAAGAGAAGGTATTATTTTTAATTGGAAAAAAGTTAACATGTTTAACACAAAAACATGTTTTATTTGTTTGATAAATAGTACAAGCAAAGGGAGAGAGTAGATAAAGAGGTGACACTATAAAAAAATTTATATGTAAGTATGTACATTGTGCAGATGACACTATTTGGGGATAAATGAGATAATTAAAGGACAAAGATTAAAATGTGAGATTTGGTCTCACAGTAAATGGAGGGAGGAAAAAAAGCCTTGAAAGTATTCTCCTTGTAGCAAAATATTAGATAGTTCAATAGTGAATAAGCTTTTCTGCCTAACACTAATACTTCTAAAACACCAGTACAACAATGAATGAAATAAAGCACCCAATATGTACCTTAAAAACCACACAAAGTGTGTCATTACATGTTAAGATGCTTCTTCAATGGGCTAAGTGTATGTTTAACTTCAAATACAAGCAGAAATTCTGCTGATACCACTGAAGTTAGCTGCACATATACTTTGAGTTTCAAGATAGTAAGATTTAATTAATTGAATATTACTGTGGGTTTTTTTTCAGTTTTTTTTTCTTCTTCTTCTTTTTTTTTTTTTTTTTTTTTTAATATTTTGATATTTATATTCCTGTTGGCTTCTATATGATATTTTTAAAAGAATAAAGGCTTGTTTGCAAAATTATTTTCTCTCAGATATTAGTTTAGTTTTATTCATAAATTATTCTTCCTTCAGAAATGATCTTCTACTGCATAACACTAAAACTAGGAATAAATGGGGCTCTAATATATATGCTGCAACTACCATATACATTCTTCAACATGTTCTTCAAGAAATTACATAAAGTGCCTGCAGATGACACACCACATATTTCTTTGTCCATAGGTATATGGACAGAGGTGTGCTGTTTGAGGCGCACACTGTCACCTTAAATTTACTCTTTCTATTTATTTTTTCATATAACTCTCTACTAGACCATTGCAGTATTCCATTTTTAATAGAAGTGAATATTTGAGGTCCATAATCTTAAGTTTATGTGCCATATATAAGTTGGCCAGAAAAACATTTCTTAAGGGTGAGTGAATTGGAAAACAGAAACCTATATGGGATAAAATAAAAACTGCTCTTTAAGACTTGTGGCATCCAGCATCTGTGAGCTTTGGCTCAAGCAAAGCCCTATGTGCTAGCCATGTTGTGAAAAGCCTTATCTTTCTTCTTACTCCTGGCTTTCACAAAAATTCGTATGTGTATTTATTAATTTTCTCCTTTTTTTTTTTAATATTTAGTTGAGAAGGAATGAATAGAAGAGAAGGGACAGAACTGTAGAGGTTACATCCCTGGGGAGGAGAAGTACAGCTGGTGATGGAAATTATTTCCTTCAGGAACAGCTGTGAAAACCTTATGTGCCAGTAGCTGCATGTGAACCCTTTATATTTGTAGTATAAAATGTGACAGGAAAGTGTAACTCTAGAGAGAGTATTTATATGCAACCAAACACATCCACTTTGCATTAAACATCCTTGTTAAGCAGGTTTATATTCTCCTGTCTGCTGTCAGTCAGGTTTCTGTGCACTATCAATCAATCTTGATCACCTGGTTTCCCACATTTGGGTTTGGGTACACAGTGCATAAGTGCCAGTTGCAAGGTATTTTCATGCTCCTAAAAGTGGGCATTAAGATAATCCATTTGTGAGACTGTCCAGCATTCTTCCTTTTCACAAATTTAGAGAAATGAAAATTGGATTATTTTTTTCATTGCATTTGCAGCTTGATTGCAAAAACAGAAATAGCTGTGGAGAACATCTTTAACATCCTCCATAGAACAAGTCTCCTAACCCTTCCAAAACCTCCATCCTGGACCAGCTATCTCTGCCTGTCTTTGAATGTCTACAGAAACCAAGAATGTGTGTTTAACTCTAACTGTGGTAATTCCAGCTATGACCTTCAGAAATTTCCCTAAATTCAGCCACTGATTATCTTTTCCCTTTTTTAAAGTGAGGTGAATGTTTTTCTATCTCTCAGTCTTTATAAAATACAGTTAAAATCAAAGAAAGTTTGCAAATGCTAAAAAAAAATGCATTCCCAAGCCTCCACAATTGTGTCAGTAGGAGTTTTCCATGGAATGCAGTGGGAGCAGAGTTGGGACCTGATATAATTGAGAGAAGTTCTTAATATACATCACTTACTGCCTGCCTGCAGTTCTTGTCTAGCTAATAAAATCACTCCCTGACATAACAATATAGAGTGCAGGAGCAGGTGACACACTCTACTGTGTGGTTATGAGGTCTTTTATAGCACACCTTTCCCTTCAGTACATAGTGGAAGGCATATAAATATACTCCATATGCTTTATACTGCTATATTGAGTAACTTTTTGAACATATGATTTGGCAGCTCAGCATATCTCAAGAAAAATTTACTGTGTGACATCTATAACAGATCAGCAGCTTCTGTGCATTTATGAAAATAGGAGAATAGTCCAGCACCAGTTGCTGACAGTTACATCTAATTGGCTTTTGAAAAACATTAATAGACCCACTTAGGTTAGTAAGAATTGATAGGCTACTTGTTTGTTTAAATGTTTTTCTTTGTCATCAAAATTTATACTAGAGGCATTCCAAATGTATAACACTAAAAGTAAAATAATATGCAATCAACATTTGAAGCCACCTGTTTTGTCAGGGGGAACTATGAATGTTATGTGAAAAAAGTGGCAGCAGAAAAAGCAACCCAACCGTACACAGGCTTTTCCTCTGTCTCTCACTAGTTACTATGTTATTTAGGATAATACCTATAGAAAATGCTCAGTTATGCTGTAGTACACATTTTCCATATGATCAGGAAAGATTATGAACAAAGGAATAAGATCGTGTGAGGGGATGTATATTTATGAATAAAAGAATATTGCATATTCTGTAATAGCATATTGTGTTTTTAAACACTTTGACCTTAAGAAAGACTCAGAGGTTAAAAACTCAGAAGCAGTTTATAAAGATAAGCAATGTTTACCATCCTTGATTAAGTAGTGCTTGAGTTCTGAGTAAGAGTGAAAAAATTTCATATTTTCCTATATGGTTGGGAGACAAAGATGGAAAACATAAACTTGTCTTTGATGCTAATTAAGAGAGGGGTGAAGAAGACGAAAATATCAGTCAATATCATCTAAAATTATTTGAGATCTACAGAAAAATGTTACATTTTAAGAGATCAACCTATCTATTTTATCAGAAAGAAGGTAGATGGTTGTTTCTACTTAAATATTTAAATATCTTGAGAGAAAAAATCCTGATAGAAAATATTTTTATTATCTTGCATAGAAATCCAGAGATAATATGCATACCAAATACACTGTATGCATACTAATCAAAATTGGAAGAAATTCGTTGGGCATTGTTTTGGGGGTTTTGTTTGCTTCATTTTTATTGTTTGGGTTTTTTCTTTGTTAGAACTGGTTTATGAGACAAAGTAAGCTGAAAAAGTATCTCTGAATTCTTTTTCTTCTGAAACTTTTAGCTCTGTGCCAGATTTCTTCTAACCAAACATTTTATAAACAAATAATTGAAATCAATGTACAGTAATTACTAGTAATTACCTCTCCTACCTCCTCAGTTTTAAAATTCTGTTAATGGACACATCCTTCTAGAATTCACACCATGTCTGGCTGCAGTTGTAACTTTACATTGAGTTGTAAGTTGATGAGAGTGTGAGCCAAATGCAACACTTTAACAAGATGACACAAGACAATGAAACCTAAAATCTAAAATTACTTCTTTTCTTTCTTTCTTTCTTTCTTTCTTTCTTTCTTTCTTTCTTTCTTTCTTCTTTCTTTCTTTCTTTCTTTCTTTCTTTCTTTCTTTCTTTCTTTCTTTCTTTCTTTCTTTCTTTCTTTCTTTCTTTCTTTCTTTCTTTCTTTCTTTCTTCTTTCTTTCTTTCTTTCTTTCTTTCTTTCTTTCTTTCTTTCTTTCTTTCTTTCTTTCTTTCTTTCTTTCTTTCTTTCTTTCTTTCTTTCTTTCTTTCTTTCTTTATTTTTTCCTCTCTTGACACACTGATTTCCTGAAGAAAGACAAATAACAAGTTAAAAGTATGGGCCTACTTGTCTATTTACAATGACAACACCCGGGTATCTGACATAAGCCTCCAACTTTTAAATGCCAAAATTAAGGTGAGGTAATGTTAGGCAAAAATAGCATAGAAAAGTGACATAGTGTGAAGGTTTTACTGAAATTATTTTCATGTTAATAAAACTAGAAGGAAGGGTGCTGGGGGAGCTGCTGCTTGGAGACTGGATGGAGATTTGTTGATTGGTGGGGAACAATTTTTTTGTTTGCATGATTTGTCTTTTGTGGGTGTCATTTATCTCTCTTTATTATTTTCATTTTAATAACAATATTATTAGTAGTATAATTATTTTTTTTTCAGTTTTTTTAGTGTTCTTATCTCAATAAATGAATTTTCTCACTTTTACCTTTCCAGTTCTCTTCCTCCCCATCCCACCGAGAGGGAAGTGAGTGAGAAGCTGTGTGGTGCTTAGCTGCCAGTCGCGTTTTTAGCTACAACAATACTTTAAGTATTAAAATCTACAGCATTGGGGGGTTTTTTTTGTTTGTTTGCTTTGTTTTGTTTTATTATTTGGTTTTGGGTTTTTTTATACTGTTTTTCAAGAGAAAAAAAAAATAAAGTAAAAAATCCAGGAGAGTTTCTTCTGAAACCAACTGTAAAAATGCACTAGGTCACTCTGATGCTTAATGAGAAACAGTTAATTTCAGGATAAATATAAAGTGATGTTTCCAGTGCCCACTGAGCAGGAGAAGATATATGCAAATGAATGACTGGGAGGATGTATGGCTCCCAAGCTTGCATGTGCTCTCTCTTTTTGTCTTCACTACTTCATTTGTGAAGCATGTTTTTCCCAGGGGGGCTGCGGGACTACAACAAGATTCAATTCAGATTTTTCCTAATTTAAATTAAAAACAACAGCCATATAGCCCCCAAGGGAGCATGGGGTGGGGGGTGAGCACCCTTCAGATCGTGATAAGATGATGACTTATTTTAAAAGCAAGTACCTTTTGAGCAAATTTGAACAGTATGTGACAGAGGCATGGGGTGGTGGAGTGAATTAATGTGAGTATTTAATGAGCTATATTGTTACTGTCTTATGCTGAACAACTAAGGCTTCCTGAAAGAGGTAGAAGCAGTTAGAAATGTAGAAGTGTTTAATAGAAATTTAAATTTATATTTCTTTATATCCTCTAATATTTATTCATTTAAACTTTACTTATATCCTTGAGATGGTTGGGATGATATCCCAAATTATCACGAAATCATAGAATTTGATGAGCTGGAAAGAACCCACCATGATCAAGTCCAACTCCTGTCTCTGTGTAGGGCACCCTCAGGATCACACCATGTGCCTAAGAGTGTCATTTGATTGCTACTTGAACTACTCAGACAGGCTTGGTGCTGTGATCACTTCCCTGGGGAGCTTGTTCCATTCCTCAGCTGCCCTCTGGGTGAAAAACTTTTTCCCTATATCTAACCTAAACCTCCCCTGATTCATCTTCCCACCATTTCCCCAAGCTCTGTCTTCAGTCACAGGAGTGAATAAATCAGTACAAGTCCCATCTTCTTCTCTTCCCCTCATGAGAAAGCCATATACTGCAATTAGGTGGTCAAACCTCAGCCTCCTTTTCTCCAAACTCAACAATCCAAGTGACCTCAGCTGTTTCTCATAAGTCATACCTTCCAGGCCCTTCACCAGCCTTGTTTCTTTCCTTTGGACACACTCCAATAGCTTGATATCTTTTCTATACTGCAGTGTCCAAAACTGCACAGTGTCAAGCTGAGTCTGTATCAGTGCAGAATAGTGGGAAAATCACTCCCCTTGACTGGATTGGGGATGGTGTTCTTAATGCACCCTGCAGACTTATGTTGAAGTTTGTCATCAACCAGGACCCACATATCCCTCTCTATCACAACTTTTCCAGCCACTCATTCCCCAGTCTGTACTTACCACCAGGGTTGCCCAATCCTAGATGCAGAATTCAGCACTTGTCCTTGTGGCTTCATGTGGCTGGTGAGCTCTAACCTGTCAAGGTCTCCCTGCAGGGCCTGCCTGCCCTCGAGGGAGTCAACCACTCCTCCAGTTTTGTGTCATCCACTAACTTGCTTAAAATTCCTTCCATTGATGAAGATGCTGAAGAGGAATGCATAAGGGATGGAGCCTTGAGGAACCCTAAGAGTGACTGATTGCCAGCCTGATGTTAGTCCATTCACTGTCACTCTTGGCGCTCCACTGTGAGCCAGTGCCTCTCCCATCATATTATGCTTCTTATAATGTATTCTCCTTCTTATCCTATTGTAAAACACCAAGTCCTGCATCAAATGTCCTGTTTTAAGATTAATGAAAAAAATTAACTGATCCAAAATGCAGGTTCATTGAGGAAATACATAATTACTTAATAGCAAATGTCTAGAAAAGTAGTGCAACAAAGTTCTTGAACGTTTTTCCCACTGTCCAATAGGAATGTGTTGTTCATTTCCTGTTTCTCTGTGTGATCCAACTAAATTTTGTTCTCAAAAAAACTTTTACTGATCCTGCTGCTCTATAATTGTAATTATAGTAATCAAATTTCAATCAAAACTAAATGTCATTGAGTAAACAATGAAATAATACACATGATATCATATTATTGCTAGTAATATATATATGTGTCTGTAGAAGTCTCCTCAGTACATCTCACTGTGTGATCACATTTGTAATATTCTTAACTGGTTTACCAATATTTAGTGTCATAGAACAAATCTCAAAATTATATATAAACAAAAAATCCATAAGAGTTAGACCAAAAGAAGAACTAGGGAAAAGCAAAGGATGTCAAAACTTTATAAACAAATATTATTTATTATTTTTAGTATTATTTTTCAAATGCCAGCATTTTTTTGTCAACCAGCACAAGTTCGGGTAGTGTGGCCGTTTCTGGAAAACATATATTACTACAGGTCTCTCAGTACAGCTTAAAGGTTTAAATTAAAGTTCCAGAATTAGAGTTGTACAGATAAGTAATCACTGCAGCTTCCCAGAGAGAACATGTATAAAAATACGTGTTGAAATCTTCAGTCCATGCCATAAATGCTTCCTTTTTGGATTCTCGTTAGATTTTAAATGATTGAAAGGCAGTTTATAAGATATAGATAGAATAAAAACCCTCATTTAATACTCCAAAATGGTACAATAAGTTAAATTATCTTGTCAGAATATATTTAAAATATACAAAAGAAACAATAGTTGCAATAAAATACAAAGATAAATATGTCCTGTTTTCAAAAAACGTGTGATTAGAGAGAAAAAGCTGTGTGATATATTGTTCAGAACATTAAACCAATTTGAAAAAAATTTATGAATATGTGGGGCATATATTTTCTTGGATAAATGCTTTTTAGATAATAATATCCTTCAGCAGTGACAAAATGATTGCAGTTGATCTACAGTATACTTTACTTTATGTGTTTTATATCCCTAAAATTATTAAAAAAATTAAATCTCAAAAAAGTAAAGAAAAAGGAGAATGAGAGAAAGAACCTCAAACCAGTTTTCACAATACAGGTTTTTTGTTACTGTTTTTAAGCCAAAACTGATTTTACTCAGTGTTCAAGAACTAAATCTTTTCTTAAGAGCTAACTTAAATTATTACTTGAAATAAAGATGAGTAAATCACCAGATGACACTTGATGAATATCAATATCAATGGATGATATAGCCCTTAAACAGTGCGAGATAAATTGGTCTTTGTGCAAATGGTTGAGATTTTTCATCTGATATTAAATAACCCACTATAGTATGATGTTAGTACTCTGTGTTTGCTACTAACATGGGGATACATTATGCATCATGTCACCCAGTAACAGCAAAAATTGTGGCACTAATTGACACGACATGAGAAGGTATCACATTCTACATACTCCATTCTCCCTATAGCACATTTTCATTCATCAGGTGAAGATAGACTAGTTTTGGGAACCATATGTCAAAGGGAATAGTAGTATTTCTGACATCAGTACCTGTTTTAGAAAGTTCATTTCAAGTTAATTTGCCATAAAATGGTGCAGAAGAAAGCAAAGCATGGAAAAGAAGCATGTTTCCTGAGCTCTTCCACTTAAATCCACAAATACGTAGTGAAGTGTACTGGTATTCTTACATGATCAACAGAATCAAAGTTTTTTAACAAAAGAAAAGGAAATTAATTTGAATTTGGCAACGTCAACCCACTCTGACACCATGGTACTAAGCACAGGCTCCGTGTCTACATGACGGCATTTTTCTGATCTTGAGTCAGAAAAATAAATAAATAAAACAAAAAAAAATAAAATAAAATAATAATAGAAATAAAACAAATAATAAGGAAAGTTTAATATTAACCTACATGTACTCCAGAAACAAAGTGACTCAGGTATCAGGGGTTGACTGTAACCCCCTTGAAAAAGGCACAGTGGGGTTTTGTTGAAATTCATCACTGAAGCATAGAATTAAAGAACCATAACCATGGTATCATAGAATGGATTGCATTGGAAGAGACCTTAAAGACCATCTAGTTCAAACCTCCCTGACATGGGCAGAGACAGCTTCCACTAGACCAGGTTGCTCCAAAACGAATCCAGCCTGGTTTGAACACTTCAGAGATGGGGTATCCACATCTCTGGGGAATCTATTTTAGTGTCTCACCACATTCAAGGGAAATAATTTCTTCCTAATATCTGTCATAATCTAATCTCTTTCAATTTAAAGCTTTTCCCTCTTGTATTATCATTCCATTCTCTTCTAATCATCCCTCTCCAGCATTCCTGTCACCCCTTTAAGGTACTGGAAGGTGTTATAAGGTTTCCCTGGAACCTTCTTCAGGCTGGACAACCCAAACAACCCTCAGATTCTTGATGTGCTCCAAGAGATCTATCTCCTTCTTCTCTTGGGAGCTCCAGAAATGGACAAAGCACTGCCAGTGGGGTGTCATGAGAGGAGAGTAGAGGGGGAGCATCACTTCCTTTGACCATACTTTTTTTTATATAATTCAAGACCTGGCTGACTTTTTGGAAAGCAAGTACACTTTTCTGGCTGTCCAGACAGCTTCTTGTCAATAACACTCCCAAGTCCTTCTCTTCAGGGTTGTTCATAATATAAATCATAGAATCATAGAATCAATCAATCATAAAATCATAGAATCTCATAGAATCATAGAATCATAGAATCATAGAACAGCTAGGGTTAGAAGCTACCTTAAAGATTATCTAGTTCTAACCTCCTTGCCATGGGGAAGGGACACCTCCCACTATATCAGGTTGCTCAAGTTCCCATTCAACCTGGCCTTGAACACTTCCAGGGAGCCACAATTTCCCTGGGCAACCTGTTGTAGCATATCACCACCGGCTGCATATTGTTCAGTGAAGGAGAAAAAGAGAACTGAAATCACCGTGAGTCTGAATGGAGAGAAGGAAAGGCAGAAGAGGTTCAGAACTATATTTGCAATACAAAATTTCTCACTATCTTTCCTCTGACAAATGCAGCCACACTGGGGAAGCCCCAGTTCAGCCCTGTCTGTTTGAAAAACACTTTGAAGTTGAAACATACTTTGTAAGTGCTAAGTATTATTATTATAATTAATTGATAGGATGATTGTTCTGTGCAGCTGCCTGCTAGCTTAGATTGAGTTATAAGGCAGGATATTGTTTTTGTTGTACTGAAGAGGGCTATAGTAATACTGAATGACTGCCTTTCCCCTGGGAAAGTTCCCGAAAGAGAGATGTGCATCTGATACAAGTACCCCTGAGAGCAATGATTTAAATACATAAATAAAATTAATAGGAATGAGGAACATGTGTGGGAGGTAATTTGAGGGCTTCATAAATACCAGTCTTGACTTTGTATAAGAACTGTCTTTGGCTGTCATTTTGTATTTAATGAGTGATCCTAAGTTGACTCCAATATGGAAAAGAGGAAGCTCTAACACCACCTTTATTCCTGTTCTGAGATTAATTTCAAACAACGATACATTCCTTCCACTGGATTTCTTGAATTTCTTTCACTTTTGGCTTAAACTGAGGTAAAGTGTCTTTTTCAAGGCACCTAATGGAGGTATCTAACAGAGGAGCTCCACTCAGACTTCTGTTTCAGTCATTGAAGAAGGAGAATGGCAGGAGAGAGAAGAGCTCAGATATTTCAGTGTAATTCTTATATGGGCTGTGTCTTCTTTTATTGACAGGAGGAAAAGCAGCCTTTAGAAACTGAATGGAAGTGCCTCAGATAAAGGATGTCCCTGGATTTGCTTAGTTTGCCTCCCCATAAAGACACACCTGATTTGAAAGGGCACTTGGTGGGGTGGAATGTCCCTGCTACTCACTTTTCCAGTTCTCATCTTTTTTCTTTTTTAGTTTTGTTCTTTGTTAGAGAGCAAATTTGTCAAATTCTGTATTTGTTGTTCCATCTTTCCTGTGCTAAGTCTCTCATGCAAACAGCTCTGCTAGAATGCAGCTGTCTCATTTTGCATAGCAGACTCAAAACACAGCTCTCACCAGTCCATGTTATGCTAACTTATCATTGAAACATTCAGACCCGAACCCCTGGAATTTTCCATCTGCTTTTCATCTGCTGAGCTGACGCTAGAAGGGCAACCACTGCGAGAAACCCTGCAGGGCAGGTTTTACCAGTGGGTGTAATTGAGAAACAGTAGCTAACACTCTCAGACACAGGGCAAAGGGATGGTTAATAAAAGAAAATATAGATCAAAAAGATATAAACACACTTTACAGCATGATCCAAATCAGTGCTGTTGTCAGGTTGTGTTTTTGTGTTGTTCAGACTTTTTTTTAATACATATACACTCGCACATTCTTAAGACCATGTGTATTATTGTGTCTTGCAGGAGAATGTAGGAAATCTGAGATCTGTGGAACACTAACAGCATTTAAATTAAGGAAAAGGTCTTATTGAGATTCTGAACATGGAGGAGGGAAAGCTGAGATCCAGTTCCCAACCAAGACTGTCACCCAGTTCTTGATCAAATCAAGTGAAAAAAAGAACTGATGATTTTAAGCGCTTGACATAACATGCTTTTAAAGTCCTGAGTATGAAAATCCAAGCCTGTAGTTTACTGAGCACTGATGAGGACCCTGAGCCCTTTTTTTAACTTTGTAAAATTAGTGTAGAAATAGCAGGTAAGCAACCTGCAGTGGAGGGTGAAGAGTTATCTACTAACTGGTATATTAGGGCACAATCAGAGCTAAAACTTTGAGTGGGGTGGCACTAAAACTGTGTAAACTGAGTAGAGAAAGGGTCTGTAATGATCACTGACCAGGAGGCTACACCTTGTAAGAAATATTAACAAAAGCATTTATCAAAGTATATCTTAAATTTTCTTTAATTTTACTCTTGGTGTGATTTGGGACCTTTTTGGGTTTTTTTCTTGCTGGTTTTTGTTTGGCTGGCTTTGGTTTTTGTAGGGAAAAAAAAAAAAAAGTAAATAAGAAAATGGACCCAAATGGAATGCACACAAAAGCTCATGCACACACATACACACATACGTATACACACACGAAGAAATCGTTATATAAAATGACCAGGGCAAATCAAAGAAAATAATTATTGCAGCTGATGGAGCAGAAACTCCATTATAGCTAGATGCTAGCTCACAATGTACAGTCCTGAAGGTTGAGAGCTAAATGCATTTTTCAGCATCTCTAACAAAATTTATTAAATTAAGTTTTAAAATGAATCACATTTCTTCCCGAGTCAATTTTCCCCCTCCTCCTTGCTCCCTGCTTAATGCTTGTTTCCTTGGTTATATTTTATAGTCAGTGTTTGTTATTGTTTTAGTTTCATTTGCTTCCTCTCTTTTTCAGGCCTGATGCTGAAGTGTGTAACTCTCTTTTTACTTAGGAGGGACATATTATTCATGTAGATAGTAAGACCCAACATGGTGTGTAAGAAGGGAACAAAGACAGATAACACTTAGAATGTCTTTTAGTGTCTTATGAGCAAAGTCTGAGGTGCCAAAACCTGGACTCAAAACCCATATACAGGGATGGCCGCAGGTAAACTGATGGTACAACTGAACCAGGGCAGATATCCATAAGTCAAACATCTTCCTACAGTGGAAATCTAAGGGGGAAACTGGTAAATGTACTTCTTAAAACCTGTATGGGTGTTGCTGGTATTCATCTCTTCTCAGAAAGAGTTTCCAACCTTGGAGCAGTTGGGTATTACACACACATTTATACCAGTTTCAGAGGCAGTCTGAAGTAAATCCGGTAAAATCTCTTCTCACATGTAATCCTTTGACTGGGCAGCTGGGTAATCCCCAATCCCTTTAGATGGCACTAGTGGGTCTTCAGATAAATTATGTTTCAGGTATCTTTTAAATAGAGAAAAAACTGTTCAAAACCGTGTAGCATTTGGCACACATTTTTGGGACAAATTTTACTTGAATTTCATCTTCCTTCTTTTGAACTTGATGTAAGTGGAAAAAAATTTTAATTCCTGTGAAAGTTGAGTCTCATGTTTCTTAAATCTTAAGTCATTTGGTTTGTTCTCTTTTTGGTTCTTCCTCATCAGTATTACCTCTACATTTGAAAAAACAGTCACAGTCAGTCTCTAATTCTCATGGAAACAGGAAAATTAGTAACCACAATTTAGGTCAAGAATGGACAGAAGTGAACTGACAAACATCAGAAAGCATGACAGTTACAAAATACAACATAGAAGCCTTAATACCTGTCATAGAGACACTTGTTATAGGCACATGGGATCTGGAAGACATGCCCAGTTTCTTGTATTTTCTAGCAATTTTGCCATATACGTACACAACAGACTGTCTCATACATTCAATAAATTTTGAGAAAATAGTATTTGGTTTGGGTTTCTGGAGAGGAATTGCAAAAAAAAAAAAAAAGGAAATGGGAAAAAAAAAAAGCCACAAATATCTATCAATGTCTTTCTCTGTTTATGAAGTATAAGAAATTAATTTAGGATGTACTTATGAACATGGATTTTACCAGTGTCTATTCATATATGCATAACATGAGTAGCTCCAAGTATAACCTAGTTGAAGAGTGATTTAATTAATAACACTCAAGCTATAAGCTTTCATTTATAGTGAGACCCTCTGGGTCTAAATTCTTTACATCACTGCTGAAAGACAAAGGAGAATTAAAGCTAGTGTAAATTGCCTTTCCACATAATGTATACAAAATGATACATGTGGAAGTGTCACACAGATGTAAATAAATAGCTCTTGGTGTGTATGTAGGGGGGGGATAGACTGTATGGGAATGTTCACATTAAATACAGCTGTTGGAAGAACATAGTTTTAAAGATCTTTATTCTTGATATAATTTTTTCTTTTTATAAAAAATGATCATGATAAGATTAACTTTTGCAGTTATTAGTAAAGATCTATTTATACAGATGCCTCTCTAAATTATGAATTCAGTCATCATCCCACATATAAATGTTGAGTCATAAAGGCACATGTTGATTTTATATCTGAGAATGAGACTTTTGAGTCAAAGGACTGAATCACATTAGAAGTGCTGGGTTAGAAATGGTTAGGATTTAAAACTTAATACTACAACATATAAATCTGACAATACCTTTTAAAATAGAGAAGAGAAAGAAAAAACAGATAAATGGCAGCTATGAAACTATCATAAAAGTATTTTTTGACTGAACTGATGCATATTTCAAAGGTGTATTATCATGATAGTTTTCTGCTTAAGGGTCAAATGAGTAACTTGTTTGTCAATGTAATAAAACATGTTTTGGTCTGTGTTAACAAAGATGCTTCAGCTAGAAATCAACAAACAACACCAATTTGTTAAATTCTGAAGTTTACCTAGAGGAAATTTAAATAAAATAAGGAAGATAAATTAAAAAAAAAATACAGGATGTTTTTTTCCCAAAGTGAAATGTATTGAACCCCTCTAGACCTGTGGCTCCATACACAAAGGGCTAAATTTCTCAGCAAGATCACAATAAATTTACATTTAAGTTTTCCCTCATACAAAGTTTTTGAATGTAAATGTATCCATAAGAATAACACTCAAAATGTGTAACTGGCAGTGGGGTGTGTAAATCCAGTCACTGTGAGCCTGTTATCTACAGCTATCTTGTTCAAATCCATATATTAAAAATTGTGCCATATGTATCACTCCCTATGGACGCTATCTCTTTTTCTCATTGCACTCTTTAATTGAGATGCAAGCTAAATCCCAAACAACAATCTCAACTGTTTTTCTACCTGCCTATCCAGAAGGTTTACTAGTCTATAGGTGCTTAACTAATCAAGATACAGGCTCCTTAAGTGCTGAGATTCAAATGCTGAAATATTCTTGGAAATGCATGTTTAAACAATGAGTAAGTAGTATTCTTCTACCTGAAATTTCACTGCAATGCAAAATACAGGGTACAGGAACCAGGGAAAAAAGTCAGCCCTTCCCAAAAAGTGTTTTACGCCATCTTTTGAATCATATTACTGAAGAGTCTGGAGAGCCAGATACTGCCCTGCATGAAAGCAATTGAAACAGCATTACCTGTCTAATGGAGAGAATGGTTATTGGAGATGGTGGCAGAGCTTCAGAGAAGTGTCTTTGAGTACAAAGGTAATATGTAATGTGAGCTGAATGAGATGCTATGAAGGAAAACCATTTTACATAGTCAGCTTAGTCAGGAAGGAGCTTCAAATATGTAGACCAAAACCCTGTGATGGCTTTCAAATGTATTTTCTTCTCAACACTTGGTATTTATGTACTTTTAGGTACCCAGGACTAATGAGAAACTAAGGATTTCCATAAGAGAGGATCTAAACAGGTAATGTAAATTATCTAGTTTGGGTTCCCTTGCGAAAGAACATGAGCCAAGGAGTGCCAGCATTCATTCTATTTTTTTTTTTTTTTTTGTCTCTCAAACAGGAGATATGATAATGAAGTCTGCAATCTCACAGTGCACATGAATTGGAAAATTACTAAAACCTACACACATGAAATTTTTATTTTCTTGCTAAGTAACACTGGGTCTATAGATGATAGCACTGGGTCTACCAAGAGACTGGAAAGCTATGCCTGACTGCTGATAACTAAAACTTGTGAAGGTATGTGGGGGTTTCTTTGGGTTTTTTTGTTTGTTTGTTTGTTTGTTTTTTGGTTTTTTCCAGAACATCTGTCTGGAAAGGGTTGGAAGAACTTTTTCTGCAGTGGTAGAATTTTCAAGGTTTACAATGATTCTAGGACCAATTTCCAAGGAATTAAACCTCTAAAGGAGGTTAAAGGACCTTCTTTATATGCCAGGATACTCTACAGTTTTAACATTTCATTGTCATGTTAAAATGCAAATCTAGGCCTGTGTTGTCAAAGCCATAATTTTAGGAACCTTCTCACTTAAAAGTCTCATTTATCAGTGGGTCTTGTTGTCTGAATAGCTACTTGTGAGTGAAAAGTTGGTCACATTTTCTTTTAAGAGACAACATATTTATTTTTAATTTTTACAGAGCAATTTTACTTCCTTTTCTTGCTACCATTTGCAATGAAAGGCACGTACCATAGCTTCCTCTAAAATTAAAACAAAAGGTATTAGTTTGTGGGGACTACAAAAGATATAAAAAGTATTTAATCCCAAGTCAACTGGAGATCACAACATTTATTGCCTGTTTAATGTGGAGAAATACCTGGTGTTCGTCAGACCTTTGGATGCCTTGATTTCACATAAGCAAAACCAAACATTTTCTTTTCAAGGAACCTTAGAAATTATTCTAAAAAGTCCTTATTAGTTCTACTTTTCCAGTTCTCAATAGTGTGTCACTATGACCAGTGATAAGTTTGAGTGACTTGGTAAAATGTGTTGTTGTCCTTGCTGACAAGCCCTGGCAAGATGCTGTGTGTTTTTTGAAAGAGCACCGTGTCAAAACTTGCTCTTACAAAGCTCAAGGTTCTGTGCAGAATAAACTAAAACAGGCACAGATGAGCAAATTGCCCCACTATCTGTTTACAGGTTTGCAACTTATATATTCACTTACAGGACGTCATGGTTGTATATTGAGCATCCATAAATCACAAAGCTCTCCAGCCTTGCTATGGAAATATGACAATTCTACTCGGCACCTGTTCCACCCTCTATTTCTGTCACTTGCCAGAATGACAGTGAGCTATAAACATCTCTACATACTAGGGCCACAGCTCTGATTCGATGGAATTAAATGACCTTGGCCAAGATGATATTTTTGATGTGGAGAGCTTATCCCATTCTTCATGCAGAAGATGTAGGGCCTGAACAACAGAAGGAAAACTTCTTAAAGAAAAAAAAAAAAAAAAAAAAAAAAAAAAAAAAGAAAAGAAAAGAAAAGAAAAGAAAGGAAAGAAAAGAAAAGGAAAGAAAGGAAAAGAAAGGAAAAGAAAAAAGAAAAAGAAAAAAAGAGTATCATTGACTTTATTTTAATATTTCTTTTCCAATATGCTGATGTTTTACCAGGTAATTGCCCGACACAAATATTTATGAATGTCAGACCACTGAGTTCTATACCACTTGCTGAGAGAATATCATTGCTTAATGAATTCTACCGTGCACATGGGACTCTGGTCTTTAATGAATAGATCACTGTGATTTCTAGAGATGGCTGTCACATTGAGATATGAGAATCATTTCTCTTCAGTGAAGAGGAGCTTGGATATGTGCATATTTAGGGGTTCTATTTCCCACAACTGTAGACCTCTCAAGAATGATGCAGAGCTGAGACTAAGATTTAGGAGGTTTCAGGTGTCATATTACTGAGATTCCCAAAGATCAGCACCATACAAACTCACAACCACACAAGAAAAAAGTCAAAGAAATACAATATTACCTGCAAATCTGTTACTTCTGTGTTACTGCTTGCGTCCTGAAGCACTGGAATTGCAGCAATTTTTCAGTGTATTTTTCCTTCATGACTCACTACTTGCTAATTTTACAGGTTTTACCCTTTGCCAAATTTCATGTAAAGACACAGCAATGCTACAACCTTAAATGATTGTATAAATATAACTATATCTTTTCCCTACAGATTTTTCTTTCTAATCCTGTATATGATGAAGGAAAGTGAGCATCATTACCATCTGTGGAAGAATGTCATACACAGATAGCTATTCACAAATAACCAAAGGAAATAATCTTCAAAAATACTAACATTATATAAAACCAGTTTTGTTTGCCTCAGTACCAAGAACTGAGTTTCTGACACAGCTGAGTATTGTTTCAGTTCTCTTAACCCAGCAGAGGGAGGCCATCTTACCAGTCCTTTTTTAAAACAAGAAACACAAAAGATGTATAATGCAATAAATGGAAGTATTTCTCAAATCCAATTTAATAGACTTGTTGAACTACTGAAAGTCAGTAATAGATGGTGCTTTCATGGGGCAGGGAGACAGGCATATTTACTGCAAAATGGGAAACAGTTTCTTTGCATAGAGTGGAGATAAAAATGGCATTATAATCTATAGAATAGAATTTTTTAATAGAAAAGTGATAAGCTTTACAATGTTTGGGACATCACAGAATGTAGAAATGAAATAAGCAATATCAAGTCAGCAATATTTGAAGTCACCCTGAAAGAAAAATTTGAGCTTTTTTCCTCCCACATTATATATAATTAAGATCTCTTTGCTCTTGCTGAATTAGAGATACTGCAATATAACCACGATAAAACCAATCTATTGTTTGTTTATATAACTGCAGTACATCCTGTCTAGATTTAGCTTAGATATCAGGAAAAAATTCTTTCCTGTGAGGATGGAGAGACACCAGCATAGCCTGCCCAGGGAAGCTGTGGCTGCCCCATCTGTGGTAGTGCTCAAGGGAATGTTGGATGGGGCTTGGAGAAATCTGGTCTCTGCCCATGACAGAGCGACTGGAATGAGATGATCCTTAACCTTCCTTCCAGTCCCAACTGTTCTATGACTCTGTGATTCTAACATAAATACAACACCTGTCTCAGAACCATTGATGAGTCTCTCTATATTTATTTTCCTGTTTCTCTTCTATCCTTCAGTATTCTTTTTGAAACTCTTAGGAAAGTTAATATGAAGCTGTAACCATGTTGCATGTAGTTGTTTGAAATATTTCTGAATTATGAAGTTAATTAATGAGATATCTTTTAATTATTATTTTTAATTCAATGCAATGTTTGAATATTTTGAATTTTATATCTCTATGTGAGTTTTGTAACAGTTTAATAACTGAAATTAAACCTTCTATTTTCTATGAAGCTGTCCCATTGTTTTGTCAATGTTAGCATATAGGATCCTAGCATTTGAGGTACCTCTAATTTAAGTACTTCGAATAAGTATTTAGTCAGAGAAATTCTAAATATCACATATTTATGTGAAAGTAGATAATGGAAAAGCTAACCAAACACTACATGAAGCTATGTAAGTAAATAAAATATGATTCTGTCAGGACAAAATAATGAGAGTTCTGCAATAAAGTGGTCTTATTTTCAGTAATCAGTGGAAAACATATGATTGCAATAAAACACATAATGCAAACTTTTGTGATGATGTATTGTCAGGATATTCTTGTGAAAAAGACCAGTTATTTTAATCTCAACATGTCTTCTTTACAGTACGTTGTAAGGCAGGGTCAACCACAGGTTATTACCTTTGCCAAACAGCAATCTGAATAAATCAAAAAATGGAAAATAGAACAGTCAACTTTGCCCTTAAATGGTTCATTTGTTGCTAATTGTTAGTTAATCTCATGTAAATCTTAGAGTAACCAATAACACACTTTCTAGGAAGAAAAACTTCCACTGGTCAATGTTACTGGTAGAACTGCTTAGAACTTGTTCTCCTGGCTGTCAACATGCTTTATGATTTTGACTATAATGAGGCTACATCCTTTCATTTCTGTAGAGGCATGAGTGGATTGTAGCAAATTCCTTGGGTAACTTGGTGCACTAAATCATTCCCTTTCCCATGAGGAATACTATTCAGCTTCTGCCTCCTCTCAGGAAGCAGCTCACATTTTGAAGAAGAGCTTTTTATTCAAATAAACACCAAACAATAAACTGGCTTTCCAAAAAGGATGTTCTCTTAAAGTGGCAGTGACATCCTGTGCCTTCATCCACTCCCCTGACTCCAGCAATAAAGTGACAAATGAAATCAGTGACTGTTGAGAAATAACTCTTCTCAGTTCAGCTGGATACACACAAACACTTCCCTTCAACAAATCTGTCCTTTAAGCAAGCAGTCTCTAAAGTTATAAAATTAGACTGCAAATTGTAAAACAAAACAACAACAAAAGTCCCAGCAAGAAAACTTTTAAAACATATGGATAGAGGATAAATAATAGATAAATCTGACAGTAGGTCAGATACATCAGATTAGTTCCACAGAAACTGCTGAAGATGTGTTTCTGAGTCAGGTACTCTTGTTCTCATAAACCCCACTACAATATTCTATTGCAAATGCTTTAAATGCTCCAAAAGCTGTTGGAAGCCAAATTATTCTACCCATTACTGCAGAATGCCACAGTATTGGCTTTTAACAAGCATTATGTCCAGACTTCCCTTCAGCGCATTTGTGTTCACAAAGGCTAATCAATAGTTACTTTATTTACTCTACTGAATTTCATCACATTAATAAATGTATCTCTCAGTAACCATAACAGACCTCATCTCTGGAACAAAGAGAAGTTTTAAATTGGCATTTCTAAACTTTACTGTGCATTTCACATCCATTGATAAAGACATATCCTTCAGTGTCTTGGTTTAAAAAAATGGGATTAAATTTTGGGAAAATATTTGTTTTTTAAAAAAAAACGTAAATTTTCTTATTAAAATTGCATGATATGCAGTTTTTTGATTTAGTACTAACAGTATTGAAGAATTACACAGATCAGGCAAAAGTTTAATGCTTATGTGATTTAGCTTAACACTGATGACTTCTAATATTTTAGTTTCCTGGATTATTGTTTTATGACTTAAAACACTATTTCTTGACTACACGTATACAATGTGACAGCAGAAGCCACTATTGAACTGGGACATAGCTGTAAATCAGTGTTGAAAATCATGGCAGTTTTCCACTTTAATTTAGACTTCTGAGTACCAGATGGGGGTTGCTGTTTCTCAAAGCAGTTTGCTCCTTGATTTCCTGAAAGGAAAAGAAAAAGCAAAGAAAAAAAAAAAAATTAAAAAAGGAAGTATGTTATCTCTCATGAGCCATATTGGCACTAGATTTTGTGGCAGTAGCTGGTGTTGGTGAGATACTCATTTCAGGGACATGTTGCCTGAGTCTTATGGGACAGCTGTACCCAGAAGACATCTGCAATGAGAACTGAAGAAAGGCTGTTTATTTGCTGCACCTTTCAGGTTGTCAGTGTTTTAGCATGTACTTTGCCTCTGCATGTGAAAGCTGCCAGGGCAGGTTGCTAAAAGTTCAGGTTGCTGAAAAAGAAGTGTCAGCTGTAGTGAAAGCAGAGGTTACGGTGATAGACAGACCTTGACAGAGCCTCATCTTGGATGTATTTGACCTGATGTCATGGGCAAGTCAAATTATTAAAATCATACTACAAGAGATCCTCAGTTTTTAAATGTCTTAATAACTCCATTTGCAAACCTGAAAATTTGGGGTGTTTTTCAAGCTTAAGTTAACTGGATTTCCACTTACTCATTTTTAAAGTATATAGAGTATTTAAAAAAAAAAAAAAATCACCTAAATTATGTTTTTTTAGACCTGTTAAGAGGATGTAGTGAAGAGAAAGTTCTAGGATGTAACAACAATACAAAATATTACTTATTAATAAATCATCATAAACATTTTCCAAATCTTCCTTTCAGTCTCTCAGTTTTCTGTGCCCTTTCCAGGTAAAATGAACAAATTCTAAGTCTAATAAAACAAATGGTGTCTCAACTACCTAGAACTTTGGTTTTGATAGATTCTTCTAAGAAGTCAGCACACTGTGGTTTTCTATTGCATTTTGCTTCTCTTTTTCTTAGGGTGTGAAAGCTCTATTGACTCATTTAGTTCACTTACAAAATCACTGGGATCACCCCATTTTCTTCAGGAAGTCCACATTTATTTTCTTACAAAAGTTTGTGAAATTTCTGCTACTTCTAGGTTTCCCTGTGGTACCTCTTCTAAAAAATAATTGTTAGCTGTCCTAGCAGAACAACTTTTAGAAATTATTCAACTTGATTATAATTCCTGAAGGACTCAGTACCGGAACTTCTTCACTTTCAATTTTAAGAATGAGTTTGTAACATCTTTTCCCATCAGACCAGAGCCTGAGCCAGACAAGCGCCTCTGTTCACGAAATGTTGCAAATAATATTTTCTAAAATAGATTGCTGAAATGATCTTATAAAGCAGGTTCTCATTCTCTTTTCCCTGGCAGAATTGCCTGTAGGAGACAAACTTACTATTAAGCTTTAATTTCCTATATAATTTCCCTTCCCTTCCCTTCCCTTCCCTTCCCTTCCCTTCCCTTCCCTTCCCTTCCCTTCCCTTCCCTTCCCTTCCCTTCCCTTCCCTTCCCTTCCCTTCCCTTCCCTTCCCTTCCCTTCCCTTCCCTTCCCTTCCCTTCCCTTCCCTTCCCTTCCCTTCCCTTCCCTTCCCTTCCCTTCCCTTCCCCTTCCCTTCCCTTCCCTTCCCTTCCCTTCCCTTCCCTTCCCTCCCCTTCCCTCCCCTCCCCTCCCCTCCCCTCCCCTCTCCTCTTTTTCTCCCTCTCTTTGTTTGGCATTGGATGAGACATGTCATCAGTATCTACTGCAAAACAAGGAAAACACCTTCATGTGTGGTGTCCCTATAAGTGAAGTAGCTGTTTTTATATATATAATCTAGATCCAAACAACACATTTGGTCAGTTCCTCCTATCACTGAGTTTTTGAATTTTGCTTTTATAAAAGTAGATTTCTTTCGCACTAGTAATAGAATGAATATTTAAAATTAACAAATATAACTCAGCTCCATTTTGAAACCTGAACATGCTTCTATACAAAAAAACACCAACTGAAGACACAGCTGTGAGTGTCTTATGTGTCACTATAATGAATGTCACTCACCTCAAATTAAAAACACACAGTACATCCTGATTTTCTTTCTTTGAGTTATAAAAATTGAAGAATTAATGATCACTGTTTTGGTCCTCTTTTTCTGTTCATTTCACAGGATTTTCCAACTGTGTTTCCTTTTTGCAAATCATGGGTTTTTTTCATAATAAAAACTATGGTTAACTAAGGAAGAGTCAGCAGTTCTGAACTGATGCAAACATCTGAATGTTACTCAATAATGAAACAAGATTAACCCAAGGAGCTGTGTTTATCTATTTAGCAGTGTGGCTGAGAATTAGCCTATTCCCAAATGAAATGGTTGTGTTTAAGTACTGCCATACTGTCTTGAAAACTTGGACAATGAAAATTTAGTTGCTTTCACTTTTGTAAAATGTAACTTAAAACCAGAAATGACTGCAATTTGAACAGATAAGCAAAACTATGTGATTCATTGCCATTCTAATTTTTGTGCAGGTAAGGGGGTTGCTTACCATGCTGAAAAGATGAGGAATCTGTTAGAAGGTTTTGTACCTTTGTCATTTTTGGGGCTGAGCTGAATGAACAGAGTTCTACAAAAGGAAAGCAGAGCCTTGAGTCACAACTGGTCCAAGTCAAATTCCCTTTTTCCAGCAATATTTGCCAAAAATTCAGGTTATGTTTCTATAATACAGCTGCTGCTTCTGCACCTTCTGTGAATCAGTATCTTTAGGAGAATTATATACAAACAAGTCCGAGCACACTAGTTGTCTATTACTCCAGCTTTTTGCCATAAAAAGTGTAATAGCTATAACAAGTCATATGAAATATCAATTTAGTTTAACATACATCTCTAATAATATCAGCACAGAATGATCTTAGAAACAACATAGGACAGCCATAGGGACATTTGAGATACATTTGAGAAACAGATATGATGTGCCATGTTAACTGCTGTCACCCTTTTTTCTTTTTCAGTTCCAAAATTAACTGTGAGACAATGGTCTAAACAGGAGCCTTTACTCCACCCACTGAATATATATCTGCACTGTATACATCTCCAGTAAAGACAGGTATAATGCAGTTTTGAATTGTTACTTTAATAAGCCAACTTGTCTCCCTTTTCTCTTCCCCTGCATTTTTTGTAACATAAGAGGGGGAAACTCAACATTCTTCTAATAATCTTTTGTTCACATTAAAAAGCAAACAACAGCAGAAACACAAAAAACTAAAAGAAAGAAAAGATGAAAAAGGGGGGACTGGACAACTGCTTGACAGACTGCCCCGCTTTTATGTCATGGACAGGGAGAGCACCTGGAGCCTGACTATAGGGTTTACCATGTCCTGAACAGTCTGTTATCACTATAGTAGTCTTTATTCTGGCTGTGCACCACTGTGTTCTGAAGGCTTAAACAGAGTTCTACTTTATGCCTCCATATCTAAATTATCAATAAATAAATAAATAAACAAACAGATAGGTAAAGAAAAGGTGTTTAAAATATGTTTTTAGAAAGTTCAGTTGCCATCCAAGTCCACTTGTGTAATGATTATTGACATGTCTTATTCATAAGTCATCGGGGTACCACAAAACTTTTGCAACCTAAGTTGTATATTACACAGCTAGATAATAATTTTCCATGTCAACTCTGCAATTTTTGCCATATAAACTTCCTGGTATCTAAGGATTCAATTCTTTGTGTAAAGGTTTTACAACCAGGTTAATTTATATGTAGTTTTGTAGGATATATAATTTTGCCAGTGAATTATATGGAGAACAGCTGCCTAAAATACCATCCAAAAATTATGTTACATCTCCTCATATGTATGAAACTGTTCTTACAACTTTAAATGGCTGATGCTAGATAGAATAAATTGCCCAGCACTCCATCAAACATTTTATGAAAATCTAGAATTTTTTCCTCTGGCTAGTGTATTATACCTCTGGTATGTGCTTAGGAAATTATATTCCTACAGAAGAAAGCTCAACACTCTTTCAAAAAAAATATTAAAAACACTGATCAGGTTGCTATTGATACACTTTTTAACACCAGTGGAAAGGCTGTGCTTTTGGATGTAGGGAGCTGGGTCTGTTTTGTGTATTTCCAGAAAATATTGAATGACAAGACAATCCATCACAACAAACTAGCACAGATCTTGCATGCACACACTTCCAGAAACACTGTCAAACCACCCTATGGAAGAGTGCAGCACCAGAGAGTCCAGGTGAAGGAGAGCAGAGCAGACATCAGTGGAAAACAAGAAAACACCATCTTGTTTCTTGTACCAGGGCTTGTGTCAGCGATGTTATCAAATTGCTTCATGTACCTACTAATAAAATACCAGTTAATCCCTGTTTAAGGAGAGTGGCCTGAAATCTAGTGGACTGCTATGGTGTTCAGTGGCTTTGGAATAAACTGTGATGGTAAGCAAAGCCTTGAGTCTACTAGTGGCTAGAACTCCACAGTTTAATTGTTCTTTCTCCCTATAAAGGCCTGCAAACATTCATTTTTTTCACTGAACTTCTCCCACCCAGACGATGCTCAGACTTTACACTGCTTTTAAAGTATTGTTCATCCAACTCACTTTGAACTTTAAAGCTTTTTACTGAGATAACAGGATCTACAGTGTGAGATCAAGCTTAGAAATCACAGCTTGAAATGCCTATCCAGGGGAAGTCATGCAGAAAATGAAACATATCTGGCAGAACAAGACTGTGGTTGGAGTGACAAGACAAAGTCAAGGAAAAGGGCAATGAGGAGAAACTCAGACAGGAAAAGGCTCCCTGGTGTTACTGGGAGAAAAGAGGGTAAAAGTTTAGGGAAAATGAAGAGTTAAAACCCACCTAGAAAGGCTGAGATTGAAACGTGTGAACAATCCCAGCTCCTCTCTCCCCCTTCCTCTCAGCAAAGGTCATTCTGTGTGAAAACATTTCCCTGTTTCTATATCTTTGCTTTTATTTTGGCCTTTATCTGGGGGAATTTTGTCTAGATGAGATTGTGTCTTTTTCAGACCGTTCAATCTCTTAGCTGTCACAAAAAAAAAAAAAAAAAAAAAAAAAAAAAAAGAATCAGGGGGAGACAGCAAATTATTTAAAGGCAGTCGGGCAATACTGAATTGACAGCTGTGTGACCACAGAACTTATAAGATGGGTAGCAAAGATCTTCACTGCATCTCTCAGCCCGTTTCATATCCATTAAAGAAGTGATCCCACAAAAGCATCCTAAAATACTAGTCAGGCTGTATGCCCACCAGCCCCTCTCTATCTGCAGTGCTGTGCTCAGCACCCTGCTGTCTACATTGGCAGAATTTGCCTGTGGCTTGGCTATAATCCTCTGAGACAAGAAAATTCATTGGATAGTTGTGCTTAAACTACTTCCTCTTGGTCAATGACTCCTTACTGATGCAGTTCAAAACTGGGATCTAGGAAGAAAGCATGATGCAGTGACTTGATGTAGGTGCAATATAAATACATGGCATTTTCACTTGTGTGACCAGGAGTGTGTTGCAAGCATTGGTGGAAAAAAGGCACAGCAGTTCCTTCATTTAATTAATGTTTTGCAAGCACAAAACCAATCCACAATTAGCTGGGAGTTTATTAGGCAATATTCTTCTCTGACAATAACTTAGAGAATGTTTCAAAGCACTTTGTTTGAAGAACAATTTATGTTAAATGCAGAATAATAAATAAAAGATTTTAAGTATTTTATATAACCAGCAGAATTTTAGGGCAACCCCTCTCTCCCAGATTCACTTATAAAACACAAAAAGTAATATAGTTAATTTGAAATAAGAGAATTAAAACAACATTTTTAGTCAAATCCAGCTTCTTTCAGTTTTGAAAAAATAAATGGACTAAAGTAATAACAATATTAATATAATTTGATAGTAAGCCTTTTATTTTTAAAAATAATATTTTTACAAACTAAGTATTAACTCTTTCATACTATTAAACACTTAAATGCAAACAGAAATTTTCTGTGTTAATTGAAAGCAGGATACTAAAGGTGGTACTAAAAATTTGACCTGTCTCATATAAATAACATTAGGCAACCTTTAAGTTACTGGAACTGTTGAGAAAGGAGATTAGATTTAAGAATAAAACCTTTTTTCCTTGAAGGCTTTCTGCCCTTAAGTGCAAAAATTACACTGAATATCACTGAGTTTTTTATAAAAAAGACCTTTTTTGTATTTCCAGCAAGACAGATAGAAATGCAGGGCTTTTGGGCAGTATGAAGGCAAATAAATGATCTAAATTGTTCTTACAAATTGCTGAAGAAAAAAAATTAAGAAAATAAAAACTAAAAACTGAGAATAATATTATAGAATCCCTTTTTTCTTGGTATATGACATTTTACAGATTACTTTCTTTCTAAAAATATCTGAGAGTGCCATTTTGCAAATTTTACACCTATACATATTAGTTCATAAATATAGTGTATATATATATATATATATATATTAATTTTTATGGATATTAAGTTATAAGCATAAAATATGTTTGGATATAAATATATATTTTTTGTGTGTGTGTAAGTGTGCACATACATGTCTGTATATATATATATGGATGAATATGTATGTGTCTACATTTTTTAAATTTCATACCAAGATGCAAAAAGCACAGCCTTATAATATATCACTCTCCTATTCTTGCTTTGTCTAATTTCAAACTCCTCCCAGCATATGTTCCTGTCGTCTGTCTGTGTGTCCACTTATAAATAGACAGATTCTAAAAAGAAATAAAAATATGTAGGACACCTTGTACATTTTGGTTTAATTTTTAATTTAAAAAAAAAAATCATTAAAAATGACATTGTCCTCTAATTTTTTTCTCCATGCAGCAGCAGCTGCCGTTGTCAAGCTGTTGTCTTTGTTACGGCATTTTTCTGAGATACTGCAAACCCATATTTGGAGTTTTTGTTTGTCTGTTTTAAAACATGACATCTTGCTTTTAGTTTGAGACAGACTTCAATGGAAGTGACTTCTTTTTTTAACCCTCATTTCGCTTTTAAAAATTTCACTTCTGAAGAAGAACAGATCCGGATACACACCTGGAGAAACTGAAAAGGTTTCATATGATTTAGACCATTTGTGGAAATTATACCACCAGTCTCTGCATTGTTTTGAATAATGCTTTAAATAAGCTAATGTAGGATAGTTAGTCAACACATAAACATTAACTGATGTACTCTTTGTTCAATTTAGACCTCTTTGCATGATTTTTTGCAAGGTTGACTGTGTTTCTAAACACTCGGGTAAAAGGAATCTTTTCAAATATTTTTTCTCTTTTATATAAGATTAAGAGCAAAAATGAAGGGAGGAGAATTTTCTAACCAAATGGGACAGCACAGGACTCTGAAGAAACCCCACCTTGGGTTCATTTTTGTGAGAAATGTGGCAACAGTAATATCTGATGTAAAAATTTATAGGGCATGGGTATTTACTAGTCATTGTTCTATGTATATACTTTTCCTGATAATAAACATATTTGTAAATCTGATTTTTAGAGGTCAATTATTAAACATTTTTTGTGAACCCTGACAAGGTAGGAAAATTTAGGGTTATCATAATTGTGCAACCTAAGTTCTACCATCACATCTTGAAATTACAGATAAACTTCTGTATTTTTATGTGGAAACAGATCTCATGTTGCTTCTCATATTCTACTCCAGATTACTCCTTCTCAATTTTAAACATTTAATTCAATTTTTTAAGATAGGTATGTACATTCCCACCTTAGACTTGCAAGGTCCTCAAGGAGAATTTTCTCCTTTTATTGTAAATATATGGGGACAGCAACGTTCAGACTCACTGACTCACTGACTGACTAGATGTGAAAGTAAGTGAGATGATTCATGGATCACAGTCTGGATTCTTTCATCTCTCTTTTTACAGTATATATTTCTGTATTGTTCTACTTTCTATTACATAATAAAATATTTACAGCTCTGAGTCCATAAAAACAAACAAAGAAACAAACAAACAAACAAAAAAAACACCCACAAAAAAACCAAACTTGTGAATGATAAAGAACAAAAAAAATACTCATCTTCTGAAATCACACCAGTTGCTGAGAGTGGTTCTTTTCATGACCACATAAGCAGTTTAGACTGGCATAGTTGAGGGGCATATAAACAAGAAGAAAGATTGAAGGAAGGTGGAAATTAAACTTTATTTTCATGTAATTACTTGATATACAAAATTGAGGTATTAAGGTATACATCTCCATTGGATGAAACTTTTCTAATTTCCTCTCCACACCAATTAGATTTCCTTCAAATGGAAAACAAAAGAATTAATATGTTCATCATATAAATTCAAGTGAAATTAATTTTTTAGTGCTTCAATGCAAAAGTATTTTCTGTGTGAAGTACTAGTTAAACTTCATATGTGTCCATCATGAGATAGATCTGAATTCATCAAGGTATGAAATCTCATTACAGTATTTTGTGAAAAGAAAAATCTGTCGCACTGTTTCCCTCTCTCTGTAAGAAAAAACATTTTTAACTGAATTAAAAATCTTCTTTTTTCCTTCTGATACGAGGTTAATTTTACCCTGGTCTTTTATTTATAAGTTCAAATCTGTGCACACAGTGATAGCAGCTGAGATACAATAAACCAAACACATTTATGCATGTGTTATCTGTGTATGTATATACATGCTTATATCATATTTAACAAGACTGTTGGATGAGAAATCTGTGTATCCCTTTATCTTTGATGTCTTTGGTCTCAATAAAAAGCTAATCATATCCATTATGTATATAGCACATCAACTCCTATTTACAAGAACACATATATATTAATCATGTTACTTGATAGAGTGATTCCCAAGAATATAATATTTTTATATATATAATCTGTAATGGGTAGCTCAGTTTACAGCTGATGTTTAATTAGGATCTTGCAGTTGCAATAAACTTTTTTTTTTTTATTGCACTCAGCCAAGGTACAGTATAATGAAATGCAAGTGACCCAAACTAAATGGAAGCACTGAAGTAGATAATGTGGCAATATATCAAGTAAAATACACTGATTCTGCAGTCAGTTCATGCCCTAATGGCAGAAAAAGGGTTTGAAAGCCACTTTAACCATAAGTAGTGTGTTTATGTATTATTCACAGTAGCAAAAAATTGCAAAATGTCAACATTTCATTTCCCTCTTAAGAATTTCTTTTGATTAGTGACCTAATTAACCATTAAAAAGGAAAAAGGAGTATGTATTTTTATTTTTTTATTTTGAACTGTAAATACAAAAAGCATGAGTGTTGCTTACTAGAGAATAATTTATGATCCTAAAATGTCACCATCAACCTTAATAGTCTTCAGGAAATCATAATTAAAATAAATAAATGAAATTGTCTGCTGTTTCACCTTACAGAGTCATTTTTCATTATATGTGCATTTATGTATTATTTTTGGTGACATTTCTTATTAACATGAAATAAGACATGAAAATATTTCAGCTGTTGTCTGAGGGTTTTTCTTTTTAATAGTTTAAAATTATTATTATTTTTATTATTATTCTTTATTTCACAGAAAGTCTACAAAGTACCTGGAAGAAATAGTGGGAAAAAGCAGCCATAGTCTGCAGCCATAATCTGCAATTGTTAGTGTTACATATTCTCAGCTATGGCTGAGTTTACCAAACCCTGCTTTAGATTATTACAATATATAAAATGAAATAAAGTTGGATTTAGGACCTAGTTCTTTCAACAAGTGATAAATGGGGACAAAAAATTACAGATGTTCACAAGTTTCTTTAATATGATTATCAGCTACCTGCAGGTGGCTCTCCTTAATTGAACATGTTAGTAGACATTTTTATTATTGTCACTATTCTTTATCTGTTTGTGTACGAGTGCGTAGGAGGCATGCTTTGGACCATGACTACCTGGTTCCAAACTCCTTATAAATTCAACTCGCTCCAAAATGTTTTTTGCTGTTGAGCATCCACAAACTGATACCAAACTCACCAAGGAAGGAATGTGACAGAGAGAACAGAAAGTTTATTTGCAATTTATTTCTGTATCTTGTTGCCTCAAATGATGCCTATATATAAAATAGAAACCCTCAAAATCACTTCGAGGTGCATAAATTTCACAGGAATTAATGAAATTAATGATGGCCAAGACAACCTCTCCAGGTATGAGCACAATTATACAATGTGTGAGCAGCTCTACATGAAAACTTCTAAAGATTCCTGCTTTTCTCCTCACTTCTTACTATTTATGCTCATTCTGTAACAGAACATACACCTTCCAGTATGTATTGCTGTATCAAGATCCTCAGATGCAGATCCCTGTTCTGTAAAACTGCTCAGAATATTTTTATCCTGAGGATCAATTTTTTCTGTGTGACTCATAATTCTCCTATTATACAGCCTTTGTTTTGCTTTCCCAGAGAGCATTTAAAAATTGCACTTTAAGCAGAATATGCATGACATATTACATGGAGAAAGAGCTTCAAAGAGCTCAGAGCTTGGCATGCTGACAAACTCAACTGAGTCTCTGCTCAACTTTTTCTCTTCTATATCTCTGATATTTTAGTACACCTTTATTTGTTCAGCTATGCTGAAACATATATGGCTACCTAATTTGAGATGGAGTTCCACTTAATGGTTTCATTCAGTTGGTTTTCTATCACAGTTTACTCTTCAACTTCACTTAAGGAGTCTGTGTAAGAACCAAACCTCAAAATATTTTCTCTTAGTGACTCCTTCAGTGCAACAGATGAAAAGAGAGGCACCTGTTTAGAAAATGGTCCATTATATATTTCACAGAATCACAAAAGTTTCACAGCAGGAAAAGACCTCCAAGGTCACTAACTTCAACAGTCAACATCCCCCTACCCAAATAAAACACGTAAATTGTATTTATCACTATATCAACAGTCCATAACATCATGTCCTGAAGTGACTCATCTACATGATTTTTAAATACTTCCAAAGATGATGATTCCACCCTCTCCCTGAGCTGTCTGTTCCAATCCCTAACTTCCCTTCCAATTAAGCAATTGTTCCTCAGATCGAGCCTGAACCTCTCCTGGGACAACATTCAGTCCTCTTGTCCTCTTGTTCACTTAAGAGAAAAGGCCAGCACCCACCTCCCTACAACCTCCTTTCATGTAGCTGTAGAGAGAAATAAGGTCTCCTCTCATCTTCCTCTTCTCTAAACTAAACATTCCCCATGCCCTCAGCCTCTCCTCACAGGTCTTGTTCTCCAGACCTTTCACCAGCTTGGTTGCCCTTCTTTGAAATTACTCCAACAACACAATGTCTTTCTGGTAGTGAGGAGCCCAGAACTGCACACAGTACTAGAGGTGAGAGATACTCCATGAGCTTCCAGCTTCTCTAGGAGAATGTTGTAAGAAACTGTGTCAAAAACTTTACTGAAGTACAGGTGGACAACAACCGTAGCTTTTCCCTTGTCCACTAGGCAGGTCAGCTGGTCATAAAACAAGACCAGGTTTGAAAAGCAGTATTTGGCTTTCCTGAACCCATGCTGGTGGGGCCTCATCCCCTGGCTGTCCTGCACTTGCCCTGTGTGCACATTCAATATGAATCACTCCATAATCTTCCTCGGCACCGAGGTCTGGCTGACTGGCCTGTAGTTCCCCTGATTCTCCTTCCAGCCCTTCTTGGAGATGAATGTTACAGTGGCAAGTCTCCAGTCATCTAGGACCTCTCTTGTTATCCATTTTGTATTAATCCACAGCTTGTGGGTTGTAGACCAGTAGCCTCTTAAGAAGTTCACAGCTGATGTTTCTGGTATGGTTTGACTCTTGCCAGATGTGTAATCAAAAGCATATCACTTCCTATATGGCTTGTCCATACACATAAGATTAAATGTAAAGGACCTTCTGGTTAAAAAATTAAAATGAAGGACATTTCATCTTATTGAGCTTTTGATTAAACCATAAAACCAGGGAAAAAAGTCAGACGAACCTCTCAGAATAAACTTCCTTTTTTGTAAAGTGCCCACAAAAGCAAGAAAGGGAGGCTCACTGAAGTAAAACAGATTTATTACATATTAATTGATAACCATTTTCACTTGATACTTGTTGACTCCTAGAGAGTTCAAAACAACCATTTACAGCTCCTGCTCTGAGCTATATTTAAAACAAATATGCTTAGCCTATGTCAGCTTTGTTACTGAGGCTTAATTTGTTACAGTATATTGCTGCACTAACTGACCATTAGTGAAGTGAACACATTGCTAATGAGGTAAAGAACATTAGTTTAAACCATATTCCCTCAGGTCTATGTTAATGCCTATACCTTGTGTTTGAGGCAGGATGTGGAGGAGCAAATCATGATTTAGTCTGATTGAGTTAATATAAAAAGCCAAGCTGACCTGACCATGTGTTTGAATACATAACTATTAAGGGATAAACCATCTAATTATGGTTGCTAGATGTAGGTACAACAAAAACTTAGGTTATAGGATAACTTTAAAAAATTCAGCTATTTTATTTGTGTTTGGTTTAGGGCAAGTGGGGAAGAATAAGACAAACACTCTTTCCTAAATTGCCCTAGTCTGTTTAGTAGCATCCATATTAAATGTTTAATTTCATAACTTTGAAATATAGAGAAATTTACCTTGGGTCATTTAATTTAACATTAATGATCTCATGTTCAATTAGTGTATATGTTATTGTAAAATTATTATTATATATGCTATTGAATGTTCAGTTTATCGTATAAGAACATGATATAAGCATATAGGATATAAGCATATAAGAATAGCATATATAAGCCTATAAGAATATTTTAAAATTTTCTTTGCTCTTAGGAAAGCTTTCATTGAGTGCATCAGGGAACGAGTAAAGTGAGAAATTCTTAATGTATTGGGTAGCAAGGAGTGACATAGGTGATAGAAAGAATAGAGAGACAAAAAATCCTTTCTCTAAAAATAAGCAGAGAAAAATGCAATGCCATATATCATTTTTTCTAAAGCACACACACACCAACCTGATATACTTATATTTGCTGCCCTATAAACTTCTTCACCTTCCTGTGCTATAATGCATTGTCTCCTGAATTGCAGCAAAGGTTATAAGCCTAAGGGACCTTTGAAACTGAATCACTGAAATGCTCCAATCTAAAATGCTTGGGGGAAAAAACAAAACCAGCCAACCAACCAAAGAAACTATCAACAAACAAACAAAAAATACCCCAGGATTGTTATGGACAGATATGTACCTCATACACACTTTGTATCTACAGAGCAACAATAGATGTTTATATATTTTTAATGCAATTGTTTTGGTAATCTGTTTTGCAGTGTGGTCTCAGGAAGAGCTGTGGTGGCATAGCTGAGTAGATAATGAACTGCAGTGACAGCAGGAAGATTAGTTCCCAAGGGTGGGAACATTTCTTGGTGCTTTCCCCAGAGAAGAAAATACATGCAACATCAGACCTCGAGGTGTAAGGTAGGCAAGATTTGAGAGGGCTCAAATTCACATCTGCTCATATGAAAAAGGCATCATATGAAGGCGCTACAGAACTCTTCAGTATTGCTGAGAAGCATTTAAGAATAGATTCTTCTCTCAAGAAAAGATTTTTTATTTCTGGATTTACCCTGGCAGTTTTTATTGCTTTTTGATAAAAGATAAATTACATCTTTTCCAACGTCTGTAATGCTGAAATGCTTATTATAACCTATGCACATACACAAAAAGCAAAAAATAGTTAGAATATAAGCACCCAATTCCCAAAGGGTCACAGTCAACCCACAGGCAGTGGACCTAGGACAAGAGAGAATTTCAGACACATGTTGCTTGTATATTTGAGATGCAAGGTTCAACATACCATCTCCCACATTATCAAAAGATCTATTTTACATATGTCAGACACACACATACCTGACAGATCAGGGGAATTCCCAGAAAATATGGGCAGGAGGACTTGTAGTAACGTAGGCTTGTATAGGAAACAATGGGAGAATTTCTATAGTAAATGATGGATTCTAAGGAAGATTTATTAAGATTATATTGTGTTATCCAGAGTGGTGCAAACAGCATCTTGAAGCACATGTTCAGTGAAGCACAGTGCTTGACAGAAGCCAAAACAATTCATGCAGATTTCTTTATTTTAAGAAATCTTTTGCTGGGAAACTCTCTGAAGTTCAGGCTACATAGTTAACATCTGATGAAAGAGAAAAGGAGAAAAAGAAAATAAGGAGAATTAAAACCTATCAAAATTTGCAAGGTCTTGTTTCATTTCTCATTTGGAAAAACATGCAAAACTCAGAAATTTATTGTAAGTATGTATTGGTTTTCATTCTGTGTAGAGGTATAGTTACAAACTGCAGCTTTTAGCTCTGTTTGAAAAGCAAAGAAGATACCTCTATTAATCTGTGTTTATATAAAAATTCTTATTTTTTTTCTCCTTCATTTGTGGATTTGTATCTGACACATCACTGATGGGATTTTCAAGACAGTTTCTGAATGTAAATTAGGTTTCTCATCTGTCTTTCATAGATTCATAGATCTAAGGGCCAGAAGGGACCATTCTGATCTCTGAGTCTGGCCTCATGCAAAACACTATCATTGGATTCCCTTTAATAAATTAATTGTTTCAAGTCAATCCTCTTTACCTGCTGGAGAGTTATTTTGAGGGAAAAAAAAAAAAAAAAATCCCAACCAACCAAACAGAAAGAATTTTTAAATGTATGTCTTAAAATATCCAGAGGTCTTATTGTTTTTTAAACTGCTTGTTCTTAACATTTTTTTTGTCTGACTACAATGAAAATGAATACAGTGACTCCTTAATGTAGAAATACTCAATGTGTGTGAACTGTGCAGTACTGAGATTGCTAAATGATCCAACCAGAGGTTTTTGAAATATTCTGGAACAACAGAAAGCAGTTTATTAGTAAAAGGGACATAAGTGGTTATTTCTCTAAAGCTCAGCTTCTCTACAGTTCTGTTACGTTAGGAGATGTCTATAAAGAAAAAAGCTTTGCAGAACTTACCCATAGCACTGTTGAGACAATAGACCTCTATAGTGAACCTGAGCTGTCAGCCAGAAACCAGTAGACCGTTTCAAGTGCTTTGCTTCCATTCTGCCTCTGCTGCTCGAAAAAGTACACTGTCAAGCAGGCCTGTATGCTCCCAGTCTGATTTAAGACACAAAGAAAAGATTATGTGCTTAGTCACAGGATGGGAGAAAAGTAATGCACCCTGCTGATCTGTCCACTGGAACTGCTCAGAGTCTGTAATTTCAGTTCTTGAGCTTTAGAAAAAAAGCTGATTTGCAACCTTTGGCCAGACAATAAAATTTCTAGAATAATTATGTTTTCTTAGTTTCCAAGAACCTGGTGGAGGGAAAAATTCCAGAAAAAATAACTCACTCAATAACTCACTCAAATATTTCAGATTCAAACTCTACCATTTTCCAACAGGTACTCTGAGCTGCCAACATGAGCCATCAGATGGTCAATTTACTTTTTAACCATTCAGGTCTGATAGATACAAAGGGGAAAGATTCAACCCAGAAATCAAGTTCAGGCTATTTGGGAGGATGAAGAGCTGGATAAGAAGCTGAAGCAGATATTCTTAAGAGAAGTAGGAAGATGAGAGGAAGAAATTGCTCTTCAGTGCCCTGCTCAGCCAGGTTAATCAAGTAAACAACCTCGTTCCTTTGCAAAGTTATTTGCTAGTGTTAAGGAACAAATGGGGAAGGGGGTTCAGAAGGATCTTTCCTTTGACCTTATGAAAAGCCAATTTGCTAAGATGACTTGTCCTTTCAATATTTATTAGTGCTTTATTTCAATTTTATGCTATGTAAATAGCAAATGAGAGTACAAAAGAGTCAGAATTACTTAGGTGTGAGAGCAGTAAAAGGGGAGAAGGGGATAAAGCCATGCAGATAGAGGCAACATAAAGAAAAAGATTTTGTATTTCTTATATAAAGATTCAATGGCCAGCTTTCAAATAAGGCACAACTTTAGAGTTAGATAAGATTGTTCAGGGTCATATCGAGTCACATTTCAAATATCTCTAAAGATGGAGTTTCTACAGCCTCTCTTGACAATCTCTTCTGGTGTTTAGGTAACTCCTTGATTTAAACATTCCTCTTGATGAAACCAATATAACCCTTGATATGTCATTCCCACACATTGTTCATTACATTTCCTGTTAAACTTTAGTTTTATTTATAGCTCAAATTTCTCCAAATTTCCACTTCCAGGCACTCAATCATACTTTTATTTTATCTGATAATTTCTTTTATTTAAATTATGTATTTCATATTTATTAGAAATATATATATATAAACATGGACCTGTCTACCCTATTTATAAGCTGAATAGTAAAAGTACCTTGGATGTCTCATGATGAGGCATGTTTAATCCAGTTGTCACCCATAAGTCTTTTCTCTGAAATCTATCTTGTTTTCCCACATTCCCTTAGAATTCTGGCCATGAGAAATGGATGCACTGTTCATGGAGGAATTGTAACTATCCCAAGTAAAGAAATAATTTAAGTATGCAGCTTTTCTGCTTTTAAATCAAATGTATCTTTATTCCAGTTTTAGTCCAGAGGCAATTCTGTTCGAGGGCTGAACCTGTTAGATGACAAATAGAAACAAAAAGGGCCAGTCAATTCCCTAGACTCATTCTACGTACATTGTACTTTTCACGAACACATTTGACTTTTTATGCAGTAGGGGGTACTTGTCATTGCATTTTGCAATCTACTTTTCAATATGACGGATCAAAAATTCATACAAGGTCACTATAACAACAACAACAACAATAATAAATTCCATCGATGTATAAATCAGGAACCTCTGCGGTGAAGTGGTGACATTCAATACACAGAGAAGCCATTTCAGAAACATTTGCTAAATTTCATAAGCTTGTGATTAGAGCAAGGGACCTGGAGCATTACTTTGAGATTCCAGGGGAAAGACTGGCATAACAAATCTACAATCAAGTCAGTGGTCATTTTTTTTTAACACATGTGCAGAAAACTTTCTGAACAAAGTTCCCTGATGTTCACAGGCTTTTCTGGGGACTAATTTATAGCCTCAAAATGAAATTAAGCACAGCTCTCAAACCTGATAGTCAACCCTAGTCCTAGTAGTGACAACAATATACCAATATTGTTCTGCAGCTGTTCTACTTGGACCTGCAGATGCTGTGGTCTGACAATGCAAGGATGTGCCTGTAGTTACCTGTACCAGGTAAATAAACCTTCACCATTTCCCAGGGGCTGGGCTATTTTGTTTTCTGGAGTATACTGTGCCCATTTCACAGGCGAAGACATTTTGAGATTGCTTTAGTATTTCCAAATGTTTTTGCACCACAGAGTGTGATTAGGAGCATATACCACTTCTGAGCCTGAGCCCCATTCACAGTTCTTTCTGAATTAAACCTTCATTTGAAGTGAAATGTCCATCATGGACTAAAACTTTTCCTTTGTCAGAAAGCTAGATGCCAAAAGTGTGTCTGAGGACAGAATTCTGAAAATTTTTCCCAAGCCCCACTGGAGATATTTGAAGAGCCAAATTTCCATTACTGCTGCCTATGTTCACTTCTTAGAAACTCCAGCAGAAGTCTGGAGAGCACAGCAGTGCAGAAAATTGAGCCTCAGCCAGGCTCTGCAGAAATGGCGCAATCAGTCCAGAGCTCCTTTTAAGCAAGGCTTAGCAATGACCCATAAAAGGAAATGTTTTTTCTTTGAAATGTGGTCTCACTAAATTCTCTGTCAATTAAAAGTAAAATGTCTTAAAACTAAAATGATCTTAAAACCATGGTTTATTTTTTGAGTATTTTTGTTTTTGTTGTTGTTTGGGGTTTATTTGTTTCAGGGGTTTTGATGGTTTTTTTTGTTGGTTTTTTCATTTGGTTGGTTGGTTTTGGTTTTGTTTTTTTTAATGGCTGTGATATATAAAATATACTTTTCTAATTTGGAGAACTTAATCCTTGTTCCCTGCCCATATCCTCCTCCACAACATATCCACACATGTGTCTAATTGAGTTCCTGACAGTTCAATACAGTAGATAAATTTACTTTTGCAAAGAACTGCTTGATGATATTTTTTAGTAGCAAAGAAGTTGAAAAGCTTATGTGCCACTACAGAAAGTTAAGGGGAATGTGACGGTGGTGGATGCAATAAAAGCTCAGTTTAGTTCACACACTCTTTTACACAGGTTGCTATTACTTTGAAAAGCTTCTGGCATTCTGTAGACAATAAGAAGGTCATAAAATCCCTTCCTTCCTGGAAACCATTCAGTTTAAAACTTTCTGTATGAAAGAAGCCGAAATCTTTCACAGCTCTACCTAATCTTCCCCAGAGGACAAATGTGCTGTCATTTTGAACTTATAAGTGGGCACTTCCAGTGCACATGGGGAGTGCTAGATGACAGCCTGACTACACACAGCCTTTTTCCCCAACAAAGAAAACACTTGTGGCCCTGAGAAGATCCCACAGTGGTCAGCAGCACAAAAGAGGGACAGATAGTATCTGAACTCTCTAACTGAATAGGTCCTAAGGATTTATCTATTTTTGATTCCTGAGAACCAGAAACACTTCTGGAATTGTGGTTTAGTATGAGGTGACAGAAATCTGCAACAGCAGCTGTGTTAATAAGTTGTTTTAAATACTGTCATGTCTATATAGATTTACTTTCTACTAAACAGTTGAGCAGATTTCTACAGGCTGATCACATATTGTGATGCTTAACTAGAAGTTTCTCTGGAACAAGTCCTCTTTTTTTTTTTTTTTTTTTTTTTTTTTTTTTTTTTTTTTTTTTTTTTTTCTCCTTATTCTTGAAGTTCCTGTAGTTGAGTTATACCTTAATTCTTTCCAGTGGAGTTACATTCTCTTATGCAAGCACTGATTTTTTTTCACCGATTGCAATATCAGCTGTAATGTATCAGCATTTTATATCTATAGATTTGTTGGATGGATGGATACACTGGGAAAAATTAAATGAATGTATACCAATATAATGTAATATCAATTTTAAGTTCATTGTATCAAATGAGGCAAGTTCTCAGTAACTTTTATTTAAAAATAAATAAATGTTGAGTATAGATTTATTTGGAAATATGTTATTTCTCAATGAGAATTGCTCAGCATAAAGCATTAAATGTTATGTTTAAGTTCTATGTAAAAATGAAGTCCACAGAAGGTGGAATCAAGGACAGGCAGCCTGGGAGGAATGTAAAGAAGATATTGGAGAACCCAGGAATCAGATTAGAAAAGCTAAACCCCACACAGAACTAAATCTAGCCAGGGGATATCAAGAGTAACAAGAAAAACTACACATACATCAGTGATTACAGGAAGGTTAGGAAAGATATGGGCTCTCTCCAGAAGGAAATGGGAGATGTGGTGATGCAGGATATAGAGGAGGCTGAGGTACTTGATGACTTTATCACCTCCATCTTCATTGACAAGGGCTCTGGCCACATCACCCAAGTCACAAATGACGAAGGCAGGGCCTGGGAGGAGGAAAATGCTGCCGCTATAAAAGGTGAGGTTTGAGATCATTTAAGAAATCTGAAAGTTCACAAGTACATGGGGCTTGATGACATTCACCCATAGCTTCTCAGAGAAAGGTGAGATTGTAAAGATGCTTTCTATCATATTTGAAAAGTTGTAGCAGTCTGGTAAAGTTTCCCACTGACTGGAAAAGGGGAAATCCAACCCATTTTCATAAAGGGAAAAAAAGAAGACCTGGGGAATCATAGACTGGTAGCTCTTCTATTCCTGGCAAGGTCATGGAACAGATCCTCCAGAAGGCTCAGCTGCAGCACATGGAATATAAAGAGGTGGTTGCTGACAACCAGCATGCCTTCCCTAAGGGCTAAGTATGTCTGATGTTTCAGTGGCTTTTTACAATAAGGTCACAGAACCGGGAGACAATGGAAGAGCAACTGACATCACTTATCTGGACTCATACAAAGTGTTCAACATTGTCCAGTAAAACATCCTGGTCTCCGAATTGGAAAGATACAGATATCCACCACTTGGTGAATAAGGAATTGGTTGGATGGTCACACTCAAAAAGCAGTGGCCAAATGTTCAGTGCCCAGATGGAGACCACTGACGAGTGGAGTTCCTCAAGGAATTGGGACTGGTCAGAGACATAGACTTTTGTTGATGACACCAAGCTGTTGATGACACACTGGATGGAAGGGATGCCACCTTGAAAGGCTCGACAGGTGGGCTCATGCCAACTTCCATGATGTTCATTAAGGCCAAATGCAAGGTTCTGAACCTAGGTCATGCTAGGCAATGCCAAGCACAAAATACAGGCTTGGTGGAGAATGTATTGAGAACAACCCTGAGGAGAAGGACTTAATGAAAAATGATTCAGCAATGTGTGCCTGCAACACCAGTGTATCCTGGGCTATATCAGGAGAAGCATGGCCAGCAGGTCAAGGGATGTTATGCTTACCCTCTACCTTGTTAGATCCCACCTGCAGTGATTTGTCCAGTTCTGAAGCCTCCAAGACAAGAAAGACATGGAGCTGTTTGACTAGTTGTAGAGGAGGGCCACAAAGATGATCAGAGGGCTGGAGCACCTCTGCTGTGAGGGCAGACTGAGTTGGTGTAATTCAGCCTGGAGAAAAAAGTCTGGGGAAACCTTATAATAGCCTTCCAGTACCTGAAAGGGTTACAGCAAAGCTGAAGAGGGACTTTTGATAAGGGTATAGAGTGATATGACAAAGTATAATGGCTTTAAACTGGGAGAGAGGAGATTTAGGCTATACATTAGGAAAAAAATTGGGAAAGTGAGGGTGATGAGGGACTAGTACAAGTTGCCCAGATAACAAGTTGTCTCATCCTTGGAATTGGACAAGCCCAAGTTGGATGGATCTTGGAACAACATGGTCTAGTAGGAGGTGTCCCTGATCATGCCAGGGGTGTTGGAACTAGATGATCTCTAAAGATCCCTTCCTACCCTAATCGATCTATGATTCTATAGCTTTCCACACTTTCAAAATACATGATCCTATCAGAAAAAAAGTCTGATGTGAATGTATAAATGCATGAAATAATTTCACAAGAAATACATATACAATTTTAATTGGGTTTTTTTATTTATTATTAATTGTTGAATAATTTTGATCTCTCTGTTTGCTTGAAAGCTGGTAGAATCATGAGAACCCTTGAGAATATCAGCCTTCACACAGAAAACTATTTTCTAGATTGAAGTTTAGATATGTGAGAAAAATCTATTCCATAAGCTTAGAAACAGAAAAAGGGGGAAAAAATCTAAAAAAAAGAATGGCTGCCCATGACATAGACATCACAGTAAATGTGAATATTTCTCAGAAAGTTCAAGAATCAATGTATTTACATGAATCAATAGCCAATTTTTTGTAATATTAAACACTTTATCATCATTTGTTGAAACTAGCTGGCAGGTTATCAGGCAAGAGAAAAGTCTGAGAAACAAGAAGAACAGAATAATTTGTATGTCTTATGTCATTACTGTTGAAAACCCATCCGGACCAATGACAGTTCTCTTGCATAGTTTTACAGTCATCCTTATTTTTGCAAATGCTCACGTTTTCAGAGGTGAAGATAAATAGTATTACCAACACTATGGTAAGCATTGTTGTCTGTCTAACTCCTCCCCTTTGGGGGTACGTTGACTTGATTGTGTTACATGTGTTTTTTTAAAAAAAATCCTATATAATATAACAGAGAATGATAAACTTGCTGCAGGATTTTGAAAAGCAACATATATTGAGAGTCTACATTTTTTTATAGAATTCTATATAATGGTTTAACACTTCCACAGAAAGATATCATTCTTTACTGTATTACATTGCATCTCAGAATAACTTTTTTACAACTCTACTCTTGTCCTTCTTTTAAATCCTGTTGTGCCAGAACAAAAGAAAATAAGATTACATTTATGTGTCATCTTCCATCTGGATAAATCAAAAATCATGTTACAAGCTACCTACCACCATGAATGTAACCAAAGCTGGTGTGAAGGGTGTGAAGGCTCACCTTACAGGAATGTTAACTAAAAATACAATGCACATCTCAGTGCATAGGCACATCTCTAGATAAAGATTATATTATCACTGCTTTTGGTAGGATGTCCTTCGGAATGAAGAAAAACCAAAACCAGTGAGAATGTGTAAGAAAAGCACCTTTTGGATGTTATTTGGGTGTCATAGATTTTGCCCTGGGGTTGGACATATAGTAGATGGCCTGGTATAATTTCTTGATGCATCAGTTTTACATTCCGGCAAAAATATTATGGCCAGGGTTGGTGCACAATGAAAAGAGAAGTATTATTGACTGTGCCTCTGCTGTCCACACTACTGTTCAGTTTTTAAGCAGGCTGGAATTGGCATTCCATGTATCTTCTGTTATGGTGTGTCCTGTCTTTGATCCCAATATAAGAACCAGTTAGGTTGTACCTATATCAGCACTTTACTTGACATGAAAAGTGCACTTCTTAATCACAGAATTACAGAATTATTGTTGCTGGAAAAAACTCTCAAAACATTAAGGCCAGCCCATGAGCTAACACTACCACATCAGCTAGACCATGGCACTAAGTGCCACATCCAGCCTTTCCTTAAACACCTCCAGTGTCTGCACCACTTCCCTGGGCAGTCCATTTCAATGTCTGATCACCCTCTCAGTGGCGAAGTGCCAGACTAAACCTCATCAATCTCTTTATCATTTCCCTTTACTGGGCTTAGTTTAGTATCACCAAGGAGTCTCAGACCACATGGCTGAGATTCCTTTAGGAAAATAAATTTCATCAGAATACACATGAAAAAAACATATATTGACCTCAAATAATGCTAATTCAATTCACAGGATACAGTTGGTCCTGGTCTGATTTAACTGCCCATGATGCATGGGGCATGGTCTTATGGTTACTCACATCAACTAGATGCACACATATTATACCACAATTTTAATGCAGATTTAGCCTCTGAGAAGTCTCTCTATAGTCAAATATCCTTTTGATTACAGAAGGATGTAGTTGAAATACAATAGATTCTAAGACAGGATAATAGGCCTGTTCTTCGGAACTGGAAGTAATGGTAACTCAGTGATCAAGAAAGTAAGCAGAATGTACCTACATAAATTGCCCTTATTTTTTGACTTTGGCAGAAGCTGAACTACAAGATATTTGTATTTCATCCTCCTAATAAGTGTTAAACGAAAACATAATTTAGTATGAATTATGTAACATATTAAGCAGAGATTCAATTAATTGTACTTCTTTTAGAATAAGTATATTTTAATTAAAGAAATTTGGAACTAATGTTACATACTTTTTACAAAAAATTGCATAGATATGAAAAGAACACAGGATACTTCTTTGTTACATTTTTTTTTTCTAAACATGAAGTATTCTAAAGAATTGCTATGTTGGTTTTTTTGTTTGTTTTGTTTTGTTTTTTATAATAGATCACTGGTTTACAATTATAACTTGTCGCAGTGCGAGACGGGGACCCAGTTTGATGCAAACAAATGTCCAACTTTATTGAATCAGAAGGCAATATTTATACACTAATCTAAGAGCTAATGCCACGTATACATATTGCTGATTGGTGATTTCTACATCTCGTTACACACGTTTTAACTTGACTGGCTACAAAGCATTTAGCAACAGTTAACTAACAAAGCTTATCTTTCACACATTCGAGCTTCTTCGTGGATGTTGTAATCATGCCGAGTCCCTTAATCTAATCGTCTTGCTTACTCCTTAACCTTCGAATGTTCTAACGTACTGTTTTTTGTGGTTACAAAATATGCTTTAAGCAGCACTGTCCTTGCACATAGCCCAAAGCTTATGTTGAAATTATCAGCAATTGTTCGGTGCTGACAGTCTGAGGCTGTACTGCCTCAATAACTAATTTTTTTAATTGAAGTTTTATTATTATTATTGCCAGCATTAGTCTTGCAAAAACCACAATGAACTGTGATAGGTATTGAATAAATGATGGAGATTATCCATTCTATGTCTATATCAACAGTTCTTATCAGTGGTTACATCTTGGTCACTCATTATTAATCTGTACTTCAGTTCTCCGCTCCTCTCTTCTCCTCTTCTGCATTTGAGTCAGGCATTACTATCATATTTTCGAAATCTCCTTCATGACATTCTCTTTCAGGCTCAGTCCAAGATGCAGAAAGCATCTAACCACATGAGTTCTGGCCAACTCTGGCATGTTATTTTACAACTTGCAGCAAAAGTATTGGAATTTTGCCCTAAACAGTGATACACCTTTGCCAGAGATATTTCTAACAAAGTAAACAAAATCCCCCATATTGATGTTTTTTGAGGGTTTTTTTCTAATTCATCCTGGAAGGGTAATGGTAGTTTGCTAGTTCAGTCTTGCACAGTTAGGTAGATGTAGAAATCTAGGAAATGCAACACATGGTCAAATATTTATTCGTTACCATACTACTTCTGATAAACAACTGCATTTTCACTTTAGTCTGGAAATCTGAAAAGAAACAATCAAATATAAGCTTCCCAATACAGCTAAGTATGGACTACTGCTAGTATCTTTGAGTATGTGTGGAATTCATTCATAGTGTGTGGAAAAGAAGGGAAAGAAGTTGTAATTTTTTTCTATTAGGACTGGCATTTAAGTTTGAGCTTTTGAACCTAGAACCAATCACTTACATGAAACATTAGCCACCTGCACTGTTATTTAGCCTGGTGGCAATAAATATGGTCTTACTCTGACTTATGTTATTTGTCTAAAAAAATAGCTGCAGACCCTAAACCAGTTCACTAGCTTCTCTTTACAGTGAGTGAAAAAATGAAAAATACTTTCAGAAAGGGAATAATCCCATCCTAAGTTGGATACCTAAAATAACCTACATGAATCACCCTCTGGAGTAAACAAATTTTTGAGGTTAAATTTAGGGGACAGCAATCTTGCAACTTACAAGTTTATTTGAATAAGTTAAAAATAGTGTCACATTTTCTAAGAATCATTCTTTATATAAACAGAAGTTATTAAAGTTGGAAATTAATGTTCTGCTTCTTAGATTTTACTTGCCAACATTTAGTCTCAAGAAAGAGATTGGAAAGATGTACAGAACAACCTGTAGGTCTTGACAGATGAAGTCTTTGTCCCTGATATAAAGACTCCTATGGATCTATTATAGCTACTGTAATAAGAGAAGAACTTCATGTCAGAATTCCTGGCCAGAGTAAGTGATAAGTAATGTGGATATATGAAGTGAAAAAATTAATCCTGTCCCAGAGAATTAAAAAATTATCAACATACATCCATTTAGATATTAAATGGAAAGTTGAAGTTGATTGATTGACACAACAGAAGTACTGTATGTATGTGATAGATTGATAGAACCTTTGTAAAGATCAGATAGATGTGATACAACTAGAAGTAGCAGATAGATAGAAACAGATGTTAGGAAGGACCAAGAGGTACAGGTAGACAGATAAAGTAGATGGACAAGATATTGTTTAAACAATAGATAGTTTAAACAAGAATAAGAATATGACAGATGGGTAGCTTGAAGGGACCAGAGTATAACAGTACATATCACCAGTATAAAGTTATCAGCTAAGTAGTATACCGTTTTTAAAGAAGGAGCAGCTATTATCATTTGTTCTCTGTAGTTCATCTGTTTATAGAAACCCTGAATCATACATTCACCCTCAGTCCTGATAAAATTACATTGACTTCACAATTGCTCCAAGTTTATCCCAGTTATTCTGTGCTCAAACCAGAAGTTTCTGTTTTGCATAAGCAGGACACCAACTGAGCCAGTGCAATGATGGTGGGGGAAGACAAAAAGAGGTAGTGCACTGTGAACCCCATATTAGACTTTGTTCAATTAAGTATTCATTTCACAGTAATATTTTTTTTCTTTGAATAAATCTGAGGTATCTTTGTACCTCTGAGCTCAGTAGTGCTCTGCATTAGCTTGACATGCATATCAAAATGTGCAATATTTCCTAAATTGGTAGATAGGGCAGGCTTGCTATTAACATTTATACATTAAAGTTTCATAGTCATGTGCTTAGAATACATTTCTCCTTCAAAGATTTGTACAGCTTTCAGCTTGTAATTTATTGCTGGGTATATTAGGTACACTGAGTCCTTCTGATTCACAGCTTTCTAATCGGCTATTTAGAGTTTACATCAAGCAGAAAATCAATGTATTCAATATGTAGTAGCTCTCTCGTTAACTCTAGTCATTTGCTTAAAGAGTAATGTTGAGCTGATAATTGAAATATGGTCTAAACTATGCATTTTAATTTAAAATAAAAAATCCTTGAAATATTATTTTTTTTCCTCTATTCTCTCCCCCCCCCCCTCTAAAGGACATATTTATTTCAGTCCCTGCTTTGGGATCCTAATTCTGTGGTTGACTAGGACTTCGGAATAATACATATTTTATTTCATATAGCACCCTACAGAAATCTTGAAACACTTTATAGACATTCTGTTGAAAAGCTACCACTTCTAGAGTATGAAATATGTCTTTTAACAGGATTCAGAAACATTTTACAGTATTTCAGCATAGGATATAAAAAAAAATTTTGATCTAATAGAAGACCAGAAGGAGGAAAAAGGTTGATTGCATAGAAATTTGACTAACACTTCAGTGTGTTACATAGGCATTTTATTTGATTGAACAGGATTTTTTTTCAATGCCCTAAGGTTCTCTAAAAAAAAAAGATGATTAAAAAAAAAAAAAAATAAAACATCTACTCTGTTAAGATTGCTTAGTTTTTTCTTGGGTTACAATTATTATTTAAATGCATTGCATCCATATAATAAGTTGAACCTATTTTATTCTGACTTTTTGCAAATGCTTAGAAACATTTCATTTGGATGCTGCAAACAGGGTTCTAATAGCTCAATTAAAAGCTAAAAGTTTAGCTACAGCAAGTTTGGAAAATAGCATTTATAATTAGGTATAAAAGAGGAAATGTGTAGAAATATCTATAGATATAGAAACAGTGTTTCACTGTTTTTTTATTTTTGTTATCTAATAAAAATTCACAATTACCTCTGTAGGTACATTTGGGATTACAGCTAGATTGTACAATGGTTACAACAGTAACTGGAACAGTCGTATCACTTCCAGTTCCACTATAAGTTACGTTCTTTCTGTTTATTAATTTACTATGTTTTCATATCTGAAGACCTTTATGGAGAATACTTATATTTGCAAGCTGATCAAGTTGACTGCACATTTTAATTTTCTTTTTCTTTTGTGGATTTTTATTTACTTTCTGTGAAGAAATATTAAAAGCATTCCTACAAGTGAAAAAGAATCCTGAAAAAACAAACAAACAAACAAAAAAAAAAAACAAAACAAAGCTTTTTCTTGATCAGAAATACTTAATTTTTATTTTTCAAAAGGGTTTTCTTCCCCTCTCCTCCCAGTTTATTACTAACTGTACTAGGAATCTGTATTTTCCAGTTAGCTACTACCTTAAGACTCAAGTTAGATATTACCTTTGCCTGAGGATTGGTTCCAATCAATATTTTATACTCTAAAAATATACGCTATTTTTAGGTTTATTTGGTCAGTATGCTGTTCTGCTTTTTTCCTTCTCTTTACCTTATTTTGCTCTGTGAAACAACATACATCTTACGTTCTCACTGGCAGTGAAAAGCCTGTTCTTCTTCCTCTTCTGTTCCCTCTACCTCTGAGACTTGCAGCTTTTTACCATCTACTCTTGCAAACAGCATCCTGAACTCCATAAACTGAGCTTTCCCCCTTGCCGCTGAGGTCCTGACACTTAATCTACATAGCTCTTATCTGTCCTACACAGAAGGAGAGAGAAAGAGATGTGAAAGAATGTTTGTTGCTGTTCAAAGTCACGTTTCTTTCGTGTTTTGTGTCTCTTTTATCCTTTTTTTTTTCTTTTGTGTGTGTGTGTGTGTGTGTGTTTGTGTGTATGTTATTTTGTTTGTTTGTTTGCTTGTTTTAATTCTCCTCCCCCACCCCAAGCTAAATAGAGGTAGAAAGGACAAGTGATTTTGATAGGCATTTAAAATGTCGTCAATTTCTAATGAAAGTGTAACCTCCAACCACCAACTTTGCACAAACTCGAAACAAGGTTGCAAGATGAATGCATATCTAAGGCAGGTTTTGGCTGAGTTGCCCTTCTGTGAACTTCCCTTGTTGTTAATTTGTTATGTCAGCCCATATTAGCAGCTTTCCTAACCCTGAACTGGAGAGAATATCAGCCTTAAGGAGCCAAAGTACATAAGAGTTTGCTGTTACTGATATTATTATTTAGCTGCACACAATGCTTTGAGGTCTGGGTCCTTCCACACTGTGCATTCAGCAGACTGAAATCTTACCAGATGGTGTTTCCCCAAAGGGGCTTATCATTTAAGTGTTAAATGAGAGACAAGAAGTGAGGATGGCAAAGGAAGGAGGTGGAGAAGTAGCAGGTGAGATAATTGTACGTGACATGAGTTAGTTACATAAAGAAGAGACTCCCCTTTCTACAAGCACATGCAACTGTCTACATAAGTACTTTAGATGCATTTCTAACAAGCCATTGCTGTGTAAAGTGAGGAAGATTTTTGAAAAAAGTGGTGACATGGCTTTGTAGGTATTCATGAAGATGTTCCCTATGCACAGAGGGAGAAAAATCTGTAAATATGGAGTGGGAAAAGTTGAGCAGCAGAGCAGCAAAGGTTGACAGTGCTGGCACTGCACTGAATATTCCATTAGACTTGGAATATTCATTTTGTAATTGAGCTCCATGTGAAAATTCACAGAGTAAATTGCCTTTTTCTGACTGAATCACCTTTATATTTGCCAGGAGTCTTTCTAATATGTGAAATGGTCACATTGCTTCAGAGAAACATCTATTTAAAACAAATCATACACAAATATTTTACAATTTACCACAAAATGCATCTTTGCTCATGAAATTATCTGTTGGCATTTAATAGTAAGTCAGTTAATAGTAAGTTTGGGTACCAAGACCTAATTAGTGTCTTGTTTTATGGAAAAGTTATGAATGGGAGTTTGTTAAACCTTATTCTGAACATTAAAATCAATAGCCTAAATCCTACCTGACTGCACAATTCATCACAGGGATATGATATCACCTCTCTATGCAAGTGTATGCATTTATACACAGTGCATTATTCCTGTAAATAAGTTGCCCCATCCTGGCTGAAATGGGGTAAGAAGTGGTATGAAATACAATGACTCTCTAACAATGCAGAGACATATTGTTAGGAGGAGGAGTGGAGAGTAATTCAGCATATAATTTAACATGAAAGGCCCAATCCTCTGATCACAGAGTTGAATGAAGTTGCTGTCTAGGCCTCTGTTTCTATTTCCTTGCCAAAAATGTTGTACCTGCCTAAGCTGAAAAGTCAGATCACTGTAATATAGATCAGATAACAAATGAAGTTAAGGAAATGAACCAAGATGAACATGTAGGCTGCAATATTTTCTATGCAGTGGTAAAATGACAGGGGCACACATACTACTCAGTGTACAACTTGTGTATATATGCACATACACCTTATGTACCTGTCCAGATGAAGCATGGGTACCTGCCAAATTTTCACACACAAGAGGAAAAAACAGGAAAAGTTAAAAATAAAGGTCATGAAATTTGATTATCTCTATATTTAAGGCTAGTCTAAGCACTCTTCAAATAACAAGGTACTTTAATACCCTGCTTGAACTTTAGTCTCATTTAATATAAAACCTATGAAAGATTATTCCTGAAGTCATTATCTTTAACTGTTGAGAGCATAGATCATGCCTAAGTGACTAAAGTGCCATAAGAACTCTCACAGGGGTATTGCTGAAGATCTGATATATGTGTTTCGGTCTCCATTGTCAAATGACATGCAGAAAAACAATGATAACTTTGAGGAATGAAATGTGTTCTACAGGCAGTCAGGATCATGAGCCTATGGCAAGCTCAGGATGACTGAACAATAGCATGCAAAACAATACTGATTTCTGAATGGTTTTGATGAAATATTATGGGTGACTTCTTCTACTTATTAATCCTGTTTGCTTTGTAGATTACTTCAAGTGTGGAAGTGAACTGCTTTCCTGTGCTTTGTGTTGGAGACAGAGACCCAAGCAACTATAAAGTGTTACTCATCTTTTCTTGGTCCTGTTCCAGTGGAAAGACCCTGAGATAACTGACACTTAGGAGTCCAGATAAAATTGTCAAAAAGGGGATGAAATCTGAAGCATAGAACATTTACAGAAAGTAGAACTGGGAATTCATATTTTAGTACTAGGATGTGGAAACATGCTAAGTTTGAAAGAAAGAATAGAGGGCAAAAGGATGCTTCAGAATCTGAAAGCAAAAGCCTATCATAAAAAGGGCATATTGAATGCATAACTGGAGCTCTGGCAAAGCTTGTATTTCATATACGGAGAATCATGTTACAATGGATATAATACCACTTACCTGGGTGAAGGAGACAGTTTAGTACCATTTCCAGGAACAACCTACATCCTTCCCTGTGGTAAAGGAAAGAAAACATGCATAGCTCTTTATCTGCAATAGAGAAATCTCAGCAGATAAGGCTCCACCACGGCCACACAAAGGGTATCTCAAAAGGAGAGTTTCTTTGAGGTGCTTCAAAAGAATTGAAACAGGACAAAATGCAATTGAGTAAATCCCTGTATTATTCTCAGTTCTTTTTAGAACCCTAAGTTCTGAATTCCATTTCACTCTACAGAGAGCTGTTGCATAACATAAATGAATCATGACACTGCTTATCGTTTTGATTTTCCCCAAAATACTTATAATATTACTTAACTTCTTCAAGGAATCTTGTGAATTGAAGCCTGGTAAAGTCTTTGGGATCCCATAATGCAATACATTGTCTCAGTCCAACATATAACTACCGAATTTTAGCTATTTTCTGCCCTTTATCCTTTCTATCAGCATTTTTCTGACTTCCATGGGTTTAAAATAAAACAAAACAAAAACCAAACAAAAGAAAAAAGCCACAAACATATGAGGATCACTTAGATCTCCTATCATGATTCTTCATTACAGATTTCCAAATTATTTGAGGAACATAATATTCTCTGAAGATATATTTCTTTTTTTCTTGAAAACAATTATGCATAAAGTTATCCTCACCATTATGAACTTTTGTATCTAACAACCTTAAACATGCATCAGGTGATCAAACTTTGGCTTTTTGGAAGAGAAAATAATAATTACCAATGTGTCATTCCCTTTGTTTCTTCTCTGCTTTTCATTAAAGCATATAAATAGTCCAAGATTATTCCCCATATGATTATATGTCTGTAACTGTCATTTACGGAGTTTATTCGTTTGTTTGCTTGGTTTGCTTGTGTTGTTTTTTTTTTCCTAAAAGAGAAGTTAATAAGAAATAGATAATGCTATTTAATTATGATTAGATTCCATCTGCTGGCCTTGGTAGTGATGGTTTGCAGGAGAGAAAGGAACAACCGTTGCAAAAATTGTCATGAATCATGAAAATATAGGAATCCAGATTAAATAATCCCCATGTCTCAATTATTTATTTTCAAACACTCTCTTTGATAAATAAAATTAAAAGAGTACATAACAAAAAAGTATAAATAAGTATACCTGAATCTGGAAATTATCAGACCATTAATTCAGTATTGAAAAATAAATAAATAAAAAAAATAATTCTTGTGATACATATGTTGGTGGTTTCTGTTTAGTTTAAAAAAATCTTAAAGGTCTCAGGCTGTCCAATCCATTTCCTGGCTACATTAAAGAAGTATTTTTTGTCTCTTTATTTATTTCATTTTACGTACACAATAGCATGTGGAATGCTTTGGAATATTCAGCACAATCTGAAAGCTTTAATAATAAAGGAAAATAAACCTTACTAGTTTTTGTTTGCTAGAGACTGGGGTGGATAAATGAGATCTTGAGACATCCCTGTCCTCATCTTCTTTAGAATTAGACATTTCATAACTGAGACATAGGAACACAGAATCCAGGAGCATGTTCCCCACTTAGTTTTTTTCCTTACTGTTCATAGTCCAACAATTCATTTAATCTCTTTATTCCTTATTTTAGCTATCTGTAATTAAGCAGGTATTACAAATGCTGAGAGTTTTTGATCCTGATAAGAGTCCTGTTGTCTTAGGCAGTGTACAAAGTTTTGGTAAGGGACACTTTCTGAAGAGATTACTGGTTAAGAAACATGACAAAGCAAAAATTATGGGAGGCACACTATAATGCTTTTAAGCTGTTCCAAGCTCCCTAAATGCACCAGGTTCTCTGTAGATACAAAACATTAATATGCACATCAGAATATAGGTGTGTAGCTGTAGATCCAGCATATTGTATTGTTCATAAAATACACACACATACACAGATTTCATGCTCCCTATGTTTTCTGAACATATTTCTCTAATTGCATATAAATTTTATCCTTGTTCTGTAATGATATGACACTAAATTAATTACCATAAACAAACCAGACACAGGATTGGTGCATTAAGTTATCCTAGTTTAATACTAGGTCTGACCTTGGAACAAAGAATACTTTACATCCATGATGATTCTATCTGCCATTGATGAATCACAACTCCTGCTTATGTTTAATCACTGCTGACAGTAACAGCTGACAGTTAGGAAGAAAAAAGTCCTCAGCAACTAAATTCTTTTGTACATAAGAAAATAAAACTCTTTCTTTATATGAATGGGTTTGCATACAGAGTGATCAGAAGGATGTTGCACAGATATTTTTATACTAAATTAATGTTTTGCCTGTTTTTGCCCTTTAAATATAGGTGTATTTACTTATTAATTTTTACTTGTCACTATTTCAGTACTAGCTTTGGAGATTTTTGGCTGGCTATGCCATCATTTTTACAAAAGCTAACAAGATGAATTTTTTGGTAATGAGAAAATGTACTTGGAGAAAATGGGAAAATTGTGATTTTTTTTTTTTTTTTTTTTTTTTTTTTTTTTTTTTTTTTTTTTTGGAGGTGGGGGAGTCAAAGTCACTCAAACTAAAAACTGTTCTGTCTGTTCCTTGAGCTTTTTGCTAGGTTTGCTAGGTTGCTAGGTTTGGTACCATGAAACCCAAATACATTGGTATGGTTTTTGGAGCATAACTGTCCTATGTACAGTCAAGTCACCCTGCAAAGCAGCTGTGCTTTTCTACATTGGTGGCTTTGCATACATAAGTAACTTTTCTACCTGAGAGAGAGAAAGAGAGAGAGAAAGACAAAAACAAAGAGAAAGAAAGAGAGAAAGAAAGACAAGAAGAAATACAAAAAGAAAGACAAAAAGAAAGAAAAAAAGAGAGAAAGAGAAATCCTGGGAGATGGTAAACAATGCTGAATTTCTGTGATTAGTGCATTATTTCTCGTAATTTCACCCAAAATGATATCCTGAAAAAAATTATTCTTATTAATGTTCTCTTCATTTCTGCAGGGGGCATAAAAATAACTGATGAATGCGAGAATATAAACCGTATGGTTAGTGAGGCAGAGGTGATAATTAGAACATGCTGTACTATGCAGTAAACAAAGCTATTATGAACGATAGAGTTCTTTATAGAGTATTTAAAAGGGGGATGGAAATAATATACTTTCCCTCGACTGGCTTAAAAGCTCTGTCTGTAACTACCATGAAACATAATAAAAAGAAAGAAGAAGGAGATTTGGAGTTAATCACTCAAAGAGTTGGTTTCTAGTTAAAAACAACTGCAAATATTATCAATACTTATTTGATTCCTTAATAATTTATGTTTAGCATATTATTTGGTTCTCATTTAGCCGTATGTTTGAAGAGGATAAATCATGTCACAACTGGAAATACATGGTTGTAGAAGAAAAAATACTATAGATTTATTCTCCTAGTAGAATTATTAGTTTGTCACTGTATATTTTTTTCCAATGTTAAAGACTTATAATTTTTAAATGAAAGAACAGTTTATTGGGCACAAGGGGTAAAACCATCCTAGAATTTCATCTGGCAAGGTTTTTGGGTCACAAAATTTGCCTGATTGTGAAGACTAAGTAGATATTTGGTATTGAATTTACCAGCATTAAAAAATATCTCAAGGGAAATCACACTGCAGCATCTTTGTGTTCTTTTTGATATCTTTAGAAGTGTGTACCATAAAAAATTCCTCTTTCGAAATCAGAGAGTCCATTTTGGAATTAAAAGAACATGGCATTGAAATGCGCTCCAAGACAAGTAGCCCTGGGCCTCTACAATACCTTGTAACACACCTTAGAATGACTATTCACACACAATAAAAAATTACAATACCCCCAAAAAGAAAAGAAAAGACAACCCCAAAAAACCACATTAATAATAATGAGGTGTACATCTCCTACCTGTTTGATGTCATGACTTTTTTTTTCTCTTCTTTTTAGAAGAAAAATTCTGAAAGTAAAAACCTGAGTCAAGATGCATCAAGATGAGTCAGCATAAACTTGAGAGACAAATGGCCTTACTGCTGCTATAATAGAGATGAATGCCTTTTGGACTAAACCCAGAGAACAAATTCACACACAATACTGTGCTGCACCAGTTCTTCAACAGAGAGCTTTGACCTTCTCGAGTCACTATCTGAGAAAGGAGACATTGTTGCTCACTCCATCCCTATACACACTGAATTTGAGATTCTGGAGATATGTCTGCCATATGATTGCTTTCTGCATATACAGTGAACGCTGTAGACAGTTGAAGATTCCTTTATATGGTACTAAATGCAATGCAGATGAGAAGAATAAATTTAAAGGTCTTCAGTGCAGACAGCCACAATATAGGAGGGGAACATACAGTAAAAAAAACTGTATAAGAAAAAGAAGTTTGATTGACTAGATGCTGAATCAAATTTCAAATCCGAATGAGGAATATGATCTTGATGAAAAATAGTCTTCAGTCAGGAAAAAAAAAAGAGACATAATCAGAAAAAAATTTTTTTTAAAAATTATGTGTGAATTTTGGATTGATAATAAGCTTCATCAGAAGAAGGTGGTAAAATATAAGTAACTCAACAAAGGAAAGCTAAAAAGATAAACCAAGATTTCAATTAGATCAGCACTGGGAGAACTTTTTCTCATGCCATATGTTGAACATGAATCAGAGTATATCTAAGGGGCAGAATTTGTGCCCAGAGCCCAGCAAAGATTATTCATAATGTATATAGATATATGTATAAACCTAGCTAGATGTTTATAATGCATAGAATGGCAGAGTTAGTATGACCTAAAGTAGTATAACCACTGTAGAAAAAATTCTGCAGCATAAGTACATAATAGTAGAGTCAGTCTAATTCAGTCACTGTGTTAGGAAACATTTGTAGCCATAGAGGTTGAAAAAAATAAAAAGAAAAAAAAAAGAGTCTGATTACAGCCTCATGTACTTTTGTATTCAATTTCATGCAAGAAACCATTATTGCTCCTTAAAAGAGATGGACAGAGTCTGGATGAAGAAAAGTACAAGCTTGCTATCAGAAAACTGTAGTGCAATGGGATTCAAGTATTTCAAGGAAGATTCGACCCTAGTATTGGATTTGGGGTCCTCAGAAAATGTTAATGACTGATGTTAAATAACATGTAACAAAATGCAAACCCAGTGGTGTTTTATTTTGAACAAAATTCCATCGAGGAAGGTTTCCATCTTGTGACTTCCAGAAAACCTTGGATCTGAAGAAAATGTATATATAAAAAACAAAATAAAGCAAATGTTTATAATCCTGTAGTATATAATTAAAGTAAGATCCTTAAAATTATCATCACAAATGCATTACATCTGGTATTTTTATTATCATTCATCAATTGTAAACTAGTGAAGTATTTCGAACAATATTCTCCCCAGAAGGCTATTTCATTCTTAATTTCTTCATTTTCCCATTAATGGAGAAATGTTTGTTTTTTCCTTTAGTCTTTCTCTTACTTTTTCATCTCCCAGGGTTTCTTTTTGCATTTCCATTGTGATTATGAAACAAATAACCTTGCAAAACCAGATTTATAACAGATCTGAGATGAAAGGAGGTCCCTTGAAGTTAATACACATATTTCTGACCACAAGTGGCCACTTGAAATACAGATACAGTTACAATTTGTATTTTTACAAGGCTAATGGTTTCCTTATGGATACAGGTGAATTTCACCCTTCATTCAGGATTTAGACCCCTGACTGTTTCCTAAAGTTATGCTTTTCATAAATGAAAGATATGTGAAGAAGAACTCTATATTTTAGTGAATAGTTAAGGAAAGGAGATCAAAGAACTGAACAGGACATGGGACACTCAAAATCTCTTCCTTCCTGCCGTAAGGATTCAAACCAACATAAGTAAGAACACATGAGCTCATTAAGAACAAGCAAGCCCGAAAACTAGAGCTGTGGACTGCTTTGAGAAGGAAAGAGGAAGAAAAGGACCCAGTTTTGTCACAAAGTTCATGATCTTACCCATTTTGTCTAGAATCCATTTTATAGGAAATGCTGGAAGTTACTGTATAAATTAACTTCATGTCTTAAGAGGACATTTCCCTAAAATACTGCAAACTCCTGTTAGGTTCACTGTGTGATTTTGAAGCATAGCCACAAGGCTGACCTCCAAGTAAAATTAACAGGAAGCATTGCCTTTTACAACACAGAAATATGAGAAGAAGCATCATCATCATCTACATTATTGGCTTGGAGGCTTGAATTCACATGTATTCTTTGCGGGGAGATAATTGTATCTATTGCATTATTGCGTGTTCTTGGGTACATATTCTTTGACTTTCTTTTTTGAAGTTATTCCACTTTCCAAGAAAAAATGAAATATTCATCAAGCCAGACAGAAAGAATGAATAAGCAAGATTCCTTTGTCTGTTGGGCTGCGTAGTCAGGTGGGAGAAGAACACATGGGTTCTGGTCCCTGTTCCAATAAATACTTAATACTTATCCGTGTATAACTCTGGGAGCAAGTCCTTCTCACAAGATAGGTAGAGACATGCCTGTTTTGTGAATCTCAGGAGGATTTGGACATAAAATAGATATCTCACTCTGTCAAGACTGGAGTTCTTGGCATGCTCAGAGCAGATCTTTAGATACCAAAGGGACCTCTCTGTCAGAAATACTTGTGAGTTTGCAGTGCAGTAGCTTTGAAAATCTGAGCTTAAAAAATGTGAACCTGAGATCTGAGTAGACTCTATACTAACTGTTGTTTTAATTTTCTGTTATTTTTATTAACTTTATTTTTTTCTGAAGAGACACAAAGTCTGAGTTGGATTGAGGAGTGGAACTCCCAACTACTGAGCAAAAACCTGGTAGAACACACAATCATCTTTCCAAGTGTCCATAGCTTGCAAATGGAAGGAAAAACAATAACATTGTCATAATACAACAAGCACAAAGTTGATTGTTCATATGTAAACAAATTTTTTTGTATGCAAAAATCTCCACTATAGTCTGAAATGGAACCTGACCATGCAGTTGAATGTCCAGGGTATTGCAGATACAACTACAGCCATGTGATGGCCAATTGTCTCTCCATTTGTGTGAGATGTTTAATGGTTTTGCTACCAAGCTACACAGAAGGTCAGGAGGGAGATGGATGGTGACAAACTAACAAGCAAAATTGTTCTAACAAAGCATCTGTGAGCAACTGCTTGATCAAAATGACAGACATCAATCAGAATAATAACTTCAAATATGAAAATTTCAATTAGCGAGGGAACATAAATAAATGCGTCTGGAAAATAAGCATAAGGGATTTGGGAAGGAGACAGCACATACATAACAAAAGAAAGAGAGAGAGAGGCAGCAGGAAGAAAAACGGACTGATATACACAAAGAAATGTGCACAAAAGCAGACTTACAAAGAGGTCTGCTGGGAGATACACAGATAAACAGAAATATTACAAATATTTTCTCAATCTTCCACACAAAATTCTTGCTGGGGTTCTGCAAAGATCTAATGCTGCATTTTGCATTGAAAGGTTTAAAATATTTAGTAATGATAACAGTAATAGCAACAGCAATACTAATAATTGTTATTACTCTATTACATCTCCTCTCTTTTCAAAATTTTCTCTAACAGGAAACTGCTTGTTGGTACTGTAATCAAAGGGAGAACCATATTCAGGATGAGTGCTTCTTTTGCCATTTTCTTAACTCTGATGTTTTTTGCTTCAGTGGAAAATGGATATGAAATACACCCTAATCAGAATAACAGTTTGTTTCCACTTTGAGCAAGATGATGGACAATGAGGACTCATTACAAATTTCAAACAAACAAAAAAAAATTAAAAGCACCACCTCCACCTCAAGAAACTCTTGATCTGTTGATTATGAAAACGATATTGTTGAAAGATGTAGGATATGCCAGAGAAATATTATTATGTACATACCTGGTTCCTATGTTTTCATCAAGATTAATGTTATTCAGTGGATAGTGGGATAAATGGAGTTTTAGCTTAACAGGGCTTGGGCAATGTAATATTTGTGCAAAACACTTTAAGCTAATGTGGGGGTTTCAAGAATCCTGGTGAATAAGATCAATTCAAGATACATAGTTAGTATATAAAATCTATACTTACTCATGACCTTCGTTTATTTGGATCCAGGATAAATTTCCAAAGGCTGAGTGAAGTTTTGAAATCTATCAAAAACTTGAGGGATCAGGATTAGAAAACAAGTGAAATTCAAGCATCTAAAAATGAATACAGTAGAAAACTAGAACCCAGTTCCTGAAGGGGTCAATTTACAAACCTCATTGTATGGATTGAGCCCTGCATGGTTCATGCTGATCTAGCAGTAACACAACAACCATATTATTGTGGAGAGATGAGTAGAAAGGAAAAGAGCCATTGTCAGTTTTTCAGAGAGATGTAAAATTTCTTCATGAAAGTTACACGTATTTCAGGCATAGCAAGTCCGTAGTCTTGATTTGTCTCTCATGAGCATATCAACTATTACTGATGTCTTTAGACAAAGATATTTAGATATTTTTAACAGGCCAGGTGAAGAAAGACAGTGTCTGTGTCCCAATCAAGGTTTAAAATCCTTTAATACGGAAAAGAAATCCTGACAGAGGTAGGTTTAGATCACACACGTGCTACGGATACCTACATAGGCAAAACTATATATATAGGCATCACTTATGTGTAAGAAAACTTTTTGTGTGTGTATTTATTAAAAAAGAGTGGAAAGCTGAAATGTTCCATGACACAGGCCATCTTCAAAGTGAAGTGGGCTAGAAAGAGGTGGTGAAAATTGAAATAGTTGTTTCCTGCAACTTCTCCTGTGCCTTCTAAACACCCAATTTTGTGAAATGTATTCTGGAAATTCAAAAGACCAAACAGAGTGTGCCCAGGTGGCCAAGAAGACCAAGAGCATCCCGACTTGTATACAAAATACTATGGCCAGAAGAAGTATGGCTGAGATCTGACACCTGTATTCATCACTAGTGAGGTCACACCTAAAATCCTGATGGACACTAAAAATAAAAAGGTAAACAAAAATTATTAGATCTGTCAGCAGGACACCAAAAGAATCAATTGGATATAAGCAGTAAATTATTACTATCTGTTCAACAGCAACTTGCACAAAATTAAATGCTACCAGCCAAGCATGCAGTGGGGAATTCTACACAACAGGAATGAAATTATCAGAAACCCTTACATCCAGTGAGTAAACCCACAATGTACCACACGAAACAAAAGATTTCACACAGTGCAAATGTATCACATGTGCCACTCACAATATCCCTCATTTTTTTCAAAGAAGCCAACATACAGAAGATATAATGAGATGGATAAATTTCATTGTCATTGACTCATACAGTGCTGAGTGAATTTTCCATTCATCTAAGAACTACAGACCTAATTCTGTCCTTGATACATTTTGTGGTGTCAAGAGGAAATATTTAGTCCTTGGTACATTTTTGTGGGTTCAAGGAAAAACTCTTGGTCTATCATTTTGATTAAAACAGATTCAATTGTATTTGTAATTGTGATTTTACTTTCTCTGTGGTGGAGTGCTTGTCCTCTTCTATGCTAATTATCTGTCGAAATGTCTCACAGCTCCAGAATTTGGTTTCCCCTTGTGCAGCTCCCAAGTTTATTAGTTTGACCTTATCAAGCTTCTCTTAAGGCAGCTCTGAATGTCAGTCCAAAGTTGCAACAACCCTTCATTCTTATTTTCACAATTACAGCTCTTTTGAGTTCCTCATTGTCAACTGAGGAGACTGAGTCACTTGCTTAAGTCATGCCTCAAAATCCTAGGCACTTGTGGAATAGAAGAAAAAGAGTGATGGAAACATGGGACATTTGTGCTTCTTTCTCACACATATTACTCTTGGTTTTCCTCCTTTGTCACTGACTTGAATGCAGGCACCCTAGCATCTATTTCCCCCAAAATATGGACTTGTGAGTCTCAGAGGGAGAGTAATTTAAGGCATCCACCCATCTTCTTGTGCTTTTTTGTTTGAAAACAATTTTTAAAGCCCTTTCTTTGTTCTAGCTATAATACCTAGATGCTTTTCTACAACATAAACTATGGAGAAGAAATATTATCAACAAGATTTTCTGAATCAAGAAATCTCACCTCAGTCCTTTGTTATGTTATTTACAAATGTATATGAATGGGCACAAATACAGGCACCTATAAGAACTAGAGCATAACTGATGAAATGTACTGTCTTCAAATGATAAGGCTACCTTGGCCTGTTACCTCTCTTACCTCTCTTTGGCCTCTGTTACCCCTCTTCATCTGTACTGAAAAAAACTCATAAAAATTATAATCTATTTTAGTTATGCAAAATCATTAGATTGACATCCACTAACTGAGGATATGGCTTTGGACCTCCTGGGTCATTATAGCAGCATGGGAGTCATTACTTTTGTATACAATTGCTACCTGGTGCTCCCAAAGCTGGGAGCTTTCATCACTTCCCTAGACTTTTTCACAGTCCAGCTGTGCTCTGTGTTAAGGAGACTTCCATTCTTGCCCATAGCTGTTTGTTTCATAACACTGCACTCTTCTAAAATACCTGTTTCTTCTGTTCTCTGATAGTTTCAGTTAAATGCTTATTTTTGTAAGGCATCCTGAAGGCATCTCAGAACTTCCTTTCATATACATCCTTACAAATCTAGACAGATGAATTGAAAAATCCGTTTCTATATTCTTGAAGAGAGTTTACAGACTGCTTGTTAGCCAGCATTATCTAAGCAATGTAGATTTATTCTTTTTCATCTCTCTTTATGACTCATTGCCTATAACTCCTTGATCATTCAGTTTATTTTTCTCTGAGATAAATATAGGGCATCTCACTTCTTTCCGTTCTCCAGCACAATATACAAAAGGGGAGAACAAAACTTTTACCTTCTCATATGATACTTTAAATATACATATATAGTATATAGATTATATCTATATTATAGATAGGGATTTTTTTGTTTGTTTTTTTTGTTTGTTTGTTTTTTGTTGTTTTTGTGGGGGGTGGTTGCTTGTTTGCTTTTTTGTTTTTATTTTGTTTTGTTTTGATTTGATTTGTTTCATTTTTAGCCATTTGGTCTTGTTCTTCTGTCCTTTCCATCAAGTTAGCCTGAACCACTTTTATGACAATTCCCCTTCTGTTCAATCATACCCCTCCATTTTCCTTCATAAAACAAAGTAATAGGCTGTAAAGGACTAGTAAGCAGGGAGTGGGGTCTCATTGTAAGCCCTTGAACTTGTTAGCACACCAAAAAGACTGTCTGAGAAGATGGAGACAATTATAATAGCCTTAATAGTTCCTAGGACCTGCACATGGAGACAACAGCAGAGAGAACAAATGAGGAGAGGAGTGGGCAGAGATTCACTCCAGTTGTTCAGTCTAGTATATCTCAACCATATTTACTCATCATTGGGAAATAACATGCCTATAAAAGGAGGATCTGAGAAATTGGGATACAGGAGCTTCACTGAGACTAACCCTCACTCATCTGCTGGTCCAGTGCTGGATCCAGGACCTGTCAGTTTCTGTTATCTGTCTCTCTAACTCTGCTATTCTTTCTCTCTTTTTTTTCTATTTCTCTTTCCCAAAAACTTTAACAAATAAAAGGCTTAGCATAATTTTTTCCCAGGCTACACAGTTTTAACATCCATGTATTGTGACTTTTGTGATCAAAATAATCATCCTTTATGATTGCTCAGCCTAAGCACATATATTAATAGAAGCAGAAGCTTTTATGAGTTATTCCTTCCCCAGCTTTAATTAAATTTAATATTCAAATATCATCCCTGAGTGTCATTTCACCTTAATCCAATCAAGGGGAATTTCCTCAAACAGTAACATTTTAGTCCCTATTCCTGGGAGGATCAGGTCTGACACTAAGGCTGGATCTAACCACACCACAAGCTTCTTTTTGAGAAAAAGGTTTAGAAAACAAGGGGATCCAATCCGAGTCTCCCTGGGTGCTCTGTCCCGGTTGTGATATAGGGTCACCAATTACTGCTGATTACATGACATCCATCTGTAAGCAGGCATCCTACAGACCAAAGCATAGAAACTCAGAAGGACACAGGTGACCGAAGGGTATTTTTCTCGCTTTATTTCAAGGGTTAACTTGCTGGTCTCCGTTAAGGGATTTTCCCAGGCTGATGACCTGGGAAATAGTTTGAAGTATGATGGAGGTTTCTAAATGCTAGATTTGTTTATTAAACAAAGAGTTTAAAGTTCAGGTTTTATGTGACAGTACTGTAGCTCCTCCTTAATAAATGTGTATTTAGATATGTATATAAATAGTGTATGTACAGGAGATACTAATTCATTTAATATGCTGACCATCTATACTTTATTATAATAATCTCAATGTGCTATTAAAGAGACAAGCAAGACAAAAGCTTCTTTGAGAGGCTTGTCAGTAGTATTTTAAGAACAGATATAGTTTACCTATAATCCTCTACTAACTCATTAAAATCTTGGCATAAGATTATTTTTTTCTCTCTTTTCTATTCTAATCAACCCTCATATCCTTTTTGTTACCTCACATACTTACATCTTGCGTTTATCTGGGACAAAAGAAAGAACCTTTATTATTGACATTAATGAGTGACCTTTTCTATACCTATCCAGAGCTGAACAGACTGCTGAAGTAGATGTGGAGGGGCTAAAAAAATGACTTAACTCCTCATCTCCTTAGATTCTATGAAAGGATTGAGAGGAAAAAAAAGGAACAAATACAAGTTGAAAAGAATAGTTAGCAACTCATAGGAGAGCCATTACAGTTCATAAATGAGGGTTACACACTCAATCTCTTTCTCCTTTTATGTATAAAGTGAAATAGATAGAACTCCCACACATTTTTTCCTCTAGCCACTATGAATATTGTTCACTCTTGTTCTCAGCTTTGCCAGTGATAAAAGGTTTATTCCACATATTCCCATGCAATGGTAGAGCAAAAAGTATACCTAATGTGGCTGTCCAGTGCATTGACATTCATATTTAGTCTCTAAAGTCAAGTCATTTCAGAGGAGAGGGGAGTACAATTTGCTATGTAATGCACAGAGACAATCCTATATCTCTGACTGTGTCTCATGACAGACCTTATAAAAGATCGTAAATTACTATCTGTTGAAATATATGAATTTAATGGATTCCATTAATGCACACACCTGCACATAAAAGATTTTGCAAGCCAGAAGATATGATCAGTCAAACGGCTTTAATAGTTATTAATTATAGTTGCTCACTATTTATTCCTCACCAACAGAGAAATGTTAACATATTTTAATACCTATACTGTTGGATGGCATGCATAAAGCAGGGAAACACACTTTTTTTTCTTCGATGTAGTCAATCAGTAAGTTATCCAATGCTTTAAAAACTTTGTTAGGCAATTTCTGACACAAAACACTTATTTTGCTGCTTATCCTTCAGAGAAGCACAGGAAGATTTCTTCACAAAGCTTCCTGCTCTTCTGATTCTGTGCCACTTAGGGTGAATTTAGAAAGATTAAGCTTGCATTTAACTTAGTAAAAAATTTAACAGTTTGATTTAAATTTATTACAAGACATGCAAGATGCTTTAAAAAGTCCATTATGTTATTGTGTTTTCAATTTATTTGTTCCACTTTTAAAACATAACCTTTCCCAAAACATGAAAGCCTCAAAACTGATTTAAAACCCCAACTATTATATAGCAGACAGACTAAAAATAGATGAACCTGAGATATTGCCACAACAGTGCCAAGTTTAAAGAACAATGTTCAAATCAAAAACACAGGACAATGGATCCTATCAGCCAAACAAGGTTAATGGCTGTACTGTAAAAAATCCAATGAATCTGGCCTCTAGAGTTTGAAATGGACACTATAAAAGCAAGTGTATAAACCCATGCTCTCATCTCAGAAAGAAGGATTTTAAATATGATCATACCTCAGGCTCTGCAATTGCTTCTGAGCGTGCCCAATGGGACTTCACTGAGAGAATATGTCTGAGGTGACAAAGCCTGGCTTGGTACTTGGAAAAGTGGATCTTTTCCAGACTTCCTCTTTGTGCCTTTCATTTTCTAGCCTGTGAAATAAATTAGTTTAAATTACCAAATTTTTCAGTTCCTTGGATAATCTTTGACATTGTATCTACTAACTTTTCCATGTTATATATATTACAACACAATATACACAGGAAAGAGCAATCAAAATTGAAAGAGGAAATCACTTCAATTTATTAAAAAAACACACTGACTGAAGACAATGAAGGAAAATGTTGTTTGTACAGCATGTTACAAACTTACCTGATAAAACAAAAACAAGTTATGAGACTAGTGCATCATCTACTCTACTGTCACTCTAACCTGAGAGTATACATGGGTTAATGACATCCTTCTCCCAACAACATGAAATGATTATGTCTTAAATTCCATGATAAAATGTGAACAGAAGCATTTATTTATAATTATTTTCCTAACATATATTTGCCATTTGTGCCACGTGTTCTGTCATCCAATAATCTAAATATATATTAGCAACTGTTGCTTGTGGTTTGCTTCTGTGTTAAATCTCAATGTATGGGATTCTTTGCCCTGCATTTTTGCCAGATAAATAAAAATTGAGTATATTAGGGAGCATAGATATATTGTCACAGAATCTGCTAATTGCTTAGTATAACTTTTTTTTTTTTTTTTACTTTTTTATTATTTTCCATTCTACTATCTTAAAGCATAATTTTATATGCATTTAATTGCTGACACACATGAGGCACAGTGAAGGGAATGGCCATAGTATTGGCTGTTACAAAATTTAAACTGTTGGCCTGCACCTTAGACGCTAGGTACCTGCAACACACAGTTTTCTTTCTGAATTATTGCTCAGATCTTCTGAAACTAAGGAAGATATGGTATTGCTGAGAGCAATCAAAACAGGGGTTTTAAAAATTAGAATTCACTTTGGAAAATTCAGTCACAGTTGTGGTGGTTATCCTGAATTACTTGCTTATTAAGGAGTTGGGGTCTAATGAATCTTTTATCTTTGCCCCCATGACACTTCACAACTCTGCTAATTAAGTATGCATAATCTAGGTGGGGACAAAAGAAATACTTGATTCTTATTTAAGATGAGACACCTTAACCAAAAATAAATTAAGTATTTTAAAGATTTCTTTCTTTTTAATTATTTATTTATTTATTAAAATATGGAACTTTAAAGTACATACACATCTGTGTTTTGAAGCTTCTGAGTGAACATCTCAAAATTTTAAGAAGAAATTGTTACAAAAAATTAATATCATGTCACAAAAAGTGGCTGAGTGATGATGCAAAAGCCATTGCTAGATCTGACGTTAGCTATTTTTTCTGGGCTGCTATTCACTGTATACCTTTGATTCATAATGATAGGTATAAAATGCTTCTTTTATATGGAGTTCTGAGATTTTTTTAACTCATGAAAATACTATGTCCTACTGGAAAAGCAAGGTTCTGCCTTATATTATAGCACATTATTTTATGTTGCATTACACGACATTATGTTATTTCATATTAGGTCTTACAGAGGTTTTTATGCTCGTTTCTTTCTGAAATCTCAAGAGACTTTGGTGCTCAATTCCAAAATGAGATATTGAGAAGCACTTGAAACTGAATTACATTTCAGTTAAATCAGGTATGTATTTATAACTAAGTATACGCTTCCATATTTTTTCCTGAATGTCAGTCTGGATTTTTATATTATTTCCTGACAATAGGAATGATTCAGATATAGAGCAATTCTTAGTACTAAATGGAAGAAACACTGCTACAAGCACTTCCTAGTCTGATGAAAATTTTTGTCTATTTTGTAGTTAAATTGATTGGTGGCACTTGAGAGCAGGTCTTTCCACATTGTTGACACAGTCATGGAAGAATCTGACTCATCAGTTCATGAAGGAAGATTGTCACATAAAGAAAACAGGATGCTGAAGGAAGCAAGCAAAAGGATAATATTTGGAAAATATTGTTCTAACAGCAAGCACAAGATTGGGATATTCAATTAAAATCTAAATGGCTATGAGGATATTATCAGTAAGGTAAAAAATACTCTGCTTGTTCAACTTAGCACTTTCTTTACAAGTTTTCCTCAGTAGCATGTCTCTTCATTTCTTCATTCTAGAAAATGAATGAGCAAAAAAAAAAAAAAAAAAAAAAAAAAGAGCAAACAAACGAAAAAGTACTCAACTGCTAAAGACAAAAGATGCTCAATTTTATCAAAAGGGAAAAAAAAATGGGAACTGATTTTCAGGTGCTGTAAACTTGTAAACTGACATAGGTCTATAAATGTAGTTAATCTACTCCATTTATTGCTATCTGAAGATCAAGTCCTTGAATTTAATTAATGTTTTCCTTTATCTATCAAATGGAAAAAAAAAAGTCTGTCTTTTTAGGTATGTAGCATTATTAAGTAGACATGGTTTTTTTTATTTTAATACTTTGGCAAAGTCTGTTGCATTTCTTACCAAATTTTAAATTATGATAAAAATAAATACTTCAGAAAAAAGTGTTGGTGATTTTTTTATTTTTTCCATGAATCAAGCCCATTTTTGGACAACACTGTGAATCAAAAACAGGTTTTCATAACAGAGGTTAAAAAAAAAACACAAGTCAATAATTTATTTGTAAAAATAGTATGCTTCAATTTCTGATCAGCCTATTGTTATTACAATGTTAAACTGATCAAAAAAAAAAAAAAAAAAAGTGGGAAAATATGTCTTTACTTTTTAAATATCCCTATAGACTTAGCTTAAGTAACAAAAAAAATCTGTCATGTTAATTTAAAAACATTGCTGAAATTATTTTTATTAATTTCTTCCATCCAACAGGGAAGATGAGATGATAGACAAAGAACAAAGCTATAATGCTTTAAAAGGCAGATGCATATGCAGTTATTGTCATTAAAAGGAGTACAACACTGTGCAAAGAACTGGCACAAAGCTTCTGTTTAATGTAAATCTCACATACATCCTTAAATTAGTTTAAAAACCACATCAGCTAGAGCTAGACCCAAGCATTAGACTTCCACCCCCAAGTATCTCCTACAAACTGCTGCTAAATTTTTTAATTTAGCTAAGATTAAAGTAGAATGACAGATCATGCTGGATGCAGGTTAGGGTTGCTTAGAATTTTGAACATACAAATTATGTATAATGTCAGGATTTTATATACATCACTGGAAATTTCTTATCCACATTTAGGCAGGATTCCAAACAGATATATTAAAAGATTAATGCTATGAGTTATTACTGAAACAGAAGAAAATTAGTCCATTGTAAAAAAAAAGTCCATTGTAAATGTCTCCACATGGTCCCAGGGCACTAGCTCTAGGTGGCAGGATGGTTGGTCTGGATGACCTCCACAGATCTATTCCAACCTCAGCTGTTCTGTGATTTTGTGGAAAAAAAAATAGTCTAATTTCATAAGATGCCCTTTCTGAACTGGTATTAGTTACTCCTGGCTGGCTTTTAGCTGGTGTTACTTGTAGGTGTGTTGGGACACCCTCTTTATGTTTGCAGAGTGACGAAGAAAACCAGACTTTAACAATTGAAGTGGGAAAAAGTTTCTGATATTAGATTTTCATTTCATAGGACTCAGAATTTTGGCAGGTAGTAAAATCATACAGTGAATCTTTATGTAAGTGTCACTTAATTACAGCAAAGGTACCAGGCATCGTGTGAGTCCAGTACTCACAAAGGTAATGTTGTATCTCAATATTTCTATAAATTGTAATGAAAACCAAATTGTAACATTTTCATTACTGTGTTGCACATACATTTTTCTTTCTGTTGCAAACATATTTTTCCATATACCTAGCCACATATACATGAGACCCCCTGTATGATGAACACAATCACTAGATCGATAGAAGAAAAAGGGTTGTAACTTTTCAACTGAAGTTTGGCCAGGATGTTTCTAAATTTGGATACTGGGAAATAATGTCCTTAGACCCTAATCTGAAAAGATACATACAAAAGAGAGTAAAACCTTTTGTCTCATTTCTAAAATGATGGGTATAGGATATCTTTTAAAATAAATATTTATCTGCATTTATTTCAACAGGAGATCGTTCTTAAGTTCTAAAGCTGCAAAAGAAACAGGTTTCCTCGAATTGCATTAGTAATTAGCTACTTATAGATGTAGGATGCTCTTTAGAAGTATTTTGCTGTTATACACTAACTGCTTCTTCAGCACTAAGTAGAGATTTGTCTAGTCCAGCAATTCATGAGAAATTTCAGTAGTGGTATAGTTAAGAATTTCTGAATCCTTATTGTAGCATATGCCAGGAAATTAATGTAAATACTGCATTTCTATGCCCAGATCTGGTCACCGCATGTGTCAAATGGATAGTGAGTGAAGCACCTACCTTGATCAGATACATTATAAGCTCTCCAAGACCAGGGCTATATGTGTTTTTCATCTTGCAAAATGATGAGCAGATGGACCTTGATTGTCAAAAGCCCTCAGCAGCCAATATGCTGTGCTCTTTGTAAAGATTTTCTTATTGTGGAAAAAGGGGAAAAAAATACTAAAAATAGTATTTTACTGCCTCAATTACTGTCCAATTTTAACGAGCTCTCCTCCAGAAAATGTACTGTACACTAGGATTCAGTCTTTGAGGGGAATAAAACTGCAACATTGTTGTTTCTCTCTGTTTTATAAGAACATGTTGATGCCCAGTTTAGGCATTGCATTTCTTATGGAAAATTTACAAAAATGTAAATATAAAAATAGACATAAATGTCTATATATGCATGAACAAATGCATGTGTATTTGTGTGTGTTTGCACATGTACATGCTCCATCTGTGTATATTTTAAAATATGCAAACAGAATCATTTTTACTCTCTCAATAGAAGTTGTTACAGTCTCCCACAGTAACAACTCATAGATAAAGAATCTCACATCAAACCAAACTGTACACTGAGGATGCTGCTTACTGTTATATCAAAATTATAGGTCTGATTTCAGTCCATAGATATAAGGAAGTTCTTATGGCAAGTCTAAACTCTGCTTGCCAGACTCTGATATAGCAACACATATGGCAAATAACATCATGTCCTCTTTTCTGTGACATTTAAAAATGAGTTACAGAGCGACTGGATGTTTTTATGCCAAATTTCCTAACTTTTGAGCATTTAAAACTTCCCCCCAGGTGTTAATATTATGGAAATTTTGGAGTGTTTTTTTTATTTGTTTGTTTGTTGTATTACATTTGAGGAGACATCCTGTCCTGTAGTAATAATACCCTGTGTTTCTTGGAAAAAAGGTATTTCTTCTCCTAGAGGGTCAGTTCAATTGAATAGCATAAAATTGAAAGACACTTCCTTCTGGCAGGACAGGTGGAAATTTTATGCTCCAGGACTATTCAATAATGATCTTTGGCTGCATTCATGTACACAGACACAGCAGTTAGCTGTTAATGTGAAAACATACAGGATGGAAAATATAATTCATGACTCAGTCCCTCTTCACCAGCACTCTTCAGTAGCAGAGCTCTCAATAGCTGTCAACACTTTGAGATACACAGTTTCTACCTCAGCTTCCCTCCCCAAGAAAGTAGTATAGTTTTCTTCATATTGCATCTTAAGAGAGAAGCAAACACAGGCATTACAATACTCAAGACGAAACAGTAATTAATGTAAGGGATGACTCTCCTAATCTTACTAATCTTACTTTAGAGATGTCTGTTTTTTACATAGCGTAACATTCCCATATAGGGTGCCGAATTTGTTTAAGATTTTGCAATTTCAGTATTACTTTTCAATTTTTGTTTTCCTTATTTTGGGTTTTTTGCTGTTACTTTAATGAACTGAGCTAATAATCTAAAACTGGAGCTTTCTGATCGTTCAGTGGTTGCTTGGGACCAGAATATCAGAAAAGATATATGCAAGGAATCTTTGCTCCATTCAAAAATCCTAAGAAATGCATCAGATATTTTTTCCAGGAGTAAGGAAAAATATTACAAAACCAACCAAAAAAGCAACAAGTATAACATCAAAACAACAAAAAAACCCAAAATGGCATGAAAAATATTTTCCTGCTTTAAAAAAAGAGTTACCTAATTAACTTTAGCCTATTTAATTCTCATATGAATTACATGGAACATTATAAAAAATCAGAATGATATTATTTAGATTAAAAAATATATAACTTCAAGCTCTCCAGTGACTTTACCTAGTTCCAAAAGTTTAGCTATCTCCAACCCCAAAATCCTGAAAATTGTTTTCTTAAAGAAGAGTAAAACAGATTCCTTTGGCATTTTTATAACCAGTTTTACATTAGCATTTAACTTTATGCTTCAATTCTACTATAAAATAATTCCCTGAAAGATTTTTCTTCTACCTTTGATTCAAATTCAGCTTTTCTTACTGAAAACTCAAGAACTGCAATTGAGATTTTGAAATTCAGAGTTTAAAGTCAGTCTTAATCTCGAAAAAGTTTCAGTCACTCAGATCCAAGAACAGAAGGCTACAGTGTTACAGTTCAAACTTTTTCTGGTTTTGACCTCTGAAGTTACTGTCTCTGTTTATTGTTGCATAAGATGCAGATGCATCTGGATTTTCAGGCCATATGGAATTATTTCAAACCTGAGTCAGGTGTTCAAGCCAAATGGTGCTTCTGTGCTCCCACTCACATAATAGTTTTCTCTGTCCTACCCCTGGATTTTCTCTCTGAAAAACTTAAATTTTTCTCCAGGCTGATTCCTGAGAGCAAAGTCAGTTTATACAGAGAGTTGTCGATGGAACGTAGTGTGGACCAAATTAGCTTGTCCATTAACTTGTCCATCTGATGCAAATGACACATTGCATGACCTTGAGTGAATAAATTTCTATGTTCTTTATTTCCTGTAAAACAGGAATAATGATATTTCCACACTCCTACTGTAAAGAAATACTATAAAAAATAGCTCAAAAGGTCACACATGGACTCAGTGGTTTCAGTGATGAGTAGCAGGATTGACAGAAGAGAAGAAGACCAGTAATGCTTTCCTTTACTAATTCTGACAGGTTCTGGCACTATGGAAGACAGAAATCTAAGGATTTCCAGAACCACATTTTTTACCTATATCATTTCACTTAACATTTTGCTATGGACTTTTGCTGGATGAATAAATAAATTCACGTTAAAGCAATTTAACTTTTTTGTAGGTTTGGCCATACTACATTCCGTGGCAGTAAGTCCCACAGTTGAATCTGTTTTGATAGAGCATCACATAGTGTAACAAAACAAAACATATTCCTTTTTCTTGCCGTAATCTGCATGCCTAATATATAACAAGAGTGAGCCATGTTGAATATATGGGAAATATTAACAAAGTGTTATATTTAAACTGAGAAATCCTTCTTATACCTTTTCTAAAGTGATTTAAATTTTTTAGGTGATAGCTGGCATATCAAAGGATAAAACTGAAATACACATGACTCAGAAGATAAACCTGTATCAGAATTTAGGAGGAGGAAATTAATAGATTTCTCTATATTTTTTCCTATGTTTTTGTTAACATTACATTGCAGAATTTTCTCTGTAATAATGTTAATCTTCAAAAGAAGAAAAGAAAATCTTACAAATAATTTAAAGTTTTTTAACTCACACTGAGAAAAATACCTGATCAGAAATTATTTTTACAACTCTAGAACCATTTTTTTTGCCTTGACTGTGCAATGGTTGAATACCTCTACTAAGAACTCACTTTGAAGAGATGCAGGAACTTCTTAGCATGAGCAACATCTGCAGCCTCCTGCACCAACAGGCATCTCAGGGTAACTGGTTCTCATTTTGCAGGCAGTTTACATCTGTGCACCTCTATTTCAGTGGTATCAACAGTAACTGAAGACACAGTAAATCAAATATTGCAAAATAAAGATTTTTGGTTTTTAATTCTTCTTTTATTTCAGTGATACTTAAATTGAGCTTAAAGTGGCACCATCTGATAGCTTCGACCTTAGTCCCACAGTATAATGTACATCAGAAGTCTCTTGTACTTCTGTAATATGTCTTGGAAAGCAAGAAAAACTGAGGAGGACAGGTGTTATAAGTAAGATCTAAATCTTCTGGCTGGAGAGGGTACATAAATTTTTTGGAAGTTGATTCTGAATTTCCATTTTTTTTTTCACAGGTTTGTTTTTTGTGCATTTCTCTAGACCCCATCCAAATTATTTCTGAGGCTTCAGGAGCAACTTTCTGACTCCTTCCCAGTTTTTCATTAGTAATACTATCTTTCCTTCTCTTCCACAAAAAAAAAAAAATTAGCTATTTAGTCTATATGGCATACTGACTTATTTTTAAAGACTATTTTTAAGATAAGTTGTTGATATAACTTAGTAGATTCAACTTAGGCTCACGACAGTTCAACTATACTCATATCTCTCTGTCATGAAGCCCCTTAATATTTTAGTCTACTGTTTTATTTCTTCATTACTTACTAGCTCTTGCAAGAGAGAAATTTTACACAGTTCATATTGGCTTTCCCAGGTGCTCAGACCTTCATGACCCTGCCCTAGTCTGGTGATGGGACTGACCTTTCTTAGACACCAAACAGTTAGGTGTCCCCATATGTTTGCATCGGCTGCTCAGGAGATTAATTTCATCTTAAGAGAAGAGAAAGAAAGGGAAGATGGTTTGTTCTGCGAAGATGTCAGTAACATCTCCACATCCACGCTTTGTGGTACTCATCCAATTTACTGTGTCTTACATTACCACCCACACTAGAAATCAGCGGTATTCAGGCTGCTATCAAACTGTAGGACAGTGGCTCTTGGTAGATATGTGAAGCATCAAGCACAGTATGGTCCTCACTCATGGCCCTTCTGGGCACTGCTGTGACCCTAGTAGCAACTGACAAAAGCCAATCCTGATGTCTGCTCTCAGGCATGAATCACACCAGGATGCAATGACAGCTTTGTCCAAGTAAAGTCTGCAGGATTCAGCCACAAAATGAGGCTAGAAACTCTCTCATAACTGTATCCTAATGAACCTGAGCAAGGTTAATATTCTGACAGCAGGGATAAGAGAAAAAGATTAAAGGGCAAAGGGAAGTGAAGAGGGTAGAAAAGCACAGTGGGGAAACAGATTAATGTGCTCAATGGAAAAGTTAAACCAATGTAAATGAAAATGCCCCTTATAATGATATCATGTGCTAATGTGCACTATAGTATCTTCTGTTCTCCTGTGTTCTCTCTCTTTTATTGTCCCTCCAGCAAATCCTTGTTTTATTCTCAAACTCCTTTGGACACAAACTCCTCTGGCAGATTTTCAATACCTCGTTCTTTCTGAAGGAAAAAGACACCATTCTCCTGATGCATCTTTTCTCAGACTCTTCCTTTCAGTCACTGGTGGTAAAGCAGAATATGTTCATACATGGGAATAAAGCTCTAAGGGAGAGATGGGGCAAACATTTGCTGAATCACAACTGTCTTTTGGCAGAAGCTTAGTCTTTTATTTAAATCTAAAGCTTTGAATAATTATTTTGAAATTCAATGGAAAGGAAGTTCCATAGACAGTGCTTGTGCCTTCAGTTGCCCAGACATGAACCAGCTCTAATAAGGAAGTCACAAAGCTTACGTGAATACAAATCTGGTTGCTACATGGCCCAAGTAGAATCACAAAGTCACTTATGTTGAAAAAGACCCTTAAAATCATGGAGTCCTGCCATAAAAGTAAACTCAAGTAGATGTGGGACACAGTCAAAATTTCTTAAATAAAAAGATACTACCTCTGGTTTATAGATCCCTAAAGACTGCATTCACATAGGTAGTTAAGGAAAGCTCAGTATTTTTTTTTTTATTTTTGTTTTGTACTTGTCCTTAGCTGAAGTAAGAAGAAAGAGAAAGAAAGAGGAAGAAAGAGAAGGAAAGAGAAAGAAAGAGAAGGAAAGAGAAAGAAAGAGAAAGAAAGAGAAGGAAAGAAAAAGAAACAGAAAGAAAGAGAAAGAAAGAGAAAGAAAGAGAAAGAAAGAGAAAGAAGAAAAAGAAAAAGAGAAAGAAAAAGAAAAAGAGAAATAAAAATAAAAATAAAAGAAATAAAAATAAAATAAAAATAAAATAAAATAAAAATAAAATAAAATAAAAAAAAAGAAAAAGAAAAAGAAAAAGAAAAAAAGAAAAAGAAAAGAAAAAGAAAAAGAAAAAGAAAAAGAAAAAGAAAAAGAAAAAGAAAAGAAAAAGAAAAAGAAAAAGAAAAAGAAAAAAGAAAAAGAAAAAGAAAAAGAAAAAGAAAAAGAAAAAGAAAAAGAAAAAGAAAAGAAAAGAAAAAGAAAAAGAAAAGAAAAAGAAAAAGAAAAAGAAAAAGAAAAAGAAAAAGAAAAGAAAAAGAAAAAGAAAAAGAAAAAGAAAAAGAAAAGAAAAAGAAAAGAAAAAGAAAAGAAAAGAGAAAGAAAAAGAAAAGAAAAGAAAGAAAAAGAAAAGAAAAAGAAAAAGAAAAAGAAAAAGAAAAAGAAAAGAAAGAAAAAGAAAAAGAAAAAGAAAAGAAAAGAAAAAGAAAAAGAAAAAGAAAAAGAAAAAGAAAAGAAAAAAGAAAAAGAAAAAGAAAAAGAAAAAGAAAAAGAAAAAGAAAAAGAAAAAGAAAGAAAAAGAAAAAGAAAAGAAAAAGAAAAAGAAAAAGGAAAAGAAAAAGAAAAAGAAAAAGAAAAAGAAAAGGAAAAAGAAAAGAAAAAAGAAAAAGAAAAGAAAAAGAAAAAGAAAAGAAAAAGAAAAAGAAAAAAGAAAAAGAAAAAGAAAAGAAAAGAAAAGAAAAAGTAAAAGAAAAAGAAAAAGAAAAAGAAAAGGAAAAAAGAAAAAGAAAAGAAAGAAAAAGGAAAAGGAAAAGAAAAAGAAAAGAAAAGAAGGAAAAAGGAAGAGGAAGAGGAAGAGGAGGAAGAGGAAGAGGAAGAGGAAGAGGAAGAGGAAGAGGGAGAGGAAGAGGAAGAGGAAGAGGAAGAGGAAGAGGAAGAGGAAGAGGAAGAGGAAGAGGAAGAGGGAGAGGGAGAGGGAGAGGGAGAGGGGAGAGGGAGAGGGAGAGGGAGAGGGAGAGGGAGAGGGAGAGGGGAGGGGAGGGAGGGGAGGGGAGGGGAGGGGAGGGGAGGGGAGGGGAGGGGAGGGGAGGGGAGGGAGGGAGGGGGAGGGGAGGGGAGGGGAGGGGAGGGGAGGGGGAGGGAGGGGAGGGGGAGGGGAGGGGAGGGAGGGGAGGGGAGGGGAGGGAGGGGAGGGGGAGGGGAGGAGCTAACAAACAAATTATAAAAAAACCCCAACAAACAAACAAAAATCAACTAACAAAAAAACCTCTACTGGGTTACATTAACATGTGTCCCAAGTTTTTGTATCCTTTCTTTTCTTTTTGAAAGAAGCAAGGATATAAGCCTGCTTAGATATATACATATAGTGATTTAGGTTTAACTCAATGATAAAATGGCTGTATTATTTCTGGAGTACAAGCAAAATTTTTCTACATTGTTCTCAATAAAACAAGGTAGGAATACTCTACATCAAGAGCTGCCTAGGTTTGCTTGCATGTTACCTTTTTTTTTGTTTGCTCATGACGACTCTAAGTAGCAGCTGTTAAGCCTTACTCTCCCTTGCCAATAAAACAAATAGAAAACTGTGTGTTCCAATGACTGGAAATTGACTTTTCAAAGTATTTTTAAATATGCTTGCAGTCAGCCACAATTTGGCTGATAGGTGTGAGAAAAAATTGCAGCCTATGATTTGATATCAATGCCTGACCTTTTCCAGCAAGCACCTACTCCAATGGTATAGAGAGAAAATTACAACTAGCAGCTAAGGTTAGAACCAGTTTGTTGTTTAATGTTTGGTATTTTTTCTTTATTTGTTCAATTTACTTCTGTTCCAAAATGCTAAGAAAACCAAAGTGAGTTTGTAATTTTTTATTAAGGGAAGTATATAATGAAATTGATAAATAATATTTTTCTTCCAGAAATACTAGAATAAAATATTTTTATCTTATTAAAATATTTTATTTAATTTTCAAATAATATTTTCAAACCTCCCTTAATTGCACAGAGAAAAAAATAGTGGAAACTTCATGCAAATAATCTTTTTCCTGACCCAGTCCAAAACTAAGATTTACCTATTAAATAAAAGTAATCTATTTAAATTCATATATCAGGGAAAGTCTGTAAATCTTAATAGTGTTGGAAAAAAATTACTCTAAAGGTAAATACTATTTCAAGATTTTCAACCCAAATAAGCATACAAAAGTATCAGGTTAAATTTTGGACAAAGCCACAAACATGAACACATACATGAACAGAACAAGAGTTCTGAACCTGTGGAAATTTCCCTTCTGATATTTAATTCTATACAAATAGAGAAAATAGTATGTGTGGTGTTAAGGACAATGGGGATTTTTGTCAAAGGAAACAAGAAATAATCTGAAGTCTTTTTCTCTAATGAATCTAATGCCTGCTCTAAAAAGTTAATGAAAAGTCTCTCCATTGAATTCCATGGGTTTGGATCAAGCCCCAGATAAGCTGTTCAGCGAGAGCAACTAAAATATATTGGGAAAAGGTTCTCTGCTTTATGAAGTCATTTTAAGGGAGGTAATGGAACAGCTGTTGCATACATAAAACATACATGTCCCTTTGGAAATACAGTTGGGCAGATTCTTGCTGCACAGCACGAGTCATGGGCATCACCCGACAGCTTCTGTGGATGAACAGACCACTAGCCTGACTGCTAACCTCGCAATGACTCCCCAAATCCCTCTGGCTCCTTAAAGGGAACACCAGCTTCATTAGTTCCTCACATAAAGTCAGGACATAAACACAACATGGTCCATTAAAATAGTCAAATTAGGCAAGTGGAGAATCTTTTCTATATTTTGTCAGCTTTATTGGTTTCATTTTGGGTATAGTTTTCCTTTTCCTTCCCAGTTTTGATTTGCATACTCTCATTTTCAAGGCATCCAGGTGGATACTTAGATAGAACTTTTTTTTATACAGATCATTCCACCTATGTGTCAACGACTTCTTTCTTTCTTACAGCTGAATTTCAAATTGAGTGTGTGGAGACAAAAAAGCAGTGCATCAAATACTGCACATAGAAATTACAGCTGGTATTTGATAGGTTATGCTGAGGGAGTCGTAACAAGATTTGTCCCTTTTTGTGTTATCTGCTTGATAACCTTCCTTTAGAGTGACTTTACAACATAAAACCGGATGAAAAGTAGAGTAAGACATTTAGCCCTTTTATGATACTTTATATTAGTCATCAGCATGTTTGAATGTATTTCAGGTAGAATACAATGTCTGTAGAATGATCCCTCTAAGACCTAGTTTTGCTCTGAATATTTGGCAATTTTCACTTTTCTTGCACTCTATATATGCATTTACCATTTATATGTATGTATTAATATAGTTTAAATAGACTGTAAGAGTAAAAGGGCGGAAAAGGCAAACAGTGCTGCATACAGCCACACATCTCATATTTTTCACCCTCTTCTTTATTAAATCTAACATGTCCTTCCTATTAATACATTATGTTAATTTTATTTGTTAACAAACAAAAATCACTGCAGGAAAGTATATATTTTTTAAGTTTAAGGTCTGCTTCATAGGCTAAAGTTCCTCAAGACAGAAGACCTAACCAATGGAAGGAGTATTTTGTGCTTTTTATCAGTGTAAATTGACTTTTGATGCTTTTTCTAGCCAACCCACTGTAAGGACTCATGTTCCAGATGTTTGCAGTTCAGTCAAGTCCTGCATCAATGTATTTCAAGTGCAGCTGTTTTTCGGAAACCACTGTTTGATCTTGTGGAGTAAAATCTGAGATGGTGCATGTTAGTTAAAAACTAATATAAGCTTGTAACCAAGTAGTATTACCTAGACTAGAAGCTTGGGATAACAGAAGGTATACTGAATAGAAGACAATCAGATATTTTTATAAAATGAAGTTATTTTAATACTCTGAAAAAAAATACAATAGAAATGGGTTTTGAACCTTTCAAAGAAATGGAGTTTGAAGATCCTGAACATAGTGCAAAGGAAGAAATCATACTCAAAATCAGCCACTGGACAACTAGCAGGGGAAGCTGATAGCTTTTTCCATTTTCATAAATTTGTCTATGTCTTGAACTTCCTGAAGCTAGGAAGACTGAACAAGATTTAGAAAATCAGCAGCCTTAATCATAGAGTTTGTTCAGTTCCAGTAACTAAGAGTATATGTAATCTAGAAGTTGGTCCAAAAACAAATCATACATCCCCTAAGGTTACTAATTTGTGGACATGTAAAAACCTCTTGCAATATTACTAATGACAGTTAGCTACTAAAACTGATAGTCGGACTCTTGGTGTACACTGCCAGCTCTCCTAACTAGACTTGTTTTTGCCAAATCATCTAGTTTATTTTTACCACTACCTGATTTATACTGTAACCTTTCACATGCAGCAGGAGGTTGTTTAATGTTTGAGGAAATCAAATAAATTGTCAGTGTTACCCTGTAAATAGAAGGTGCCAGTGAAGCCCTGATTTGTACAAAATGATCCACACTGGCCAGTGTTTGTGGCTTTATTTGGAAAAAAAAGAAAAGAAGGTCAATTAAGACTCTTTGAGCTTTACAGTCTAATTCATATTTCCAGAATTACTTTATAAGCAATTTTTTTTTATATACTAACATGCTATTTCATCCACTGTTTCTTTCCAGTCACTCCTACTTAATTGAAAAATATTATTGAGGGGTTTTTTTTGGGTTTTTTTGTTTGTTTGTTTTTTTAAATCTTTAATGTGAAACTTTTAGGAAATTTTTTTTCCAAGTTATTATGAGGGAAATAAGTGTTCTGGTTTCAAAAATAGTATTTTTTATTTTTAAGACTTATCTTTACTGATGAATTTTAACTTATATTGGAGAAAGACAACAAAAGAAAAAAGAACTCATTGCTCAATCTGAGTCATTAAAATTTTTGTTAATCATCATTCACAATTATAACAACTCTATTAAATGTATTAAGATCTTTATTTAAAAAAAATATTTCCTGAAAATTCTTAAAAAGCATCTAACCTGCAAGTAAAATATGTTCTTACATATTTCCGATGTGCTTTTTATCAATAAATTACACTGAATATCCATTATAGTCCATTAACTGAAAGGAATCAGCTTTACTTTTTGTGCTCATGTCATAAAAATTCCTTTTTTTTTTTTTTTCTTTTTTCAGTGCAAGGAACTAAAGTAATTTTAGCAATGATAGAGGATTTGGGCAAAAGATACAAAACCTGAACATGGTCTACACTACCTTAAGCATGATCTTTGCCTTTTTACAGTAGGAGACAGCACTGTCTCAGAAGAACTCATTTGACACAGGAAGGACTCTCAAACCAGTAAAGCATTACCTTTCATTTCAAGTTTTCACAGGTGAAAAGCTGGCAACAAAGAACTGTACAGCTACAAATGCAGTACATCTGGTTTTCATCAAGTTTCCCAGTCATCTTCTCTGTGTCACTTGATGGTCTCAGATATTTTTGTTTCTTCTAATTTTAGATACCTTGGTGAAGGACTTGAGAGAAGATAGTTTCTGTAGTTACCTTGCCTAGTTAAAGCTCCAAATTGTGTTTCCATTATCAGTTACTGTTAAAGGGGTACCCTATCTTTCTGCTAAGAGAAGCAAAATGCTTAACCATCTCATCTAAATGTCAAAATTTATCTGAGATGAGTCTGGGCCTCGGTCAAACTGTGTAAATAGATCATTATTATGAACAACATATGCATTTTTAAGAGGGATAATGTAGACAATGTAGACATGTACACTATTCATAGAATCTGCTTTTGTCTCTACATTTTTTTGCTGGGATATGAAATCTGTGCATAGTTGTAATCCATAATTCATAGAGCTGAGTGAAATCATATATGGTGATTTCTTTTTACTTCATTCTTGTCTTTACAAATAAGAACATTAATTTGTGTTGCAGAAGGTCTTTCATCCCTGTTGTGATTGATGTCTAGGAAACTGCTGGGGACAATTCCGGTTGGTGGGTAAGAAACATCATCTCGTTTATCTTTATATGATATCTATTGCAAATTAAACTAAAAACATAGAGTTTGCACACTAAAATGGTTACACTGCAGAGCAATGTGCCTATAAAACAGCATGCTAACAAGCACGGCATGATAAATGAAATGCAATAAAGTTCTGTAATTTCAGATTTTCCCCGAGGCAGATGCTGAGGCTATCACCTGTTGAGCTTCACTTGGTGACAGCATAAAAACATGTCCAAAAAAGTACTCACTGGTCTTGCTTTCTAAGAAGTGAGTGGCTACTTGTACACACTTGGTTAACTTCACACTTGCTGCATCTGAGATAAGATTTGCAATTTAAACAAGCAAAGGCACAGGCAGTGTTATTTTGCTTGCTGGAACACTAGTGTCTCTGAGCAGGAATGAGCTGTTTTATTCAGTAGATGGCAGCAGTACAGATACATGCTAAAAGCTGGACTGGAAAATATGTTTGTAAAACAAAGCTGCTCTTTTCACAATCACTATTTTAAGGGTGACAATGAGCATCTAACAGTCAGATGTTAAACCTCCTACCCAACATCAATAATAACATTATTCATGTATGTAGAACTTTATTTAAAAAAATTTAAAAAGGAAAGCTAATGAAAACAAAACCTGTATTTATAAATGTCACTTTATTTTTATGTGCAAATAAACATTTACTAGCATTAACTATCTAGCTATATATGCAGATAAATACATTTTTTCATCCTAAGATGTCCCACAGCACCACCCGAAAGGTTTTTCATCAACATTATGACTGTCTTCAGGAAGATATTAGCAGGACACATTTTTTTGGACAGGGGAATAAGCAAGGAATGTCTCAAGGATTTATTTGTCCTCAATAAAACCTGTCTGTTTCTGACCACATAAATAGCCACTAACGTGTATATTTTATTTGAATATTTTAAAAGTATCAGAAATCTCAAAATATTCCCTTCAACATCCCTGAAATGTTGCACCTGTGTCTTTATTTTTGTAGGAGAGGGGGTCAAGAGGTGTGTTCCCAAAGAGACACAGGAGTCATAGAACTCATATCTAGCTTTTGGTGATTCCACTCTTCCTAGATGCAAGAAACTTGGGTTTAAATTCCTCTATTTGGTTCAGCACAACAAATGGCATTTCCTTCCCTTCCAGTGAATGCTCTAGCACTAGGCCTATGAAAAAAAAAGTTGTGTATTAAATCTGATACACTAAATATTTCATTACTTATGCACAGAGACTGAATGTAGAGAGTGCATCATTCATCTCAGATGTAGCTGAGAACAAAATGGAGACTTCCCAGATGATACTACTGACTTGCTGCAGCATAAAATTAGAACTTGGGGCTTACAGCTTCTATGTCCTCTAAAAATATCCCGAGGTATTCAGGGTCTCATGCCTTTAAGATTTCTGCCCTTTACACTTATGACAAGACATAGAATATTAGATATCTACAGTAAAAAATGTATATCTGTCATGGAAAATATACAGTCTAAAATGAACAAATGAAAACATCCACCATTTTGAGGGATGGATTACATTCTGCTATTATTATTTAAAATACTCTGTGTTAATATTTACTTATGTGACAGGCTATTGTGATTCCGTGAGATGAGGAATTTTCTAGGTGGAAAAAACCACTATTACTCTAATTTTCAACAAAACCAAGGTGCATATGCTAAGAAATGGTAAATATCTCAGAGTTTTAAATGTCATGGAATACACTGAATAGTGTTGAATATGTTCTTGAAATTTGTGTCTGGGATTTTTACCTCTGCATTTATTCTTTGAAGAGCTTAGGTACAGCAGCTGCTTTTGTCTTTCTTTGCTATACTTCACATAGCTGCATTTAAAATAATCTTCCATGGTCTTTAGTAACAATATTACCTAACTTTTAAAAAAACTTTTATTTATGATTGAATCATGGTAATTGTTAGTCCAAAGACAAAAAACCCCAAATAAAATAAAATAAATAAAAAATCTTCTGTGGTGACGGCTTATAAACATAAATGTTCCCTTGAAGCAACTATAGGTAAGGACAGAAAAAAAAAATTAACATCTCATATTGATTCCTAGGTCAATGTTGTTCTTGAGAGTGTAAAATATGAATGAGCAGCCTTTGAACAAACTAAGATACTAGGTACCTTTGATCAAATCTGGAATGTATTTCTTCACTGCTACTCACTAAAAAGAACAAATAGAGGATAACCCTCAGATGATCAACCCTGTATCCACAAAGGCTTACTCTGTATAGCTTAAAAACTAAATATATATTGACCAAAGGACAGGTATGAGAAGATATGATCATTGTGATTCATTCGAGGAAGTAAAAAAACAGAAAAGTACAAGTTTTATTTAGATCATTTCAAAGGGACAGATTGATAATTAATGAAAGAAAATTAAGCAGATAAATTCCTAGACTGGGCATCAAAAATATTAACTAGGGTGAGATCTGTCAAACTGTGAAAGGTTCTGTAAGAGGAAACAAAAGGAATCTTGGTTTTGACATAAAACTGAACCTGGTAGGGTGCTGTTGAATAGAATAAATGTAAACGGTATGGTGGATACAAGAAATCCCTAGAGAAAATGGAATTTTAAATTTTTTATAATAATATAAAAATTTTTAAAACGAGGAAATGGATTCTCAAAGGAATTTGCATATCTTTGTACTCCATTTCCCTTTTAACCTCTTGCTACGTATACTTATGATTTTTAAAATCTAACTTTTTAATTTTGTAATGCCATGAAGACAGTGGTGTGATAGCTCAGGTGGGACACTGAAGAACTGGAATTATGGATGTGACTAGTTCAGAAATCTGTATGGAGGCACAGAGTGTGTGAATTACAGGTTGTAGTCTGCTTTTTTTCCTGAAGGAAAAAATAAAAATTCAAATAGAATTCAACAAGTGTATTTGAAAGTGTTTTGGAGATTTCCAAGGTTCTTTTAATTACTATGTAGCTCCTTTCTCTGGACTTAAAATCCTTATTTAACTTTCTTTATTTTTCTGAGTCCTGAACTCAACATTGGTTTTCCACAAGCAAAAGGGCTGGGAAAGAGGAGAGGGCTTGCAGTATCCATTTCCCCAGTCCTCCACTGGGAGGAACATTATGCTGATGGTAGGTGTTTCCTTCACTCTGGTCTTTGATCTTCATGGACCCACTTTTGCACAAGCATGAATAACACACATTTTACTTTCTTTACATTTGTATTTAGCTAACATTTGAATGTGGTAAAATCTCCCTCAGCCCACCAGCACATAGGGTTATATCTGTTACTTGGTGACTATAGTGGTTTGTTAGACTTTTACTGCATATGGCACTCACAAACCCAAGCTAAAACAAGATGAATAATAGCCACTTGACTAAATGACATATGCTATCAGAGCAAAAGAAAGCTATGATCCTCTCAGGTCAGTACAAGCTTGGCAGAGGTCTAAGGTCCCCTACTGCTAGGTCCTTAGAGTATCTGTAGACTACCTGGGCTAAAGGACATATTTAATATTGCCTTCAGCAGCCTTCGTTCATCACTAATACTTTATAATAGGATATGAGGACTTCATATTATCCATAAATAAGTGGAGTATGAATTTCTCAGTGACATTAGAATTAACATGAATTTCAGACATTTAGCAATAACAGCATTCCAGAAATGTTATGGAAAATGAGGAAACCCAGATCATTAGGGTGAACATATTGCTGTTTGACTTCTAAAGGATTTAAGTCTATTAATGTCTTCTGGCTGTGATTGTTAACTACTGAACTTTTTAAAGGAGTCTACAGAAGCTCAGTAAATTGTTCTTAGCCAACTTCTTAGTCTCATTTGACATACAGAAAGGTGTGGGCAGGCTCTCTGCACTCATTATAGAAATGGAGATCAATATAATCCCTATAAAATGAGCCTCAGCAGTTTCCATTTAATATGTATTATTATTTGAAGCTCAAAAAAATATGGCAGTTAGAATGAACAAACACTATATTTTTCCTCATCTGTTTGTAAAATTCACAGCAAGAGAACTATAAAACAGTATTAGCTGTTGTTTTAAAATCCTTTCCAAATATAAATTTGTGCCCAAAATGTATAACCCCTTAAATTAGGAGGTCAGGAAGTAGTATTTCTGTAAATCAGTTAAGAGTCTGTTCCAGTCTTTCCCTCAGTTGAATAAACCTGGATTCTTAATCCCAGCACTAGGAATAAATTTAATCAATATCTCACCTCTTGTTTCTTTGATTACATGGGAAGATCGTTGATTTTAAAGGAAGATTTTAAAGAAAGTTTTTTTAATGATACTGTATTTTGAAAGGACTTTTACCTGTTATGTTGAAGAGAAATATAACCTGCAGAAGAGTTCTGAACCACACTGCTTTTATATTTCTATGAAAAAAATAATTTGCATTCTCTTCTTGGCAAGGCAAAGAATCCAGAAAGATTGATAGGAAAAGAGGTTTCCTGGCTGATTGTTAAGGATGTTTCTTAGATTTGTGCAGAACAGCATGAAGCTGACACAGGATAAGTAGGGCAACACAGGGGAAGGAAAGGGAAATTTCAAGGTTCTCAAAAAACTGGCTTTGGAGCTCTCATGGGTTTTCTCTGTGGATGTTCACATTACATTTTAATATCCTTGAAATATTTTTATCATTGAAAACAAAAGGGGAAGAAAGAAATCAACAAAGAAACTTACAGTCAGGCCTAAATTACAGTCCCAGCAATTCCTTTTCAGACCTGGAAGATTTTTTTCTTATCTGAAAAAAGTCAGATCTTTTTATTTGATACCTAGTTATCTGATGGAGAAGTACAATGGCACCTCAGGACAGATTAGTCTCAGATAGATTACTGGGTTCCCTCTACAGCCATCTGTGGGAGATTAGTGACTCCAAAGGGCAATTGATGCCATTTTATGATGGGTGTTTAAGAGGGTGGTCTACAGAAAGTGATTCGTCTTAGCTGTATCCCCCCATTAACTATGGACAATCTAAGGGAATAGTTTAAATTAGACACTAAACATCAAGACAGCTAAAAGTAGAGGTTAGTCTTAACCTTTGCTACTATACAATTTATGCCTTCATCATTTACAAAGATTATGTTCAGCTGTAGATAATGATCTGTTGGTGACTAGACAGGCCTTTTTGTGGCATCCTTCCTACCAAACTCATCTACATTGAGCACATGGCTTGTTGAACTCAATAGGACTTTTCAATTCATTACATTATTGCAGAATTCACAGCTCTTACAAAGTTGTAAATACAGAGGATTTTGGTCAAACTCCAGTGTCAGATATAAATTTTACTTTATCAGTTCCATTTTTGCAGGTGTTCTTGGCCCTGTCTTCTCACTCTGTAGTCAGTATCAATGTTGAAAAGCCCTTCTTCACAGAATTTAGAAAGGAAATATTCAGCATGAGTTCAGATTTTGGGTTCTTTTTTCAGTGAATAAGGACAGAAGAAACTGCTTGGTAATAGATGCATGTAGCAGAGTTCTCAAAACTGCTTAGGTTACAAAGTTCTAAATATTTTTTCTTGGCATATCTAACCAAAAATCTTAGAAGAGGTACCGATAAAGGCAGTGACAAAGCTTGAATCGAAAATGGCAGAAAACACAGAACCAATTACTGCCCAACTATTTTTATTTAATCTGCCATTTACTCATGAGCAATTGGAGCTTACTGTTTCTGCCAAATTTTTGCTTCATTGTAATTGGGAAAAAAGGCAAAACAAATCTCTGCTCTTGAATTTGATACACCTGGGTTCTGTTGAAGGTGTCTTCCTTCAATAAGGGAACACTGGCAATAACCAGTGTTCATACAGAAACTGTTTTCCTTCTCTCATTGTTAGAAGTCATACAGTCATGTCCTAAAGAGAGAAAGGAAATAAATTTTTACATAATTACTTAGGGAGGTGGATCTATGAATGTGCTCTAATGATGAATTGGACATTAACTTCTTTCAATATTTTTTAATTGGAATAATCTCTAATTTTTTTGTTGAACTCAAAAACATTTGAAACTTACATTTCTTCAAGGAGAGCTTAAACAACCATTCTCCTGAATGTACTGAGGACAACATAATCTTGTACAATAATTTAGGCTGAAAGATAACTCTGGAGGTCACCTGTTGTGATACCTGTTCAAAGCTGTGTGGCAGAGTCAAATTCAAAGTTCGAGTTCGGGCAGGTTTTGAAGACAAGTTCATCCTTTTTTCTTTCCTAATTTTACTGCGAGTAGAATGCAGGACCCTACTGAAAAAGCTAATGATAAAGTAAACAGTTTGCAGTACTTTTCACTATCTACCAAGCCAGTCAAATCATCACAGAAGAAATCTATTTCATTAGGCAAAATTTCTCAATGGTAAATCCAGGGTGGTCTCTTCGCATTCTTATCCTTTTCATAACTACCTGGACATGACTCAAGGAAGGTTTGCTTCACAGTCTTCCTAGTGTTAGACTAAAAATCTTATGGTAAAAAATGAAACACATCTAATATATACAGCTAAGAATTTATTGTTAGTTTAGGTCAAGTCCAGTCTTACAAAAAATAACAATACCTAATATTTCAGTGACACAGACAAAATTTCCATTTACTAATGCATCTCACACTGACACAGTCAAACTTTATGTTTTCTACTCTTTTCCTCAACTTACCCTCAGATATTCATGTACAGTAAACTAGTTCAGTTCTTTTGAAGAACGGGAATTTAAGAGATTACCGTTTAATCAGTTTCTTAATAAAATAACAAATCAGTGCAAATATAATGGTGAGTGTAGAGAAATAAGATAAATCAGGTGCCTCGAATTGCCAGTGAGTGGGTGTGAGTCCACCTGTGCCTGATTAGGACAGGCCCCTATTGGGCATGAGCAAGGCCAGGGGGCCAATAAAGGTGGAACACACACCCACAGAGAGAAGCTGAGCTCACTCTGGTGCGAGGCATGAAGAGACCAGCAGCTCGTCGAGCTTCAGGAGCAAGAATGGCTCCTCCCGCTACATCTGGTGGAGGATGCGGGCAGCATACGACATCTAAAGAAGCAGCAGTGTGAGGAGCTGGCAACAGGAACATTATACCAGATTTGAAAAAATGCCTGGGCTAACACTCTCCCTGAAAGGTATGACCAGCAAGCTCTTTGGTTTGGAAACCCCTGAACAGAGGGAAGCCAAGATAAGGATTCTCTCTTTGGAAACCCCTGAGCGGAGGGAAGCCAGGAGGATGGAATCTCATGGTATGGAATCCCACGGAGGAACCAGAAGAAAAAAAAAAAATTAATTAAAGTATAAATTAAAGTATGGAATCCCACGGAGGAACCAGAAACCCATGAGGAACCAGAAATCTCTTTGGAAACCCCTGAGCAAAGGAAAGCCAAGAGAAGGATTCTCTCTTTGGAAGCCCCTGAGCAGAGGGAAACCAAGAGAAGAGCAGAAACAGGAGGGAGAAGAACAAAAGGTAGAGACTTTGTGAAAAAGTGCCTGGGCTGACATTCGGTTGCCTAAGCTAGGGTTAAAATCCCGTAAGTTATAAGTGTATTTTTGTAAAAAATCCTGTATGTATGTGTAAAAATCCTGTACTTGGGGCCCCCTCGATGCTCTTAGCTGAGTGTCCTGCGGGGCCCGAAGAAAAATCCTGTATGTCTATGTCTAAATCCTGTATAAGTGTGTTCTGTATTGCCCCTTGGTGCCCCCTCGATGCTCTTAGCTGAGTGTCCTGCGGGGCCCGAAGAAAATCCTGTGTGTAAGTGTAAATGTTTGTAAAAATCATGTTAAATCGTGTTAAATGTTTGTAAAATGTTTGTATTCTGTAATCAGTGTTAAGAAAAAAAAAAAAAGGGGGGGGGGGGAAATGTAGAGAAATAAGATAAATCAGGTGCCTCAAATTGCCAGTGAGTGGGTGTGAGTCCACCTGTGCCTGATTAGGACAGGCCCCTATTGGGCATGAGCAAGGCCAGGGGGCCAATAAAGGTGGAACACACACCCACAGAGAGAAGCTGAGCTCACTCTGGTGCAAGGCATGGAGAGGCCAGCAGCTCATCGAGCCTCTGGAGCAAGAAAGGCTCTTCCTGCTACACTTCTACCCTGGAAGCGCTGTGTGGTGGCTGGAGTCCTGGAAGAGACCAGCAGCTCGTCAAGCTTCAGGAGCAAGAATGGCTCCTCCCGCTACATCTGGTGGAGAATGCGGGCAGCCTGCAGAAAACCTAGCTGGCACAGAAACTGCAAGAACGTTCTCCCTGTAAGGTATGATCAACAAGCTCTCTGGACAGGAAACCCCAGAGCAGAGGGGAAAATCCCATGAGGAAGGGTTAAATCCCGAGGCCTATGAGGAAAGAAACCCCGGAACAGAGGGAAACCAAGCCAGAAGAGCAGATACAGGAGGGAGAATAATAACTAGAAGAACAACTTGCAGAGACTCTGTGAAAAGTGCCTGGTGCAACTTGCAGAGACTTTGTGAAATATGCCTAGGCTAAGCCCTTGAGCAGAGGGAAATCCCATGAGGAAGGGTTAAATCCCGAGGCCCATGAGGAAAGAAACCCCGGAACAGAGGGCAAGTGCCTGGGACAATTTGCAGAGACTTTGTGAAGAGTGCTCAGACAACTTGCAGAGACTTTGCCAGAAAGGGGCTGACATCGAGCGAATATATGGGTATGCTTAATTCCCCTTAAAGAAAGAAGGTTGAAAGAAAGAAGGTTGAGAATTCTCCCCAAAATATGTGTAAGGGTTGAGAATTCTCCCTAAAAATATATGTAAATTGTGTGATGTTTAATTCCCCTTAAAGATGTATATGTAAAAAGATGTGAATATGTAAATGTCTATGTAAATGTCTGTGTAAAAAAAAAAAAAAAAAAAAAAAAAAAAAAAAGGGGGGGGGAAATGTAGTGAGACAGGACCAGGTGCCCTGAGTTATTGATGAGTGGGTGTGGGTTCACCTGTGTCTGGCCTCCCTCCTGAGCATGTGCAGGAGCAGGGGGCCAATAAGAGAGCAGCTGACACCCACGGAGAGAGCTCTCACTCTTCAGTGAGGATGGAGAAGCCCCCAGCTCAAGGAGCCCCAGGAGCAGGCAAGAAGGGGTAGATCCCAGAGCCCCAGGAACAGCCCTAGGACATCGTCCAGGAATGGGCTAAGCCCCGAGGCCTCAGGATCAGCCCTAGGAGCAAGAAGGGCTCCTCCCACTACAGGTGAGTTTGATCTCAACACTCTTAATTTTGGGTATTCTTGGGGAGGCTTTTATAAACTTTCTATTAGTTTCCTTCTTGCTCTTTCTTTGCTGATTCCTTCCAAATTTAATTCACCCATTAAGTATTAGCTAAAGATTTTCATTAACTTTTCTCAGCCCAAGTTTAAATAGAGGGTTAATGTTTGCTATTCATTGATTACAGAGGTTGTTAGATCTTCACTATATATAGTATTAGCAGACCTAAGCTGAAACAATTTAAGCAATAGCCTCTTGACCAAAAGACCGCTTTTACCAGCCAAAGCAAGCTGAAATCATCTCAGGTCAATACAAGCCTATATAGTCCTGATACTATGCTCAGTCAGATCAGCACAAAGCTTATTGCATCTGTTACAACAGAAATTGTATATACTAGGGAAAACAATTAGGCTGGTAAACTGTAACTCTTCCCATTTTGAAGATAAGCATGAAAGTCTTAAAATGTACCTGAAATAGTTTTAATTTTCTACAGTATAATTGTTTCCTTCTGTATAAATAATATTCATTCATACAGGAGACAGAACTTAATATGTCCATATTCCCTTGTTTTATCATGGAGGTACTGAATCAACTTTGCTTTCTCAACTTAATGAACATAATCTAAAAGAACATCACTGGAATTAAGAGGTGGAGAGAAAAATAATGCTGCCTTCATTTCACCATCAGAGTCTTTAAATACCAATATCTAAGAGATTTCCTCTAATTGCATAGAAAATCTAACAGAGGCAATAAATAAAGTGTTGTTTCCTGAATGTTACTTCAGTAACAATAAAGAAATATTTTTATCTGAATTTTTTAAAACTGATGGGAGAAAAAACTAATTTTAAGATTTTTGAGGTTTGATTCTGTCACAAATTATCTTCCCATATATTGTAATGCATGGATACATATATTTTCATATCAGATTGTATATCAGCTGTTATCTAATGCTATACATTAGATCCATACCTGCTACAGACAGCAAATTACCCTAATTCTACTGCAATCCCTTTGTTACAGAGCATGCAGAAGCAGATGGAGGGATAGATGAGCATAGGTAAAAAATAAAATCCTGTCCAGCATGAAATTCTGTCTTACTCTTCCTTCACTTATGTCAAGTATATTTTGAAAAACTTGACTAAAGCTATTTGGATATATATCCAAACTTAAGATGTTTTTTTGAATCTGATATAAAACTCTTTATGTTAAAATATTGTGCAGGAAATCTAGTGAGCATGAGCATATGATTTGTTATTACTATGACAGCTCATTAGGACTGTCTGGAGAACAACATTTCCATTTTATGAAAAAGAGATTGTTTCAAAATTAGTTTTTGTTCTCATGCAAATCAAAATTTGATCTCTTGGATTGCTTAATATCTAAGTGGAAAAATCCCATTTAGACCAATGACCTATAACAGTTTTTTCTGTCTTCACTGTGCATAACCTAGCATCTCAACTATTATATAGCTGAGATATGAGACTCTCTGAGATCAGATTTTAGTGCTGGACTGAGAAAATGTTCATCACTTTTGTTGAAATACTTGTTTTTACAAAAAAAAGTCCAGTTTTGATAAAGATACATATGTATCCCTTAAGTTTCTTTCTAGCTAGTTAGCTCAATTTGCAGAGCTCTGTAATAAGCAAGACTATACATCTGAGTAGGATGCATTTGATCCTACACTGAACCTAGGCTCTGTGTCTGGATGGTTTGTTGCTGAAGACTTAAGGCTATTTTATGTCAGTCATGACAGACTCTGAAGTCATGGTCAAAAAGGTTACCTATGTTTTATGTTCCTATAGATATATTTACTTAGATTAAACAGGGCATAAAAAACTCTGGTGTACAAAGACAAAACAAATAGATATCTCTTCAGATTTCTCTTAAAAGCCTGTTGACATTCTTAGTTTCCAATCAAGGTGGAAGTAGCACTGAAGGAATTAACTTTGTTTTTTATTTCAGTCCTCTGTGAGAAGGTGCTCTTGACTTATTAATCAAGCTAGCAGTAGTTTGGTACAGACTCCAAAGGAAGTATAGCTCAGTTTGTGAACTCACCTGGTTTAAATCTGCTCTCTGGAAATGCACAAAGGGGCAGGGTGACCAAGTGAATACTGATGTGTATGAGCTTGGATTGACGAATCACACACAAGAAGATGAGTAAGGAATGGCTTTTCTGAGACTTATTTATGAAGTATCAGAGGAACTTGTGGATACAAAGAATCTCGTGTCAACCTGTTCCTTGGTATTTAATTTGACTACAAGCCAACCACTTTATCTAGCAAATGTGGCAGCTTAAGTGAAGCTTCTTTGAGCTTCTCCTTCTAGGCAGAATGGCTGCATGGCAGAAATCTCCCCTTGAGCTGGACACTACACAAGGTTGCTCTTCAAGGCAAAGGGACCTTTAACCAATAGCAGATTTTTGGTAAGTGACCAATATCACACTTAATGTTTAGGTGTGGCAACTTTGATTTTGCCTTAGTAAGTCCATCTGCAGGCTGGTGAACCACTGCATGAAATCTGCATATATGATCTGTAGTCATAAACTGTTGACTGTTCTGGGACAATGTGTGTGGTTTCAGCTACACCTAAACTCCTCTCTGTGAAGGAGTGTTGAAAGCAAGGGGATCCCCTCCGGACATTATGACACAATGGAAAGGTCTTCTCTACTCTTTTAATCTCCACTCTCTGTGAATACTACTAACTTGAGTATAACTTAATTGTCTTTTGCATGTTTCTTCACTGTAGTAATTAGCAGAGTGAACCTTGCCAGAGTGAACTATTGCCAAAGAGTGAACTTTGCTAAGTCCTGCTTTCATATCATATTAAAACTCCTTTTTGTAACACCTTTGGCAGTGGCTCTTTAAGTAGTCTAAATCACTAACTCTGTCAGGTTATTATTCTACGTCAATAAAACAGATTGCTGCCCATCTTTCAGTAAGATGCATTCTACTCATTTTTGCAACATGCACCTACTAACCCAAAAAAAGGAACTACAAAAAGTAATAATGATCAAATGCTGCATGTATTTCATGTGAGTTAGCTTTCACTCCGAGGGCTGAGCAGGATCAATTTTCCTAGATGTTTGCCATATTCATAATGCTATTCAAGTTACAGAAAACTCCAATAGTTTTTCTTGGGAAAAAAAACCAGAAAAACAAGACATCCCCCTGAAATTAACACAATTATATATCTCTCTAATGAGACCTGTTGACTTCATTAGTATTCCTGTGAGGCATTATACAAAATAAACAGAGCAAGCCTCTTCTGTACAAATTACTTTGTTCAGCCATCAAGCATCTTGCTTTAACTCTTTTTATTGTTCTCCATCTTCCCTATCAGTTTTACCTGACTTTACACTGTGTGTATAATTAAATGTTAGCATCAAATGTAATGCTGAGTTATTTTGTCTGAACATTATTCTAGAAATAAGAATATGCTAGTATTAACCTAGGCATTATTTCTCCACCCTTCCTTACAAATATACTGTCGCATACGTACACCCCATGCATAAGGATGAGTATAGAAAACTGGAACTCCTGCTCTTGGGAACAGCCAGCATTCACTATCTCAGAAGTAAATTTTAAAATTGTCCATGGAACAACAAAGGAATAACTTCCAGATAAGAGTACCTCTTGTTAAATTTGCAGACTGCTTTACTGTCTGAGTCATAACAAATATTAAAATGTTGCTTCTTCTTAAAAGAACAACAATAACAACAGAACTTACTGTGACTCATAAAGTCTTCCGAAAAAGTACAGAAAATTATACCTCCCAAAAGGCTGTATATTTTGAGCATCTTGCAAACCCAATGTCTGTGCGATGCAGCTGTAAAGAATCATTAACTCATATTCTAGCAAGTAGTTTGCTCTTTTCAGCATTATTATTATACCATTTATGTAGATGGAGAAACCAAGGCAGAGGTAAACAAGGTAAAATTAGGTGAAACATGGTGAGTCACAGTCAGAGCTATCCCACAATTATAAACCTTTTAACATCGAATTATCTGACTCATGATTTCTTTTTTTTTTCTAGCAACTTTCATCTGCAGCTATAAAACCATGCATCAAATTAAGGAGGGATAATTGAGGCGTAGAACCAGGCAATACATTTTTAATTAAAGTTCTTTTACCTTTTCTTTTGCCTTTCTTAAGGACAACAACATTCACAAATTTTACATTTATTCTGAAGGAAAAAATGAAACAACTCGAACACCAGTGCATATACATTTGGCACTTCAATGCAACTAATATTACTACCTGAGCAAAAAGAACCTCAGGGACTATTCTGCTTTCACTTATGTCAGTAAATCTAGAATAACTTCACTGCAACTGCTGTAGTCAATAGTTATTCCTGATTTACACTTATGAAGCTGAGAGAAAATGGGGATTTAATTGATCAGCAAAACCTGTCTCAGTGTAGATTTTTCTCTAGAATTCATCTTGTTGTAGTAACAATTTCAGGAAAAAATAAATAATAAGATTCAAACACCATAGTAAGCAGTTAAAGAAATTATATATCAATATGTTTCAAAAAGCCTGCTGAATTACAAACAGAAGTTTGCCTTACAGGTGTCCTTCCTTATGTAGATTTAAATAATACAGTTGTTGAATGAATCTTCCATATTCTACTTATTCAAGAATTTTCAACTTCCATTTCCTATTAGTCATGCCAAGAGTCATGAGGAAGAAAGGATCTTTTTTGATCATTAACAAAAATCATGTGAAAATAAGTTACATACGCAAAATTATGCATACTGTATAGCGAAGGTGTAGATAATACTATGATGGCTACAACTATACTCTGCAAGTCTGGAATTGAAAAAAAAAAAAAATTATTCCCTAGACTTAAATTATTCATTGGTTGAATACACTGAATACATCGCAGGTTTTGTCATGCGTTCACATATCTCCTGTGATACTTTTGCTGACAAAGTTTTAAACAAAACAAAACAAAAATATAGCTAGACTCCTCTTAAAGAAGTAACAGTCAGATAAGAAACTCTTTTCAGTCTCAGAAAACTTATATTGAAGAAGAATGCTCTCTTCATGTTAGTAGTAACTTTTATGACAGCTGAAAACCAGGGGATTTTTAATATATATTTTAAACAATTTTTCAGTCTTTTATCTGGAGTTCTTTGATCAAATATGAGCTACAGGGAATTCAGAAAAGCTTTTTTCACTTTCCATGTTCTCTTTCTGAAATCAAAGTGATGGGGTTATCATGTTGTCAAGTGCTATTGTTTGACAAAGGTAGGCACAATATTGACAAGAGATGATTTGACCCTAATTCTCTTTAAAGTTTTGTGTGCAGTTGTCTGTGGGGTTTGGCTGAAGGAACATTTCAAATCAACATTATTGATCAAGGCAATAATTACCTTGGTAATTATATACATGGAATTATCAAACCATTGCCAGAGAATTTGAGCACCTACAAGTTTTTCTAAGATACAGTAATCAGGCATAGGTTAATGAAGACATGATACTCTGCAAATGAAGTCTTCTCTGTGGTAGAAAAAAAAGCAGTAAAATAGTACAACACAAAGAACCTTGCAACAGTTTTCTCAGCAAACAACACATTACTTTCTGGTATGTTTGGAAATGAGTACAGCTTGGGAACACATAATTTCATGCAGTAATTCCACAGTGCTGGAACTTTGTCTGTTCACATCTCACATCTGTTTGGTTTGCTTTACCATCCCAGCTTTCAGCACAGCTCACCAGGAATGATTTGTGAACTGAACTGCTAACATGGTACAAGGCAAAAATAACTTGTTGCAGTGTTGGTAAAGTGTAGGGCCTGTACTTCACCAGACTCTGTTAATGAGCTGAAGAGCTGGAACAAAAAGATGAGTTTGAGTTCCTATGGAACATAGAAGTCCAACAAGAAGTGAAGAAAAAGAGAAAACTCCTTCCCATGAGATATCATATGTTTAGCTGATTTTGTGATACATTAGCTGCCTTTGTGTTGTAATGGAAATGGAAGTCTTCAACCTATGATTATTAAAAAGAAACAATAGTTGTACATCTTATTAGCTGTGCAGATGCCTTTTCATCCCAGCAAGACAAGGACTTTTAGATCAAAGATGCATGTAGGAGAGGCAGGTGAACATCCTTTATCCCTTCACACCATCAGGATATTTCTAGAGACATAAGGACAAATGGCCTGACATCTTGACTTCACATTGGGTTGTACAGCACAGGCATACCTAAGTTTGTCAACATACTACAGCCCTTGGTCAAATGTCTTCCTGCCAGTCAGGTCAGATTTAGCAATGGTCCTGTTTGTTCATTACTGCTGTCTGAGCTGTCATACATACATCATATTGCTGGGCATTGTGTGAGGGTCACATCTCTGCAACCTCTCAAAACAGTATTAAACTTCACATTTTCAGGTGTTATCTCTCTTAAATTTTATTCTCACTTTGGTATTAATTAAGGATTTTGTGTTCTGAAAAAACTACTATTTTCAAATGAAAATAATTTAAAAATTAACTTAAAGGAGCAACCTGTGAAACAAAAAGGTTATTACAAAAATGTACATAAACAAAAGTGACTTTTCTGGTTTCTCGTTACTTAATGCTTAGCTGTTTTTCACCAGAAAAAAATTTACTGGTTTTCCCCAGTAACTTTCTGAATGATACATTTTCTCACTAAACTTTATCACTAATTATCACCTGGATCAAAAAAGCAACTTTATAGTGTCTGAAAATATTTTTTTTTCCTCATCACTCCACACTATAATTCATCATCATACTGAACATTGGATCATACATTCCTGGCTAACTCTGATAAAAGTCTACTCATGAAAGCAATATTTCTTAAAGTAAAAGTTAGCTGTCAGAAGAAATGCCAAAAAAACCTGATAATAAAGAAGAACACTATGAATCATATGTAACTTAAAAAAATATTTAGAGTTCACAGGGACTCTATTTAAAAAACATATGTAATGATGACTTTTGTACTAGGAACATTTGATGAAAAAAAAGGTATAGAATCCGAATCAGAAGTTAAGGTTTTTTTCAGAATTTTTTTTCCTGAAATATCTTTAGAGATAAAAATAGGAGAATTTGTACACACACAAGCACAGAAGGGTATATTAGATAGAAGGAGATATTTTTCTATTGAAGCTTTAACTCTATGTGTTCGAAGTCTCCATCCAGGAATGTTATATCTCTTCTGGGGTTTTTTATTTGTTTTTTTTTTTAATTTTTTTTTCTCATGGGTTTACAAAGGCAAAGAAAAAAAATCTCTGCTCTGTTCATACTTTTTTTTCTTATTTCTTGAGTTAGCTTGGGGTAGGAGGTGGCGCTTGCTCTTTCTTTTTTTCATTAGTTGCTTTGAGATTCACATCTTTTGTTCTTTCAACTCTTTTATTTTAAATTTTTCTCTTTAAGTCAGCAGGGAGTAAGAGTTGATGAGCCCCAGCCTCTGCTACAGCCTTGGGGTGAAGAATCTTTTTGAATAATAGTCTTATGCTTTTGTTTTCTATAATTTATTTTTCTCTGAAATGTATCTTGGATATGTTGATTGTTAAAAGGCTCTTCTGAGGACTGCACCCATTGTCTTTTTTATTATTATTTTTCTGACCTTTTTATTTTTTTCCATACCATATTGTAACTTTACAGAATGCTTATATATATGTTTTGTTTTTTTTTTCCAGAATCCCCATCATGTTTTCTGCTGTTATGATGGCTTTGATAGACATATATGTATCCATTCTGTGTTTTACTCTGCTTAACTTGATGTAAGATCACAGTAAACATTTTTCAGCTGGCTTCCTGAATATTTGGTGGGAACAAGTATTGAATATTCACATTCAGTTTTCATACATGAAGAACTTTTACTGGAACATTGCATGTCACATTTCAATGTTTCACCTTAGAAAGGTGAATATCATGTTGGTATGGCAATTTTGTTAAGAGAGAAGAGGTAATTTTTTCTGCAATGTTCTTGATTTATTTTTAGCTTCCCTGTTTCCTTCTGTGTAACTTAGTGCTTAAAGTACTGACAGTTTGGACAGTGGCTGGGCAGTGGCAGATACTCTGTTATTCCCACTTCCTGAGGGAAGAAGGGAGTAAGTGAGAGAGAGTTTATAGTTGAAAATCTTGAGAATGTAGAGGGTGACCTATGTTGGTAAATGCTATGCTGTCCTTCTGCAGTGAGAAAATGAGGAAGAGCAGCAGTGGCAGGAACCAGGTAAGAGCCGAGAGGCCTTAACCCAGATAGCACACCAGAAAGAGCAAAAAAATACACCCAGAGGGCTCTTTTGGGAGCCATTTCATTCTGAGCACCATGGGAAAGAATGGCATGATTGGTTCATTTTGATCACATGATCCACCCTCTCCTCCAGCACCCCCATAAACTCAGGTGCTCCTTGTAGGGCTGCAACACAGATAGGTTGGGAGTTGCTGGTGGCATTCCAGGCAGGGTTTTTTTTTATCCTGGTCCTCTCAAACCAGGACAAATACTTAGGAATATACCTTCCTGAGACCAAATGTGTTTAACTCTACATTTTCTGTTACCAAAGGACAGGCCCTATCCCCCAAACTTAAATTCATAACTTCTGTTGAGCCATTCCTGGCTTTACACTGGCTCATCAATATTCATAGGGAGAAGGGATGAAAAAGAAAACATATTTGGAAGCTGAATGTCTCTGATAGTTATAATGATAGAAGAGAAAATCTTTATGCTAATCCTTGTTTTCTTTATTTATCTCTTAAATTACTGGTCAAAAGGGTAATCTGGGGCTTTCTCATTCCACACTGGTACTGATGTTCCGTTTTAGCTTAATATTTCTGTCTCCACAAAGTTCTTCTTGTCTGAAAGGGCCACACAAAAAGATGCCTGGTATTAGTGTCCTGTGGCAAGCTGTGTCTTGCTTCTTGATTGGGGAAATTATCCCTTTCAAACATGCTATATTCAATCACGGTTAATCACACAGTCTGGTTGACTTATTTTAAGTTGTTTCATTTTTCTGTGTTTAGTCTGGATCTCGATATTATCTATTCTAGGAAGTATGTGTGACATCATGTTATGAGAGACTATAGTTTACTACACACGTCAGTTCTTAAATGTTCCACAGCCAGTGTGAAAGATAACCAAAGCACTCATTGTCACTATTTGGTTAATTTGTACATGTGCTATTTATATGTTCTATTTTGAAAAAGTAGAGCCTCTTCAAGGATGTTTCGTTTTGGATTTCTGTTATATTAATTTTAAATAAAATTATATTTAGAATGTTCTAAAATAATTGCTATAAGCATTCAGTCTAATATTGTGTAAAAATTTTTTATTATTCCATTAAGATGTATCAGCAATAAATTTGAGTTATTATTCAGTTAATCAGTGGAAGACCTCAACATTTTGATCATCTATTTCTTGAAAATAATTATGAATGTTCAGAGGCACAATTTCAAATGTCAGCTTCATTTTTTTATTTGTATCCTGATTTTAAATCAAAATCTATTTTGAAATGTCACAGATTCCTGTAAAATAGCCTTAATTTTCAGAACGACTCAAAAGGTAGAAGAGCTTACCAGGAAAGGTTGTAGACTCACAGTTCCTGAAAAGTGTTAAGAAAAGCTCAGAGACCTTTAAAACAAAATTTTCTCCAATACAGCACTTGGGAGGAATTTATTTTTTATGTGACATGAAAGAGAAAATTGACAAGCTGTAGAACTATGAAGAGATTCTTTGTGGTGTCTTAGGTGTGCTTATCTTGTGAGGGGTTTTAAAATATATTGGTATGTGTGTGTCCCTACACATCCTGACCCTCATCTACCTTCTAAACTAGGTTATAGGTGCCTACAGAAAGAATCTGAAAAGCATGAAGGTATTTGTCGCCTGTTATGTCTTTGGTTCCCAATAGTCAGTGATATTGCGAGTTCCTGAACCACAGATTGCATACAGCATGTTAACAGCATCTTAGGTCAGGTGCTGCTTGTTCACATGGGCAGGAATTTTAAAAGGCAGCTTGCCACCCTCTTCAGCTAAGGATTTGCCTTGGTAGGCACAGCTGTGCCTGGTCCTTATGAGGCTCTCATAATTAATTTATGAACATCTACTTTATTCTATGTTAAACAGATTCTTCCTCATTACTTAAGTATAGTTGGCAACTTCTAGTCATGCATTAAGATCATCTCATGTAAATATAGCCATCTGGAAGCTAGGCATCCCATTTCAAGCATTCATCTAGGTTCTTTCTGAAGTCAGCAGAAAGAGATACAAGGAATTTCCAGAGGACAATTTAGCCTGTTGCAAGATAAATGGCTGATAGTCAGACTGAATTGCTCTCTAGATACATATATATATATATATATATATATATATATATATATTATTTTTTTTTTCAGGATAGGGTGCTCAGATAAACAAACTAACCTAGTTGCCCTGTAATTATCTTTAAAAAGTTTTTCACCTTCATTGACAGGAGGAAGTTCTGTTGTGCAAATGGAGTAGTGAAAAGAGATGCAAAACAGAAGCTAGGAATCCAGTTTCAAATAGTCATGTAGGCTCCTTCTCCAGCCAGCAGAAAGAGATATGAGGCACTTCCAGGTGACGATTTAGACTGTTGCAATATAATTGACTAATATCATTATAAAAAGGTGGAGATACTTTGCCTGTGAGAATAGTGTCTCAACACATATCAGTAAAAATCTTAACTGTACTTTTACATTCCTTATATTCTTCCTCAAGGAAAACTTTTTCACTCATAGCTTGTTGCTTTGCACTTTTATTTCTCTCTCTCTCTCTTATTATTATTTTTTTTTTTTTTTTTTTTTTTTTTTTTTTTTTTTTTTTAAATTCATCTTTTATGGAACAACAGGGTACTCTCTTAAGATTACCAGAAAGAGGACCCCTGGGTCAGATGCACACTCTTGACTTCCTACAATAGAGTTCTTTAGGAAACCATAGTAATTTGGTTAGATGGCCCAGTAAAGGGAATATTCAACCTTTAAATAAATACACAATAAAAATAGCACACTGTTACTATAGGGTTACCGGACTGTAACAGTAAATGAACTGAATAAAATTTTATGGCTTCTTAACATGCTGAGGTTTTGCAGTGTCGTCCATCTTGTAGCCTAACAACATTTCCCAGCCTGCTATCAGTGAAACTAATAGTGCGGATGGAAATTTTATGAAAAATCTACGTCGGTTTTATATTATGTCAGTAGAATGAATAAAGACCATATTTTGGCATTAATAGATAATGGTGGAAAGTGCAGAGGGAGGGAGAAAGAAAGAACTGCTACATTTTCAGCTTTTGAATTGATGTTTTTTAAGGAGTTGGCTGTAATTATGATATTTGAATGTCATTATCATTAAGCTGATAAATTATTTAGTAAGAAGGTGAGAAACACAAAAAGATTATCAGTGCAATCAAGCATCTGAGTTCTATTCCATAAGTCTCCTTCTGAGTCACAGACTGCTGTATTAATCACATGGATACCACAGATATATTGTTATTATCTTTCACTGTGAGGTCAAAGTTTTGTACTAACATAACATATGGGAAGGAAGGAGGAGGGAGAAGAAATCTCAAAATCATCAATCATACTGCAGAACAATGATAATAAAGGTTTTATACTAACTTAAAATGGATTCCTTAATATCTCTCAAGCAGAGATGTCATAATGACCTCTGTATCAGACTTCCTTAGACAACATGGGTAGCACATAAAGTGAATGAACAGGAAGGAGGAAGTCTAACAGTAAATGATAGCACTCAACTGAGGTCTGCTTCTACACATCCAGAAGCCCAATTGTGGGAAGATCCTGGATAGCTTTTGTTTTCATTTCTGGGGAAAGAAAAAAAAAAAAACAAATTGAATCTTAGACAAGTATTCTGAATGGTCATTTATACGTTCTATTTGTAGTAGAAAGAGGGAGAGAGAAAGGGGAATTGGATTAGAAGAAGAAAGATCTTGAGAATGAATTAGGGAAAAAAAAGTAAAGGGAAAGAGTAAGGCAGAAAGAGAGACAAAGAAGAAAGTCCAAAGTATGACTTATTTCATAGATCAGTCATTGAATTGCTCTCTCTAGGTGATTCTCTAATCAACAGCCATAGAGGAAACATCCATAATGACTTTAAACTACTCAGATTATGAAATTTGTTGAAATAAAACCTATCTTTAGTGACTTACTATTGAAATCCTTAATCATCAAATGTTCTCATCTATGACTCCCAGTGAAAATTTTACTCTCTCCCTAAAGTACCATAAGAGCTAATACTAATTTGGGAAGAAACATCTTTTACAATGAAATATTTTTTTTTTTTAAATAAAGCTTTCTCAAAATTAACATGATCTTCCAAATATTTGCAAGGGAGAATGTCACCCCTGAACTCTTGTTGAAATGTATTTTTTGTTCATATTAACTGTAATATTTTAAAATAAGAATGATGAGGTTCATTTACTTCTTTACATATATATTTGTTATTATTTTTCTAAGTCTGTTTTTGAGAAGTCTTTAAAAATGCAGAGAAACATTGTAAAATTACTTTCATATTTCTTTTCTTCTTCAAGGCTGGAAAAATAATTTCTATCAGATTCTTAAGATTGTTTTCATTTCTCTGTTTCCAATAGAAATATCAACTCAACAGTCTCTATTTCTCATGTTTCTGTAAACTGTTTTACGCAGACATTAGTAATAAAATATAAACAAAACAAAACAAAAAAATCACAATTTTTGGTAAATTTAAAGACTTGATATTCAAGTATCTGAAGAGGACCAACAAGAAAACTGAGGAGAAACTTTTTATAAAGGTATGTAAAAGTATGAGAAGGTGGAATGGATTTAAACTGGAAGAGGGTAGATTTAGGTCAGACATTACGAAGAAATTCTTCACTATGAGTGTGGTAAGGCAGTGTCACAGGTTACCCAGGGAAGTTATGGCTCTCCCTCTCTGGAAGTGTTCAAGAACAGATTGGTGTGGCTTGGAGCAACCTGGTCTAGTGGGAGATGCCCTTGCCCATGAGGGCAGGAGGTGGTCTATGTGATCTCTAGAGTCCCTTCCAACTCAAATAATTCTGTGTTTCTATTATTCTATGAATATTCTCATTACTTCCATGTAGCATGATGGGCACAGAAAACTTACTTTGGCCCAGGGAAAAAAATGGCTCTTAGCCTTGAAAAATCACCAAAGTTTATTAATTAAGTACCACATGGAGCATAGGTCAAGATGGTGTTAGGAGAGCTGGCACTATCGTGAAATAATTTATCCTATTAAGTTTCAATATTTGCAATTATTTTCTAATTGTTATTCACCTCTAGAGGTCCCTTCCAGAGTGATTTATGAGAACCCATGAATCCTATTTTTCTCTCTTTTTAGAATTTGTAATTTATAAGCTATAACTTAATACAAATCAGTTTCATCCAGCTTTTCCCATTTTCCTAGTGATCTGTTAATAAAACATCAGTTTTTTTGAAGTTGTGTCTCTATAAAATCCACACACCAGAAATAGAAACTATTTCTGGCACAGGAGTAAATAGAATAGAAAAAATACATATATTAAGGAGGAAAATTTGTAAAGATAAAAAAGTCTTTGTGTTCTGCCACCAACTGTGAAAAACATTTTGCTCTCAAATATACACCCTAGGAAAAGTACTGGTAATGTGTGAAATAGGTTGCTAAAGGTCCCAGAGATGCTATGCAATTTTAGGGCTTGTTCAAAATTGGAAGTGAAAACTAAACAGTGCTAAGAAGAGAGAGGAAAAAAATAAGTGTTTAACTTCTATCCTATATCACATGTTCTAGTGGCAAAAACAGACCAAACCAAATATTCATCTTCCTGCTTCATGTTTAATCACAGCTCTCTTCTTTATTTTCCTCCATTCTCCACTCTCCTGTTAAACACTGTTTTTTTGTCTACCTCCCTCTGGCTCTTTCTTTAGTCTCTTCTTAATTCACCAGAGTGGTTGTGCCTGATCTGATTGACTTCAACGGGATTTCTCAGAAGCTGTAAGTGAAGTATATGGTCTCTGTCTTATTGTTCCTCTTTCAGCCATATACTTTCTTATTAACTTTTAAATACTCCAAATCTTCAGGGCACTGAACCTGTTTAACTCTTTCTGTAACAGATAAGAGCTGAGGACAACTAGCATTTCATAGGAGCTGCTCAGCATTTCAGCATATCAATACATAAATGCTAAATGGGTCAGACCCAAAGTCTCCTGAAGTCAATGGAAAAATCTCTCATTGACTCAAACAGGCTTTGGATCAAACCCTATTTGTTTATCTGCCCTTCTGTGTTAACCTTTTATGTTTCTCATCTATCCCTATCAATATCCTTTGCTAGAGGCAATCTTGGCAGGACTAAAAGCACGGTGAAAATTAATAAGGTAACTGCATTATTTAACACACACACAAAAAATTAAGTTTACTTCAAATGAGCAAAAGTTTGTGGTTGGAGAGCAAAGCAGCATTTATATTATCAGATTTGGTACATTGGATATTTGTTTCTTCAGGCTCCTACTGCGAAATTAATTTGTGAAATTGTATGTGACTGAAGAGATTCAAAATGATCCAAAATAGAATAAATGGGAAAATATACAAAGGTAAGGAAGAAAAAGGAAAAGGGAGACAAAAACCCTAACAACAACCCCCCCACCTTGCTTGATTATAGAATTTTAATTTTGGATTCTTTCTTCCCTTTTATGAAATACATAACTCATGGTGCAGATTCTCTGCAGTTTATAAAGAAAACATGAGATAAGCTGATGCATAAAATATTGGGCCCAACATCACAGTATGTGCAAAATTCCATACAAAATTCAGATGTGTGGTGGAATAGGAATTCCTTATTTCTTGTCTAGATTTAAATGGGTGCATAATTTATCTGGTGCAAAATATATGCAATGCTCTTTCTTAATAATTTATATAAAAAAGATGTTTTGGCATTTGCTGTCAAGGACAACTCTTGCAAAGGACTGACAGGAAAACACATGCTAAAAGAGTAATTTCCTAGAAGCAAAAGACATATTTTTATTTTCCCCTTCCCTCATTTTAAGTAAAAAGACACAAAATAAACATTATCAACAGTACAAAAATTAAATGACTGAGCTTATCTAATGATTTATAATTTTCAAGTTAGTATCTTGGTATTATACAGAAATGAATAACTCAGTATTGAAGCTATATAAGGATGTGTAATGGATTCAAATACTAGGGATCTAAAAAGCTTAATTATGAGTTAGGTATTAAAAAAAACACAAATTAAAAAAATAGGCAATGGGGTCAACAGCAATCTACCCAAAGTTAACATAGGTGCTCCAATATCCTCGTATTAATCAAACATCTCATAACACTTTTAAGGATAGCAAGATTACCTTTTTATACAACTGGAGTGTAGAAAAGACTGAGAGAGTATGTTAAAGTCACTCAGGGAGTTTTTATTCAAGCCCTAGAACTCTCTGCCTATTAAAATATTCTGGCAACACACCTTAAGATCTTATCAGTCACCTATGCTCTTCAAATAGTGAGTGGGAGTGGAGGGAACACTTCAAAACGTGATCTGATGTTTATGGAATCTGCAGGCAGAGAAAGAAAAACAAATTATTTTTCTATAAGAGGACCAGGGGAGCATAGCAAGAGCTGAGATTGCTTGAGAAATCAAACTGTTTGCAATTACAACAGAAATAGTGTCAGGATTGGACACAGCCACAATCTGATGAGAGGACAAAGCAGTCATACAGTGTTATCCTTGTAATGTAACAGGGAATGTGAGCCCCTACAAGCAACTGCTAATGGGAGCTGGAGTCCTCTTGGTGCTCCGTGGAAAATACATCCTTATTAATTAATAAATCTTGGTGAGGTGTGAAGATGGAGACTGAGGATGAATTGCCTGCAACATTTCCCGTACAACAGTGCAAGCCCAGACTACTCACTTTCTGAGGGCATACTTCAGAAAATTTCTTTTTAGAAAAGTAAAATGCAACAGCAGCACACATAAAGCATGGTAGTGATGCCAAAAATCAGCTTGCTTTATTTCTGCAGGCAAGTATCTTTATATATAAGATTTAGTGCAAGACAAACAGTATGCCAGTGGACATCTTACAATGGCTGTTATTTCCTCTAAAGCTCATCTTGTTTTGGAGAAATCCACCAAACAACAAGCTTCAGCCCTATGTAACAGAACTTCTAGTCAGGTGGGGACAAAAGCAAGGAATTCTGTGAGTTCACAGGTATTTTCCAGGTCATTGTGGAGTTCAATGGTACAATGGTACAATTTTTTATGTTGTAAAACCTTCATCTGTGGATTCCTGCCACTTCAGTGTGAAACAGAAAATTATGGCTAAAATCTCTATTCCTGTTTTCTACCTGACACAAAATACTTCATAGAGAGCAGAAACCCTGTATTTAAACTGAGTTTTCAATGTTACATATAGAACACAAATTGTTGTAGCACCTATTGACTACATTATTTACCTAATAATTATAGATTTCCTCAGTGAAGGTTCACAAACTTCAGTCTTGTACATGATCCTTGTACATTCCCCTTCTTAAAACAAACAAAACCTCTATGACTTTAGTACAGAACATACAGATCTATATGTAACAGAATTTTGAGAAATACATTTTTTTCCTTAATATTTTTGTTGCTTTATGAAATTATTAGAGGTTAATCTTTTTCATCAGAGCTGACAACAAAAAGTCAAAACACATATAAAGAACTTGTATTTTCCTGAAAAAGAGAAAGCAGGGAAACAGAATAAAACAATCTTTAACATTGAATGGTTGAAATGAAGATATATGGCAACAGTTATCACCAGATAATATATATAACATTAAAGTGAAACAAAACTCTTCACAGCCCACTCATTAAATGAGACTGTAGAAATAGTTTCAGACATGACTAGTCATAGCACAGTATCATAAGTGACCATCTCTAAATTACACAGCCTCTATTTGTATTGGATATATCCAGAAATTTTACAACAAAGAATAGACGCTTACACATGGACTCCTTTAATACAGGTCAGTGTCTTTATTTTAATACACACAACCTTATGAATCATATTCAGAGAGTTTTCAGGAAAGTATTTTCAAACTTCCTTATTGAGATCACATCCTTCTTTTAAAAAATATTGTCTCGTGAGTTTTTTAAGGTTTTTTTGTTCACATTTTTGATACAAGGCTTAAAATTTCAGATTAAAATTTATCTCTTTGTTTGGCCTGAAAATTTACTTCACTGTCTCAAGGACTTGGTTGATTTGGACAATATTCTGGCATGATATCTTATATTCACAGTGACTTACATGAAATCTTATATTTCACAGCCTTGAAGTCAGTCAGTACCAGAAACTGTTCTGCTGAAGATCACAATGGTTCAGTGCAGCATTTCTAATCCAACATCCTTTATGCCTCTGCTCTGAGCCGTCTAAATATCTAAACTAAAATTGCTTTCTATCTCTCACTTTTAAAATCAGAATAAGGGGTATGGTGATCAGTGATTACGGACCATTTCCTGCCAGAGAGAAATCATCAATATCTCTGCCTACTGAAAATTATAGCTAGTGCCTTTGCTCAATCTGTGCATAATTTTATTCAGTTGGTGCAAAAGATCCTGATGCTTAAAAAGTGAGTTCCCCTCCATGATAACATATATAGAGAAAAAGAAGAAAAAAAAAAGTTTTTAGCCGTCCAAACAGATACAGATACTGTGGCCTGAAGGTCTGCAGAGCTGGGATTTTGATATAAAACACTTGTTGAAATAGGGAAACAGCTCTGACTATCAGCAAGAGGGAGAGGGAGAGACCCCAGAGAAAAGGGAGTGCTGTGCAAACATAACCAGGTACCCAAAGAAGGTAGGCATTAATCCACATGAATGTTATTCTGTTGCATTTTGAAAGGTTACATGCAAGTTCAGAAGCTGGCCAAGTCTTTCTAACAAGAGACAGAAAGGAACTATGCTAGCGAGTAAGAGAGAAAAGAGGTGTTAATTTTCTCTTCATCTCCTTAGAAAGCTGCATAGGAGAGCTGAGATAAGGTAAGAGGAAGGCCATCATGATGATTAAGGTATAGGCTTAGTATTTTAAATACCATAATTAGTCACTTGCTGTTATTCACCATTAATTCTCTTTTGAATCATAGAGACTGATCATGGAATGGTTTGGGCTTTATGATCATCCAGTTTTTTCCTAATGTCTAGACTAAATCTACCCTCTTCCAGTTTAAAGCCATTCCTCCTTGTCCCGTTGGTACATTTCCCTATATAAAGTTCCTCCCCATCTTTATTTTGGGCCCCTTCTAGGTACTGGTGGGCAGCTAAAAGATGTGTTGTGCAGAAACACATTTACTCCTTCTGAATATAATGGAGGCTTACAGGCGGCTTTTTGAATTTATCAGAAATATCAGCTTAGTTAGGCAGATATAAATGCCTGCTAAAAATGGGGAAAAAATTTCCAAGTCCATCACTATTAGAACACATTGATGGAGTTAAAATTTGTGAAGAAGGTGTAAGGTTGAATTGAAGGAAAGTCAAACCACTATTTCCAGATGTTGAGGCAATGCGGAATAGCTTGTCTGGAAAAGCTGTGGAATAGAGAGAAGCAGAGGATTTCAACAACATATTTCTTAGGAATGATATTGGTAGAGTTAAATCTTAGGTCACAAAATAGATAGGCTAGTTGAGCTGATTACAGTTATAATTTTGTCATCCACCTCAAATAGCTCAAGAAGTGAGGTGTCAGGTCTTTTCCAATTTCATATTTCTAGAAGTATCACACATTGTCAGAAGACCACTTCCAGTTTGGTTTTCTGCTATTTGACATGCTATAAACTCAGGCTTTGATATTAGAGAACTTTTTGTCTACCGATCTTACCTACAGGTTCTGCCTTTTGTGACAAGAGTTCATTGACCTGGGCACAGGTTGAAGGGTGATTTTCTTTGAGTTTTGCCAGAAATTCTTGTCTGAGAGCTTTTTCGTCTTGCATTGGCTATTTTTAGAATGATATCTATTATTCTTTTAGAACAAGATTATTTTTTCTTAAGGTTTTCATCATCCCATTTTATTTGACTGATCATGAATATAAATTAATCAAAGCTGGAACTTTGAAATTGCAACATAAACTACAGGTTCCTTTCATTTTTTTTTCTGAATTGACTGCTTCCTTACTTAACTAAATTAGCCTTGAAATGACAAAAAATAATGCTTATTAGAAGGAGAAAGAAAAAGTAAAATAAAAAGAAAAAGTAATTTCCATCAAACCCACATAAAAATAAACTCATAAATCATTAACTTTACATTTTCTCGGCATGTTTTTAGCTTTCCACTTTTCAATTTGCTTCAACTACAGGGAAAGAAGCTGCTTTTTAAAATGCTTGTATGCTTTTGGATTAATACATTAAAAACTGGGAAAAAAATTATATATATGTGTGTATATATATATATATATATGAGCGAAGACCATTTAAGATCCACTTTCTATTGACATATTTATATCTTCAGTAGATAAAAAAATATAAACATAAATAATCTAAAGGAATGAACTAAGAATTTACTCTGCAGCATACATAATCTCATAGGTAATTTAGTTTTTTTCTTGGGGAACAAAAGGTTTCTTACCCCAGCTTCCATGTTTTACCTTTCTCTCATCCTTAGAGGTTTTCTATCACACCCCACATCAATAACACTTAGACTTTTGCTTTTTAATGTCTTTTAAAAGGAGGACTCTGTTTCCAAACAGTTACAAATAATATGCTCACACAATTTTTCTTTTGTTCATTTTCTTTTTTTCCTTTCCTAATAATTTTATTATGAATTCCATAGCCTTGAGAATTAAGATTCAAATCTCTGTTTCAAAATAAATCAGGAATGTGATTAATTTCACTGCACTTCTGAGGTGGACAGCTTTTGGTTCACCTTAGAGTCAGTAAAGAAAAGTGGGAACTCCAAAAATACAGTTCTTCTCACACGATACGACCTAATTTAGGATAAGATAAATTGAGACACTTTTGAGCAACATAATTCCATTCCTAGATTTGACTAAATTTTCTGGATTGTACTGTAGTTAGTGGAGAACATAATGGCCTAGTGCACAGTGTTTGGAACTATTTAACTTGCCCAATTTAAATACCATTTTTCAGCTATATTACTAATTCCTGAATTTTAATTTTAATTTTTTCTAGTTTTACTTTTTTTTTTTTTTTTTTTTTTTTTTAAAAACTTTTCTGATGCAGGTTGTGTTAAGGTATATTTTCTCTCTGGGGCACTTCAGGAACAATGTTACATCCTGTGCAGTTAATGTGAAAAAAAAACAAAAACAAACAAAAAGATCCAAACCAATAAAAAAAAATACCCACCAAAAATAATTTCTTTACTGAATGAGGAATACTTTATATTCTATATTGTTTATATATTTCAATATACTCATTGTTACCCAGTTATGATCTCTCCACAAACTTTCTGTTTAATCCTTCTTCAGAAAGTGTCCCGAAGCTTTAAACAGTTGTATTAATGAACTAGCTGAATCTTTTCCTTAAAAGATGAAGAGTGTGTCATTCAAAAGAAGAAAGATAAAATACTTCCTAAACACATTTTTATGTGGTAATAGTAGAGGGTTTTGTTGTTGTTATTTTCTTTATTCATTTGTTTCAATGGTCAGGTCAAGACTGGATTAATATAATCTTATATTATATTAATAACGCATAACAGAATCAGAGTAATAACACATAACAGAATCAGAGCAATTTCGATTTGAAAAGATTTAAGATTGTTGAGTCCATAAGCCTAACTCTCGTGAGTCCAGTGATGAACCATGTCCCTAATCACCACACCTACATGGCTTTTAAACACATCCATGTCTTTTGATTCAACCACATCCCCGGGCAGCCTGTTCCAGTGTTTGATAACCCCCTCACTGAGCAATTTTCCCCTAATATCAAATCTAAACCTCCCATAATGCAATTTGGGGCCATTTGGTCTCATCCTATCACTAGGGAGAAGCACCTTGCTCCAACCTCCTTTCAGGTAGTTGTGGAGGATGGTTAGCTCTCCCCTCAGCCTCCCTTTCTCCATGCTAAACAGCCCCAGTACCTCCAGTCAATCCTCACAAGAATTTTTCTCCAAACCTTTTACCAGCTTTGTGGTCATTCTTTGGACATGACTGTACACCTCAATTTCCTCCTTTGTAGTGAGAGGCCCAAAACTAAATATAAGATTTGAGGTGTGACCACACCAGTGCCAAATACAGAGGGGTGATCACTGTCCTACCACTGCTCACACTGTTTCAAATATAAGTCAAGATGCTTGTATCCATGTATGCATACATACATATAATGTACAACACTATAAAGTTAATCTTTGTTTGGAGCATAGGATGACTTAGTGGTCTACAAAAAAGAAAGCACCTCCAAAGGGTGATTTACCAGCACGTAGGCAGACGTCTGAGATTATTATTGAAATTGACTGCCTTTCCCTTGGATGGATAAAGATGGATTAGATTAACATCACTCCAAGTCTTGCTGTAATTTTGCATTTCAGTTTTCTAAAATGGAAGCGGCAGTCTTTCATATACCTGAAGGAAATTACTGTGTAAATACAGTGATCTTGATTCTCCTTTGATTCTCATAACTTTTGTTGATGTCATTTAATGGATTTTACTGATGTTTACTGCGGATATACACTGACAAAACTAAGACAAAAATACATGCCAAGTTACTTTTTTAAGCTTGCAACCTCCCACAAAATTTCTGAAGGAAAACAACTTAAAAAGGAGTAAGATTGTCTGATAGTGAAAATTAATGCTGCTCTGTTGAAGGCTGTGGCTTTTTTGATGATTTACATAACCTGAAATTACCTGGCGTCTGTACATGGGAGTAAATGAAAATGGTATTCTGGGGTTTTAGTATACATTTAAAAAAAAAAAAAAAAAAGGTATTTTTAAAGAGATTTCTATGGGATTTCATCTATAAATACTTGCAAGATTCCCATGAAATAGATGGGGCCTGAAACAATATGTTCAGAGCCTTGTTGAACAAGTCAAATGTGTCTGTAATTCACACTAGGAGGAATGTTCTGGGTATTAAATTTTCCACAGGCTCTAGTTGAAGAATTCAATACTCAATCTGCTAAAAGCCAAAGGAAATAAAAATCACAAGAAGAATCCTATCCTGGAAAAATATTTTCTCTCTAATTTCTGATGTGTGGTGACAATTCATCTTACATCATGTCACATTAACGCAGAGCAACAAACCTGTTTTACAAAAAGAGAGGGTAATGTAGAGGAAAAAGACAGAAAAAAATTGTTCAGAAGAATTCTTCTCAAACAGAGCCCTACACTATCAGTTTGGACAGTGAGCAGTCAATCCAAATTTAGCAGGCAGATGGAGACAGAGCAGATGAGTAAGTGAATCCTTTTTATTCAAAGAGCTGGCAGGTGCTGTGCTTCACCAGCCACCTGAGTTATGTTTTAAGTAGGTTAGCATGTCTATAATTTACAAAGTGAAAATTTAGCTAGCAGAATGAATGAGCTAAGCATGTGGTTTACATTGCTAACTGGAGTTATGTTACTTTGGGAAGTCTGAAAAGAAGAAGCTGTCAGATGAAAAATAAAACAAACATTGTTTAATAGAGATCTTCCTGAGAACATTTGTTGATAGGACAACTCTGACAGAGATGAGCTTAAAGCATACAGCTCAGTCTTGTTAATGGTTACTTGGATTTACAATCCAGCTCATTTTGTGGGAAACTTTAAGTCAACTTCAGAGAAAGTCTTATATCAAAATTTCAGTGATCATACAATCATAGAAACTTAAGGGCTAAAAGGCACCTCAAAATATCATCTAGTCCAACCCCCTTGCCAAAGCAGGGTCACCTACAGCAGATTGCACAGGAACACGTCCAGGTGGATTTTGAATGTTTCTAGGGAAGGAGATTCTACAACCTCCCTGGGGGTCCTGTGCCAGTGCTCTGTCACCTCACAGTGAAAAAATTCTTCCTAGCATTTGTACGGATCATTTATGCTTTGCTTTGGAGATGTTAAAATCAAGGACCACAACTTGCTTAGGACCAATTGGAGTTCTGTGTATGAATGTCTAAAATTTCTAAATCTTGTTTACAACACATGAAATTTTATTTGCTATTTGAATTATTTTTTTTTCTTGTTCTAATACATAGATGTATCATAAAGCTATCTCTGGAATAAGCAAATTTCAAAAATTGGAGAGCTATAAACTGAAAAGGAATTGCTATACATAGGTAAGTGAGGCTGAAAAGAATAATTCTGCACAGTCAGGGTAATTGCTTCTGTCATTATGTCCCAAGGAGACAAAGATTTCATAAAGAATAAAACATTATTCATGGAGAGTTTAACTTAGGTTGTTGTTTTTTTGTGGAATATTTTTGTGACAATTAAAAATTTTATCTGTTTTTCATATGTAGTCAATAGGATGCCACAGTCAAAATGTAGGTTCTGTGGTGTGTTCTGTAATTCCAACTTTAAGTTTTGATTTAAATTCAAGGTTACTTCACATAGGTGAGGGCTGGGTTCAGTCAGGTTTCTAATTTTTCAACAGATGGGTTGTCTACTTCTCTGGGATGACAGCTCATTGTTTGATCATCTTCAGGGTGTCAAGTAAAAAACAAAAAAAATTCAAAACAAATTCCTAATACCAACAAATTCCTAATACCTAATACCTGGAATTCCCTCTGTTACAGCTTCTAAACATCTATGAACCTTCCCATGCTCTGACCATCCCTTCTTGAGACTGAATAATCCTGAATGTCTCAGTGTCTTTTAATGTATTATATTTTCCAGTCCCCTGAGCATTTTGGTGGCCCTCACCTTTACTTGTTCTAATATGCCAATCTCTTTCTTGCACTGACGGCACAAAAGTGGACACAGTCCTCCAGATACATTTTAGTAACAGTGAAATACAGGTAAATAATCAAATCTCTCAGTATTATGACTATACTAATGAAAATGAAGGCCCACATGCAGTTAGCTTTCTCTGCAAGAGCACACTGCTGGCAAGTTCAACTTATCCATGAGGATAATTTTTTTTTGCGGGCGGGTAAAGCTGTTTTCTGATAACCTCTGCTCTAGAGACAGGCTGGGAAAGTTGGGATTGCTCAAGCTCAAAAAAGAAGGCTCTGAGGAGACCTTCTTTACGCCTTCCAGTACTTGAGGGAACTATAAGACAGCTAGGGAGGAACTTGTTACAAATATTTGTAGAGATAGAGCAAGGGTGGATGACTTTAAAATGGAAGAGAGCAGTTCTATGTTATGTATTAGGAATAAATTCTAATCTGTGTGGATGGTGAGACACTGGAACAAGTTGCCCAAGGAAACTGTGGTTGCCAAGTGTTGAAAGCTAGGTTCCATGGTGCTTGGGGCAACCTGGTCTAGCGGGAGATGCCCCTGTCCATGTTTGTCCATGTTTGAAAATAAATTAACTTTAATGTACATTCTATCCTAAACCGTTCTATGACACAGGATTTTTATCATCCTAAGTTGAGTGTTCAGCTTAAGTTAGTCACTGTTCTAGCTTTCTTCAGTGAAAATAAACTTCTGTAAACAAGTGGAATAAATCCTTTACACAGAAAGACATTGAATTGTTAGATCATTTGCTTTGCTTTAAATTTGGGATTTTTTGGTTTAAAAAATATGTAAAGCAAAACAGATATAAAAAAACAAACTCAACCAAAAGAAAATAAACCCTTTATATAATGCTTTACATGCTTTTTGATTTCTCCTAGTCTCACTGAGCGAAAAGTAAATACAGAAAATAAAAACATTGCAGAATAACCACATCAACTGCAAGATCTTCCTGTGCTTGCATTTTTTTAATGTCTAAGTAATTAAACTAACCTTTCCTGGCCCTTGCATTCTGAGAAACCCAGGATGTAGAATTCTCCCCAGTAGTATATTCAGTGACCTCCATGTTTTGAACAATGCCTGTAGTGATTTTGACATGGTAACTGCTGCAGTTTTCCCTTCTCAATAGCCACTTTGCAGCATCTATATCCCAGATGAATAGCCAGCTTGATCAGTTTTTTCCTCCCTTCTCTTGATAAATGTTTCCCCTTTTCCACTTCCCTGGCAGAAAGATGACCATTAAACGTTCATTTGTTTAAGCTAGCAGATTGTGGTCATCTTCTCCCTAGGGAAGGCAGGAATCCAAACAGGTCTAAAATGGCATCGTTTAGGAACACAATCAATTCATTATCTTTTTCATAAAGTTCGCATGTGCACACATTAATCATAATGGAGTGGCACTGGGCAAAAATTTCTTACCTAAGCAAGTTCAGTGCTGCAGCATCTCTTTATCATTTAACTGCCTTTTGCAGTTAAGCTTTTATTGTCTGCTCATTCAGCTGCTGTTTTATGAGTGCTGGTGTATCTTTCGTATGCATCAGTTGAACAACCTCCAGCGAACCCTCATGCAGTGGGCCCCACATGGGTCTTTTTTATTCTGCATATAACTGTAGAAATGACTGCTGTATCATTCTGTGGTTTTGCCCTAATGTCTTTAACAAAAACTGGGTTCGACTAGGTAGTGTGGCTTTTCATGTCCATTTTGGCCTCAAAACTGACATTATAAAAAGAGACAGATACTCTTCATTTTTGATACTTGTGTGGCCTTCTCTACTGTTCCATCTGACTCTCTAAAAATCTTAATTGTGTTTGAACTAAACAAGCAAGTCTGATCCAGTGGTATAATCACTACATGTCAAAATATGAGAGAAGTCAATTCCCATTAACAGTTTTATAAAAATACTAAAACTATTTTATCCTTTAAGCTTTTTGCTTTGTTTTTTTTTTTCCACAAAAAAACATTTGACTACAGAATTTTTTTCAAGCATCTAAGATTTTCATTGTTGAATCAGATTGCACCCCTGAAGGTTCTTCTCTAACTTTAGCATTTTTAAAATAAATGAGGATTTAAAATACTAGGCTGCCTAGATAAAGAGCATCGATGGATAATTAATACATGTGTGTCCCATCTATTAGCTCTGAATTTAGTTACTTAAAGTAGTATTCATATCACTTAATATTAAATATCTAAAGAAGTCTATGAGACATCTTACTTTAGAATGGGATGGAATTCTCCCAGGGTAAAAACAGTTCCTCCACTGCCTGCAGACTTAGCACACATTTTTTATAAAAAAGCTTCTCAAAAGTAGGTCTTCAATAAAAAAGATTAACTTTTTACAATAACTATCTCAGCATGGATGTCACAATGTGTGAAGTTTGGACATTGCTGTTCTAACCTTGATGTAGGTATTCAAAGTCAACCCTAGGAAGGGAATTTTAATGTTGACCTTGTATGGTCAAAATAAGGTAAGAAAAGAACACATCATGTTCCACTATGTTTTTACATTGACATAACTATTTCAAAATACTACAAAAAACTCTCCAGAGTTAATAAAGATTTTTTTTAATAAAGATTTTTTTTTTCCCCATAATATTTTTTCTGTAGAAGATGCTGAAAAAACTCTGACTGTATCTTATAGGCAATATAAAGATGTGTTAAATGTGAAAGGCAAAATGTTAGCGATACAGCAGACAGGATATGTTTTACTTCTATATTTTCTTTTTATCAGATACATATATAGGCAGTAATCAGTATCTTGGAAATATAAAATATGGTTAAATTTAGATGACATTGGTTCAGGGGATGAGAATATCTGAAGAAAAGTTAATCAAGTACTAAATGTAAGATTTCGGATGTGTAATGGTAATTATCAGCCCATGTCTTCTGTTTCCCTCCTTTCTTTTGTTCCTTGACATTTGGTGACTCTTTCAATCACGTTTTTAAAGAAACCTGTTCTGTCAGTGCTCTTGAGGATAAGACATTCTGACAGGTGACAGGGACTTAAACAAAAACGAAAACTAGAAACATTTACAGTGTTTTTTTCTTTCTGTTTTCAGTGTGTATCCTGGAACATCATGGAGAATTATATGAGTGATAGAAAATTGATATGATTAAGACCATTTTCAAGAGGAAAATGGTACACATTTTCTGAAGATTTTCTTTGCCCTTAAGCAACCTACAATGTCTTTGAAAATATCACATAGTGTCACTAGGTGATGGAAAAGATGCCAGAAGTTCCGGGGTTAATAATTATGCCAAATAGAGTTGTTTATAGAAAATACAGGAATACAAAACAAAAAAATGCATAGAAACTTATCCAGTAGAAAAATGTCATTTCAGGAAAAAGTTTCTAGAAAAATTTTTTAACTGAAGTTATATCGGTTTTGATAAAATTTGGTTTAGATAGAGCCAATGCTTAGTTTCCAACATTCCAAGACTGGAAAATTGAATTGTACATTTGCGATATACCTTTTGGAGATTTTAGTTTTGAAATTTGGTTTGGCTTATAGGTTTATGTTTTAACAAAAGCACGACGTCTTATATATTCTTACTATACTTTCTCAAATTTTTACATTTATATTGTGTTTTTATTGTTTTTAGACCAATTTTGGGAAAAGACTAAGATCTATGTCTATATGTATTGTAGTACAGAGGGAGTAAAATCTTCCTTTTTTCCATATGATTTTTTCTCTTATGTCACAAAGTCTCTTCTAATGGAAATGCATACTTTCATACATTCACATATGTGTATTCATTGTCATTTAGCACATCATATTCTTGGTTGGTGTACCAGTTACAGTTACCAAATAAAAATCAATGGTTTTTAACAGCTTCAGGAGAATAGAGCATTTACACATTGATTGCCTTTTTTCCTACGTTTGGAAAAACTGGAATTAGACTGTGCCTGGTTAACAAGAACAAGACCTTAATGACAGACACAAAAATAGAAAAGCTCCCTGATTTCCCACTTACAGTCAAAGTTTATGAATCATTATGACTCCATCTTTAAAATATTTTTAGATAATTTCACAAAGTATTTTCATATATCTAAATACTGTTTATTTTTAAGATTTCTTTAGCACTGTCTAAGTTTTTGATCTTACTTTATATTTGCCTTTATGGATATTAGATATTCTGAATAATACACTAATTCCAAAATTGTGTTTCATTACTTTTTTTTCCAGTTTTGGTAGGGTAAAAGAGCATTTCAGTGACTTGTCCAAAAGTCACTGCCTAACTTCCCTACATAAGGTACCTAGCTAAGTAAATGTGACATTGAAACCAGTGATAGAGGGACAGAAGGTGCCATGAATCAAGAACTTCATAAAACAAAAAAACACACTGCAACGGGTAAAGAAGTGCTGGTGAGGAACAGTTTTAAAGGAAGAATTATAGCCAAAAAACTCAGGACAAAATATCAGTGTTGACAC